>NC_072429.2:74435416-74748958 GCF_028878055.3 Symphalangus syndactylus | reverse complement strand
TAAGGACTCTTGATCTACCACAATTTCCATGGTTTTGGTGCTTCAAACTGAGGGCAAAACCCACCCACCAGGAGGATTAAGAACATGAGTCAAGGGCTATTTTAGAAAACAACTCTGGTCTCTCTTCACAGAGCCAGTGACTGCCCTAGCTCCAAACCGTCTACCTGAAGACAGTGGGAGCCGAAGCTTGCCTGGTTACCCTGATGTCAATCTTCCCTCTGGCCCTTCATCCTCACTTAATGCCTGTCTGTATGGAATTTCAGTCTCTGCATTTTCTTTTTTTTTTTCTTTTTTTTTTTTCTTTTTTTTATTTATTTATTTATTTTTTTTTTTTGAGACGGAGTCTTTCTCTGTCCCCCTGGCTGGAGTGCAGTGGCGCGATCTCGGCTCACTGCAAGCTCCACCTCCCGGGTTCACGCCATTCTCCTGCCTCAGCCTCCCAAGTAGCTGGGACTACAGGCGCCTGCCAACACGCCCGGCTAATTTTTTTTTTGTATTTTTAGTAGAGATGGGGTTTCACCGTGTTGGCCAGGATGGTCTCGATCTCCTGACCTTGTGATCCGCCCACCTCGGCCTCCCAAAGTGCTGGGATTACAGGCTTGAGCCACCGCGCCCGGCCGAGTCTCTGCATTTTCTAATAAACTTTGACTTGACTTGTCCCTTTAACTCTGAGATTCACTCTGTTGTCTGCCCCTCTCCTAATTGTGGGCCCTCTTAACTCAATCCCTGATTTAGATGGCTTGGCTACCACTGGAGCCTGGAGCACTAATACACTAATAAGCAAATTTTCTCTTTTTGATTTAAGAGTTTAAAATGTATTCTCTTAATCTCTCTCCTCTCTCTCTCTCTCTCTCACACACACACACACACACACACGCACGAACATCTCAATTCTAAACTGAAGGTCAGTAAGTAAAAGCATTTATCAACCACATATATTTATCTTATGGGTGCTATTATTTGACTTCTTAATTTGATTGAAATACTTCCAGATTTAAAGAGGAATCCAGAGAAGTCAATGGGTACAGCACACCAACATGGCACATGTATACATGTGTAAAAAACCTGCACGTTGTGCACATATACTCTAGAACTTAAAGTATAATAATAAAAAAGAGAAATCCTTCTACTCAGTGCCATTTTAGTGAGAAATCTGACTGTAATTCAAGAAAATTTAAGATAAAATTGGTTGTCTTGTATGAATATAAAGAATGCCTGGCTTATATTTCTCTGTTTCAGTCATTTTATTTTATAAGCAGTGTACGTGATCTCAAATATTTTAGAAAGAGAAAAATACAGTCCAAGCAAATATTATGTAAGAGGTTGAAGAAACATTCACATTCCAAACATAACATCTAAACTTTGGGGGGTGGTTCTTGGATATAAGAAAATATTCTTACATCATATCGAGTATTATAATCAGAAAATAATGCTTTTATTAATAGGAAAAATACCAATTTTCCATCTGGACTTTCCATCTTCCTGGCACATATATGTATATTTCCTTTTGTGTTTAAAACAATACTCTCTTTCTGCTTAGACATTAATGGAAAGTCAATATCTATACATGGGAGCTGTAAAATACATTTTTTGGCCTATTTTAGAATTGTTTGGGTTATAGACTCTTTAAAATCTCATAAATGTGTCACAAGCTTTCTAGCCAAAGAAGAATGTGTTTGTATGTACCTTTTATATATGTGCAGTATTTCCCTATAGTTCTGGAAGTTTAAGGAATTTCTAAATTTCATATCTAGATTCCCATAAAATCAACAGATGTGGATATACTATTTAGAATAGTCTAGATTATACTATGGTAATAAATAAGCCCCAAATCTCAGAGGCATACAATAACGAGAATTTAATTCTCACTCATGCTACGTATCTATTGTTGTTTGACTGTGTTAGGTAACTATTGTTCAAGGGTCTTTTGCACTTCTGCATGTCTTGCAACAAGCACTAATTGTGTCTTTTCAAGGAAAGAACAGTATAAGGACACTGTTTTTCTCCAGGGCAAATGTTGGGCAGCCTTGCTGCCCATTAAAAAGTTTTGGGTTCCCTACGGTAGTTGGTTCCTTACCTATAAAGCACCCCACTCCATATGCAGGTATCCCTGGCCTTCTTTTTGCTGCCCTGTAAGAATTGAAGCTCAGGGAACAGGGGCAAATAATGATACTCTAGCTATTGTTATTACTGTAATAAATTAAGCCCATGGAGCTTAGTTTTTTTTAGGCATTATTTAATTAGAATGTCATATTGATTTTGCAACTCTAGGAAATGTCTGTTTGACATATGTGAACAACAGTACTTATTTCATGAAGCATTAAGTTCAGTCGAGGTCCATCTTTAAAAGATTGTCTATTTCTGCAGAGTAATACATGCCTTTGTCTGTAATACAACATCTTTGCTTTATTTATTTATATATTTTTTGCCAGCATCCATAAAACTGTGACAGGCTTCCCTGTTAGCTTGTAAGTGGAACAAAATTTTAGACCTTTCACAAGTTATAGCACTCTTCCCTTTTAACTTCATTTTGGAACTTAGGCTCACCGATCAACCTCCATCTGAAACATTGCTGGTTCCTGTAACAAAGGGTAAAAAGAGAGCCTGCTAGCCATGTTCTGGCCTTGACAGCTTCTTCTAAACCCATAACCTATGCTCACATTCATTTTTCAAAGTAAGTCTAATGACCAAGCCTCACAGATACGGAGTGGGGAACGTAATTCTCTTCCTGGGACGGACAGTGAGGATTTGTGCATAATAATAGAATCTACCAGAGCAGGTTAATAACTGTGCACTAGCCTTTTAATTTTCCACTTTTTCTTCAGGTAAGCGGATTTACTACAACATCAAGTTTTCAGCTTATCTTAGACCAGTGTTCTCATATTTCAAAACCGTATAAGCTACTCTTAAAGCTTGCATATGACTAGTTCTCACACATATTATAACATATCCAATATTTTCCCTCAAATTGAGTGATAATATTTAGTGATGTCCCATGCGTATTATCTGAAAAGTTGTAGGTTTCAGAACTGGTCTATATTTTCTAAGCATATGAAAATAAATACTTATTATAATTTACCTATGTAACATATAATTTATTATGTAATACAAATATTTATAGAAAATATAATTTACAATATAATAAAGTTTTATATTTATTTATTTATTTTTGTAATATGGTCTTGCTCTGTCACCCAGGCTGGAATATAATGGTATGACCATGGCTCACTGTAGCCTCAATCTCACAGGCTCAAGTGATCCTCCCACCTCAGCCACCCAAAATGGTGGCTGGGACTACAGGCACCAGTTATCTTTTTTTTTCTTTTAAATTTTAGAAATGGAGTCTTACTATGTTGCCCAGGGTGGTCTCAAACTCCTGGGCTCAAGCAGTCCTCCCTCCTTGGCCTTCCAAAGTGTTGGGATTATAGGTGTAAGCCAGCAAGCCTGGCCTATTTATGTTTTTAAAATAAAAAAACTTAATGGTTTTTCATGTGCCATCTGAGATCATATTGTATACCAACAGCGAAAACATTCCACCTTATGGGACACTCTAATTTTATACACATATGTGTGTGTGTATATATACACATACATATAATGATAATAGCCATTTATTTAATGAATATTAAGTGTCCACCATATATAAGATACGAAATAAGTGGGCTGGATTACTGTGTTGAAAAAAGTGATATAAGAGTGGCACTCAGTTTTTATAGGCTAGTGAAATGATAAAAAAGAATAAAACAAAAGCAAGTAAATATTAAATAAATAATAGATTTGATAAGTTATTGAAGGAAACAAGTTTTTCAGATAGATAATAAACGAAGAAAATATATTTTAGAAAGCATGTGTAGGAGAAAGGCTATGTAGGGATACGTAAAGTGAGATGTGATATTTAAGATGAAACAAACTCTGCAGAGACTGGGCTCAGGGGAGTGGAAATGTCCTTAGTGCAGCTTGAAAATACCGTAACTGGGAAACAGGATTGAGGACATGAATGAAAGTCAGTGTGGCTGAAGCAGAGTGAGCCCTGGGAGATGGTGAAAACAAAGATAGAGTTGGAGCGTGAAGACTGTGGAATGTGGTGAGACTGAAATTCCCTCAAATGTGTTTTTATGGAAAGCCAGGGAAAATTCCATATATTATTATAAATACAATTTAAATTATTATGCTGGTGAGTATTATAATCCAATTTTTATGTCAAATGATCACTCTTGAGAGGAGGAGTAAGTCATTATGTTAACTAGACTAGGATGGAGGCTGACTTATATGTCACGAAGTAAACAGATTTAAGAGACATTTAGAAGGTAAAATTAATGATATAGAAAAGTGTGATGGTTGGGTTCCTGACTTTAATGACTGGACAGATGATCGTATTCATCATTTTCTAAGATGGAAAATGATGTCTCTGTGGGTTGACTGAAGGACAGTGTTCTGAATCAAGTGTTTCATTCTGAACAAGCTAGGTTTGAGATATCTGTGAAATACCTAATTAGAAATGTTAGACAAGTTGAATACATTAAAATGTTAACCTGTAGCTCAGAAGAAAGATCCTGGGTAGAAATATAAATACATGAACTGTTACCAGGCTATAACGTTGAAAACTATGAAATTAGATGAGCTAATCAGGAAGAGAGTACAGGAGTAGAAAAGAAGAGGACCCAGGTCCATATCCATAGGAATATAATCATTTACAGGCTGATAGAGAAATAAAACCAGGGAAAGATGCGCAGGAATAACAGAGAAAAAGACAGGAAAATGTGGTGTCACAGAATCAAAGAGTGAGGACTCAGAAGAAAAAGGGAATAGTTGACAGGTCACTTTAAACAAAAGATTTAGTACATTGAAGTTAAGAAACTTCCAGCTGGATGCGGTGGTTCACGCCTGTAATCCCAGCACTTTGGGAGGCTGAGGCAAGAGTATCACCTGAGGTAAGCAGTTCAAGACCAACCTGGCCAACATGGTGAAACTCTATCTCTACTAAAAATACAAAAATTAGCCGGGAGTGATGACAGGTGCCTTTAATCCCAGTTACTTGGGAGACTGAGGCACGAGAATTGCTTGAACCCAGGAGGCGGAGGTTGTAGTGAGCCGAGATCGAACAACTGCCGTGCTCCAGCCTAGGAGACGGAGCAAGACTCTGTTTCAAAGGAAAAAAAAAAAACCCAAACAAAAAAAAACCTTCCTTTTCTATAGCAAGACGGAGGTGATTGATGTTTTGGAAAAATAGTTTAATAACATGTAAGGGGTGGAAACCAGATTGGAGTATGTCAAAGTCAGTATCACGTGAGGAAATTGATTCAGTGAATCAAAACAACATGTTTAAGAAATTCTGCTTAGACAGAGGGCTGAAGAATAAAGTGGAATTTAAAGGATATTTGGGATAAAAGGGAGCTTTCCTTGCTGTTTTGCTCATGAACACAGCTCATTATGACTTGGTTGTGTGCATATAGGAACACTGAAAATAAACCAGAAGAAGGTGGCGAGGTGGGGCTTGCAGCAAAGAAGAGGCTGGTGTTTGGTGCAATAAACATGGATGCCGTCTCTTTTAGTAGCAAAGAGAAGGAGAAAAATTCTTGGAGATGTAAGTAGATTTCTATGGTGGTGAGAAAAGATGAGGAAATTCACATTTGATGACTGCTGCTTTTTCAGTGGAGTGTAAGGTTAGAATTAATCACCAATTGAAAGTGAGGGTAGAGAAAGGGCAGGTGGTTTAAAAAAAAGAGAAGGGGATTAGGAATGCTAGGCTTTGGGGAAATTAAGAAATAGGGCAAATTGTATTGAATGCTCATTGGTCGTATTTGATCTTGAAATGAGAATGCAGCACCTAATGAGCTGGTTGTGTTATTTTTCACCAAGTCTGGTGATATTAAAAAGAAGACAGCTAGTAAGAATTATCCCAGTTTTAACTTTTCTCCCTTGAAAATAATGAGAGTAAAAGGCAAGAATTTGAGAATATTTGAAAAAACAGTGAAGATGATGACAAATTGTGAAATCTGTGTTAGATAAGAAGGATAGTGATAGCTGGAGGGAATTGAGATAACATACGAAATTGATGTGGTCAGTGGATCAGAGATCTCTATAAAGTCAAAGATTGCATCAAAGTTTGGATAACTTCATCAGTTATTAGCCACTCCCCTTTTAGATAGTTTACATGCTTTTCAAAGGATCATTTAAGATATGTAAATATCATAATCACTGGCTATAGGTGTAATAATGATGATGAAGGGTTTGGTCCAGGCTTGGAAGTGTAGATAGTACAAATATATGAGAGATGCTTATGCCTAAACACTGTATCTGCAGAGTAGGCTGTGTTTTTACTATTTTTTTCTGGCATCATATGCTATTACCGTGAAAGAATTTGAGCCCTGAATTAGACAATCTCCAAATAAAAGCATCATATGTATGCTTAATAAATGTTTTGGATGATGAGGGTGACATGATGATGTCCTGTTTTTGAATAAGTAGCATTAAAGTAAATATTGGTTTTTTCTGAATGGAAGAAAACAGAGAGACTCTTCATTAATATTTATATGTACAGTTCAAAGTCATGAATGTAATATATTTTTCTCCTGTTATACAAATTAGTGTTCCATAATATGACATGACTTTAGAAAAAGTGCTGATATTTAAAACAATGCATTATGTACTAATGACCTCATACTTTAGAAGTCCTTTTAATAAACGTTCGAAGACGTGTGTGAAATAATTATTTCAATGTAAGAGAATACTAATACGAGTTAGTATTTATTTTTAGCTACTCCTTGATACTCTTTTGTTTTCTTTTTGCAGCATTATTGAGTTTTATGTTCCTTTTTTTTTTTTTCTTTTTGAGATGGAGTTTCACTCTTGTTGCCCAGGCTGGAGTGCAATGGCGTGATCTTGGCTCACTGCAACCTCCGCCTCCCGGGTTCAAGTGATTCTCCTGCCTCAGCCTCATGAGTAGCTGGAGTTACAGGTGTGCAACACCGTGCCCGGCTAATTTTGTATTTTTAGTAGAGACGGGGTTTCTCCATGTTGGTCAGGCTGGTCTCGAACTCCTGACCTCAGGAGATCCACCGGCCTCGGCCTCCTAAAGTCCTGGGAATACAGGTGTGAGCCCCCATGCAACTGCATGGTAGTTCACCTTTCCCCCTGCCCAATGCTGTCTCCCTTATTCCCTCAGAGATGTTCAAAGTGAGACGGATTTGTTCTTCCTGTAAGCTTACCTGTTTATTCTATCCCTGTATTGATGAATTTATGTCACCCCATTCATTCTGAGAATCTATCTTCAATAAAAGAAAAATGTTAAGTGTACATAGAGTTTTAGCTAAAATAATGTTTATTATAGCATTATTTATAAAAGCAAACAAGTCAAGATAAAATTTTAAAAAATTAAAATAAGGGATAGATATGAGCCAAAAGTCAACAGATGATGAGAAAGTGGAAACAGTAAATGTGGAAAACACCTAAGAAAGTATGAATAGTGTTTTGAATTAAGCATTATTGTTCTAATGCTGTATTTGCCTCCCCAAATTCTCTATATTCTATATGAATTTATTATTCATATTCATATTCATACTTCTATTCAACAGTATTCTACAGAGTACTGTTCCATGTTACCCAGCGAAAACCCTGGATAACACATACTTAAATATCTACAGTAACAGCTGCAGTTCCATAGAGTTAAATATATAAATAAACTTTCACCACTTGCTCTGGTGCCATATTTTCCTCTAACATCAGAATAACTTAATAACCTTCTTTGGATTTCGAAAATTTCCGTTGAATCTCTCTCCTAATCTCCCAAAATACAGGTGGGCATTTAGTTGTGTGTGTGTGTGTGTGTGTGTGTGTGTGTGTGTGTGTTTGGCTTTGAGAGTCTTTTGAATTTTCTAAATTATGCTACATTATTGCTTCTGCATGAACTCTGTGGCATGGACTGAATAAATAAATCAGAAAATCAAGTCTTTCTTGTCAACTACATTCCAAGTTTCTTCCCAAAGGTGGCAGTAATCCATGTGGCATTCAAACACTTCTAAATATGTCTAAAGTGTGTGTTTATTGCTCTAATTATTTTCCTTGAAAGCAGTTCTACTTTATTACCCAAATGAGAGTTATTATTGTCTTTCCTTCTGATAATTGCATTTGTAGTATTTATTTCAGGGTTTTTAAGATCCTTAAAAGCCTATTTAGTTTTTTTTACGAATTTAATGCTAATTAAAATAATGGATTAGTAGGCTTGGCAAATCAAATCACTATTCAGCCAGAACAATAGAAGAGCTTATTTAATTGACCACCCTGAATCATATTAAACCAATCCTGAAAGAATCATCACAGAGATTCAGATATTGCAGATACTGTCATTCTTTCTATATGGGATACTAAAATATTTTTCTAGATATTTTTAAAGAGTAAATTAAAGGCTGATTAAATTAGTAAGTGGTTAATCTCTGATCTCATAAAGAAGGCAGATGGACATTTTTTCAATAAACTTCTATCATTTTTAAAGTTAATTTCTGCAGACACAGTTATTTCAACTGATGCTATGGAAGTCAAGCAACATTCAAAGTAGGGATTATTAACACCATCGAATGCTTTGTTTTTGATCACAGATGGCTATGGACAGTGAAACACAGCTACTATACAGTTTTCAACCAGGGAGGCAATTTGCCTATCAGGATTAAGATTATAGTAGAAGGGTAGCACTTCTTTATTAGAAAATAAGTGATATTTTTAAATAAAATGGCAAATTATTTGCCATGGTTTATAAGTTTATACAAGTTTTAAACTTGTAGTTTTGCAAATATTTCTTTATTATCTAATGTTTATTATTAACATTTATTATCTTTGTTATCAAATCTATCTTTATTATCACATCAATTGAATTTATTTCTATAAAGTAAATCAATAATAAATTTGATTTGTTTACTGAATTTTATAAGCTGACTAAATGTTTTGGTGTTTGAAAAACACAGATTCTGCAAGAGGAAACCGAATCTAACCGGGTTCAACAAATTCTTGATTCATCAGATTTGTTTTAAGATGTGGCTTCTGGCTGTTTCAACAGACCAACATCACCTGCAAGTGTGCACTAACCCAGAGAAGGTTCAGACATAGACACTCATATGCCGTGCTGACGATGTACTCTAACACAATCTTTTTGGAGGACAATTTTTAAGTATGTTAAAGTCTCTAAAATGGGCTTAACTATTGGTCCCACAATTTCTTTCTAATCGTTTGTTGGAGACAGGGTCTCACCATGTCGCCCAGGCTGGTCTCAAACTCCTGGGCTCAAGCGATCCACCCACGTTGGCCTCACAAATTCCTGGGATTACAGGCATGAACCACTGCACCTGTCCTGTCCTGTAATTTCAATTGCAGAAATCTAATTTATGGAATTAAGCAATGATGTGTGATTTAATTAGGGGAAATATTCATCACAGTGTTGTTTATAATAGAGAAAAAATAGAAGTAAGCATTTAACTATTATACAGTTAATCCAATAAATTAAGGTACATCACCACGATGGAGAACAATACGGACAAGGAAAATTGTTAACCTATATTTAACCTATATTAAGATCTAATTACAAAATATGTTTTTGGTGTATTAAATGTTATATATCTTTGCAATAAGTGACAGGGACCGTACACTGTGACAATTCTGAGTGGAGTCAGTGGCATTCAAATTTTCTTCTTTTTGGTTGGCTTTATTTTCTAAACATAGTTTTACAAGGATGGATATTTTTGTGTAAGAAGGGAAAAGCTAAAATTCACAGCACATATCATGGACTGGTTTTTCAAGAGAGATAACTCCATTTGTCCCTAAACTTTCATCTTTAGCAGATATGTAAAATGAGGATTTAAGTGAGATATTTTTTTCTTAAACCACTTTATTGAAGTATAATTGACATGCAAAAAGTGGTACATATTTAATGTATATAACTTGATGAGTTTGTGAATAATAATTAGACAACCAATACAGTGTTGTATACTTACGATTTGCTAAGTATATGTAGATACTGTGTGAAGTGTTCTTACCAGAACAAATAGTAATAACGACAGTGGCATTTTTAATAACATATTGTCTTCTCCAATCAGGATAGCACAATTTTATAATTTCAAATTTGGGGATTTATCATCTTGGAGTGTAAGGCACATAGTCCTATTTTAATCCCTCATCAGTGCTGTATGTCAAGGCAGCTCTTGTGTGCTATTTCTATAGGAAATATATGTGTGTGTATATATATATACACACAGACACACATATATATACACAAATATATATACAAACATATACATACACACATATGTGTGTATATATATGCAGCTACATATTACGTAATTTATGTACAACATTATTTTATCTATTAACATATTAGCACGTTTCATTAAGAAAAAAATAAAACTCCATCAAACATGTAAGGAGAGAGAATGAAAGCACAGCAAATAATACAATGCTTTTTTCCCCACAAAGGATCACAACCTAACTGTGGTTGCCTACTAATAAGTATGTTGATTAATATGCACCCCAGCAAAAGTAGCAAATCATTCTGAAAATGGAATTAATATGCAGTGTTTTTTAATTATTTAAACTAGATTTAATTTCAACTGCTTAAGCTATTCTCTCAACCAAGGGTGTCCATTCAATCTTCAGGGTCAAGCAGAGATAGCATCATTACCAGTAAGCCTTTCCTGACTTTCTCAAGCAACACAATTTTTCCATCTTTTGTAATGTGATAACATTTAGTCTGTATTTCTACTACAGCAGTTAATTGAACTCATATAAAAGTTGAATCCATCCTTGTTTGCCTTTTCCACTAGACTGTAAGCTCCCACAGGCCAAGAACCATGCCAATTGTGTCTTTACACTACTTACAGAAGCTTTGTGTAATAAATGATTGATACAGTGATATATTGTTTATTACAAAATTTATGTTTATAATTGTCTAGTCAGTTACTGCCTTTTAGATGTAATGGACTAATCATTTGTGTGCCCTCAAAATTCATATGCTGTTGGGCTCAATGGCTCACGCCTGTAATCCCAACATTTTGTGAGGTCAAGGTGGGAGGATCACTTGAAACAGGAGTTCTAGACCAGCCTAGGACACAAAGTGAGACCCCAGTCTTGACAAAAAATTAAAAAAAAATTAGCCTGGCTTGGTGGACTTTGTCTTTAGTCCCAGCTATTAGGGAGGCTGAAGTGGGAGGATGGCTTGAGCCCAGAAGTTCCAGGCTGCAGTGCACCATGATTGTACTACTATACTCCAACCTCAGTGAAAGAGTGAGGCCTCGTAGCAAACATAATAATAGTAATAATAATAATAATAATAATAATACATAATAATAATAGTATGTTGAAGTTCTAAGAGCCAATGTGGGTATTTGGAGATTGGGCTTCAGGGAGGTAATCAATATTAGATGACACTATAAGGGTGGGGCCTCAGTCTGATAGGCTTAGGGTCTTTCTTAGAAAAGACACCAGAGAGCTTGCTTTCTCTCTGAGCATATGCATAAAGAAAAGGTCATGTGAGTTCACAGTTGATGGTGACGCTCTTCAAGCCAAGAGGAGATACTTCAGAATGAATCTTACTTAGCTGCCAACTTGATATTGGACTAGTTAGCTTCCAGAAATGCGAGAAATAAATTCTTTTGTTTTATCCTCTGGTCTATTGTATTTTGCTATGCAGCCCAAGCAGACTAATACGTTTATCACAACTTATTATCCTAAACATCATTTTGTCTGTTGATTGTTTCACCAAAGCTTTAGGCCTGTATGGCATCAGTAGGAAGCAAGTTAATAATATTTTATCTTAAACATAGATTATTAAAATAAAACATGTCGAGGGTCTTTGCCAAATATTATTTAATATAATAAATGTATGATTTAGCATAGTTCTCTCATAACTTAGAAGGAGCATATTATTTCAAAAAGCTTCTAAGAGTATGGCCTTATATTCTGTTTAGTTATGAATGGGAGCCTATCTATTACATAAAATTTAAGAATGTATTCTGTATTAGTATTAGACCTCTTTACAAGTACCTTTCTTTATTACTCTCTTTTGTTTGATGTGCTGGTTTAACACCTGAATCCCATAGGTTAATTTAAACCACCATGGGACTGCCAAGTTATGGGAATATTTATGGGTTTTAGTTCACATGTCACTATATCTGAATTCTACCTGCATCAATTAAAACATAAATGCCTCAATGAATTAAAAATTGGATTAGAAAAAAAATTGTTTCTTAAATGCTCAGAACACTTGTCGTCCATTACACTGAATACAAAACTGCTAGACTATACTGTCTGCATAGAGATGCCAAATAGGTGTAATGCAAATCAGGAACAAGTCATTGACAGATAAATTAAATAGTCATTATCTGAATATTGAGTTTAGGCAAGTACTGCAGTCTATTGGCGCCAAGCTAGATTTCTTGTCCTGTACAAAAATGTTATGTTGTTCTCCATAAGCAGTCATCCATCTAAGTGACTTCAAGGCCCCTAAGACCCGAAGAGACAAAGCTCATCTATCAGCCTCTTGACTTCAGTCAGAGCCACAGCAGGTGCCATAATAAGCTGAGTTCACATATACTGATCATTTTGTTCCAGGAGCACATTTTAAAATCTCAATTTTATTGTAATTTTATAGTGAGATACTATACTAGCTGGCCTTCATTAAGAACACTTTTTGATGTGTTAACTCCTAGCTATGGACTATGATATAAAGAAGAGCAGAATATAAGTTTTTGAAGGGAGATCTCTCATAATTTGTGCTTAGTCTTTTGTTTGACTTCAGTGGGAATCTGGGAAAAAATGATTTTCTAATAACTAAATACAGCAAGGCTTGTTAACTACTGACAGAATGTTTCCAAAGCAGACTAGAATGGCAGGATCCATAAGATGGAGAACAATTACAGAAGCAATTTCCAATTCAAAACAGGTGATTCTGTTACAAATACTTAATCAGTGTATCAAATCCAAACTAGTATAGTAATTTTGAGTAACAGATTTAAATCTAAAAATTAAGTTAAACCATTCATTTGGCATCATATTGAGAAGTAATAGTTCTGTAATATAATTTAAGTCTTTTTCTGATAAAGTTACAATGCTAATTACCCAAAATAAATTCATAATGATAACATTTCTCCTTTGAAATAATTTAAAATTTAATATAATTTCAATGAAAACAGAAAAGGTATCTATCCTGTTAATGACTGTCGGTGGGGGGACCAAAACCCCTAGCAAGAATAGAAAATACATTTTGGAAATAAAGAATAATAAAGAAGGAGGTTTAAGTGATGTATTTGCAATTTAGAAAACTGTAACAGGCTTTGTAAAATTTTGAATAATGATGTATACATGATAAATCAATGTAATAGAAACTCCAAAATATGTAAAATATAAAGGCAAATATTCAGTGAGCACTCACTAAGTTCTAGATTCTTCTCATGCATTGTCCAATTTTTCTCCAAACTTATTGAGATATAACTGACAAAAGTTGTATATATTTAAGGTGTAAATGTGATGTTTTAATGTAAGTATACTTTGTAAAATGAATACCATAATCAAGCTAATTAACAAATTCATTACCTCACATAATTACTGTTTGTGTGAGTGTGAAGTTATAAGAATACTTATGATCTACTCACTTAGCAAATTTCAAGTATAAAATACAATGTCATTAAATATAGTCACCATGTTGTACATTAGTTTTCCAGAATGTATTCATCTTATAACTGAACACTTGTGTCCTTTAACCAACACCTTCCCATTTCGCTCAACCCCTCCTCTCTGGTAACTACTCTTTTACTCTCTGTTTCTATGAATTTGGCTTTTTTAGAATCTACATATAAATGAGATCATGCAGTATTTATCTTTCTGTGCCTGGCTTATTTCACTTAGCATAATGTCTTCCAGGTTCACCCATATTTTCACAAGCGGTATAATTATCTTCTTTTTAAAGTTGAATAGTATTCCACTGTGTATATATATATCACATCTTCTTTATTCATTCATCAACAGACACTTAGGTTGTTTCCATATCGTGGCTATTGTGAATAGTGCTATGCATTGCTTCTTTTGACCATAGTTGCCAACTTATGGAGAAACTATAATTTTGCCTGTTTTAAATTGAGAAGAAACTGAAGCAAGTAAGCAAAAGAGGTGGATTCTCTTAATTGAGATTTAATTGATATACAATAAACAAAATGTATTTAAAGTGTAAGATTTGATAAATTTCATTTTTAGAAACACTACCACAGCACACCATCATCCCCCAAAATTTCCTTGTTATCTCTTGTAATCCCACCTTTCTATTTCTCCCCATGGCCCCTTATGTGCCAGTTACAAGAAACACACTTGAAATATAAAGATATGAATAGGTTTAAAATAAACAGGTGGAAAAAAATACATAGCATGCAAAGAGTAAACACAAGAAATCTGGTGTGGCCATGTTATAATAAAAGTAGACAACACCAAGAGTGTTCTAAGTGAAAAAGACAAATTATTATAATAATAAAAGGGTCAAATAATCAGAAAATTGTCATAATACTATTGATAATTGCATATATACCCAATCATTGAGCTTCAAAATTCATTAAGCAAACAAACAATCAAACAAAACAACACAAAACTAGTGGCTACTCTACAGGATATTGCAGGTATAGATCAGAAAGTTTTACTGGACAGTGATGATCTATAGTTTTCTGAAACGTAACCCAAGAATCCGATATTTAGCCACATTTTATCCATCTAGAAGAAGAACAGACATCTAAAAATATAAAAAATTCAGATAGTATAGCACCCATGAGTTCTTTTTGAAAAATCCTTTTCAATAAAGTACTCTATCTGACCAAGATTTGGTGCCCAATAAGGAACTCTGAAATGAAACTCTATCATGGCATAGACTGAAAGGGAGGGGAGGGAATTGAAATTATTACATAGGCAATAGAATCAAGGTGATTGGTAACTCTTTTTTTTCATTATTATTATACTTTAAGTTTTAGGGTACATGTGAAATGAAAGGCCATGTAACATATAATTCATAAAAGATATGCTATAAATATAAAATTCTTTCAACTATAAGCAACTAATTTAAAAATCCATTTCAAATAAAAGAATGAGGGAGGAAGCATGAAAAAATTGGGAGGAAATTTAAATCAGCAAATGTCTGTATATAAAACATTTTAAATAACAAAAAACCATAAAATAGAATATCTAATAGTCTGACATTTACAGTCACATTTGTATGATAAAATCATAAAATGGGATAAAATCAAGTATTAAATTAATTAAAAACTCAGTTTGGATAAAAATCAAAATACAAGACATATGCCTAAGAACTTTGAATGTAAAAATATGAGCATAAATATATGAGGCAAATATAACCAATAAAAAAGTTAGGGCCATCAGTATTGATAGCAGACAAAATTGACCTCAGAATCTAAAGCATTAAATGAAATCCAAGTCATGTAATTCACAAAAAGCATAGTTCCAAATAAAACAGCATAAAAATACAAAACACAATAACTTCAGGAAATACAATAAGAAATACATGTCAGACTATTTAAACTTTCTTTGCACATCACAGATTGAGTAAGTGGCAACAAAATTAGAATTATGTAATTAACAATATATAGTACATAAGTACAGTAGTCTCTAAACAGTTGATAATATATTTTCTTTTCAAGGATTTATATCATATTATAAATGACCCTAATACGTTCTAAAAATAACAAATTAGAAACAAGTCATGAAATAAGGAATAAAAGCATAAGTAAACACCTATGGAAACAAAGCCACAGTATTATCTTGGGCATTTAAAACAGTCCTCTAAATAATTTAAATCCAGTAGTCATCAAAACTAAAATTCAAGCATATGAAAACATATGATATACAGTTAAGCTAAAATCACAGAAATTATCTGAGTCAAATGCTTTCATTTTTCAATAAGAAAATAATGAAAAATTGAACTAAACATTTGATTTTAGATTAGAAATCAGGGAGAGTATATTATACAAGAAAGCCAAAAGATCTTTTTTTTTTTTTTTTTTTTATTATACTTTAGGGTTTTAGGGTACATGTGCACAATGTGCAGGTTTGTTACATATGTATCCATGTGCCATGTTGATTTCCTGCACCCATTAACTCGTCATTTAGCATTAGGTGTATCTCCTAATGCTGTCCCTCCCCCCTCCCCCCACCCCACAACAGTCCCCGGAGCGTGATGTTCCCCTTCCTGTGTCCATGAGTTCTCATTGTTCAATTCCCACCTATGAGTGAGAACATGCGGTGTTTGGTTTTTTGTCCTTGCGATAGCTTACTGAGAATGATGTTTTCCAGTTTCATCCATGTCCCTACAAAGGACACGAACTCATCATTTTTTATGGCTGCATAGTATTCCATGGTGTATATGTGCCACATTTTCTTAATCCAGTCTATCGTTGTTGGACATTTGGGTTGGTTCCAACTCTTTGCTATTGTGAATAGTGCCGCAATAAACATACGTGTGCATGTGTCTTTATAGCAGCATGATTTATAGTCCTTTGGGTATATACCCAGTAATGGGATGGCTGGGTCAAATGGTATTTCTAGTTCGAGATCCCTGAGGAATCGCCACACTGACTTCCACAATGGTTGAACTAGTTTACAGTCCCACCAACAGTGTAAAAGTGTTCCTATTTCTCCACATCCTCTCCAGCACCTGTTGTTTCCTGATTTTTTAATGATGGCCATTCTAACTGGTGTGAGATGGTATCTCACTGTGGCCTACAAGAAAACCTAGGCAATACCATTCAGGACATAGGCGTGGGCAAGGACTTCATGTCTAAAACACCAAAAGCAATGGCAACAAAAGCCAAAATCGACAAATGGGATCTCATTAAACTAAAGAGCTTCTGCACAGCAAAAGAAACTATCATCAGAGTGAACAGGCAACCTACACAATGGGAGAAAATTTTTGCAACCTACTCATCTGACAAAGGGCTAATATCCAGAATCTACAATGAACTCAAACAAATTTACAAGAAAAAAACAAACAACCCCATCAAAAAGTGGGCAGAGGACATGAACAGACACTTCTCCAAAGAAGACATTTATGCAGCCAAAAAACACATGAAGAAATGCTCCTCATCACTGGCCATCAGAGAAATGCAAATCAAAGCCAAAAGATTTAAATGCTGTATTTCAGTGCCTCAAATTTAACATTTTAACTCTTTACTGAATTACAAGAATGTTAAAATAATATTCATATTGATAGAGGCAAAATATTTTCTATGATTTTATAAATTAGAAAGCCTGTTGTTATAATTGTCAAATAATTTACTGTGTCATAGAAACTCATGTTTTTATATAGATAAGTCAGTTTCTAGAATTTTGAAACATATGTTCAATATTAAAAATAACTATGTAACTGTCATTTAAAAAGTCTATCTATATTTGTTTTTTACAGTAGTTCCTTTTAAAGAATTATTTTAAATGTATAGTTTCTGATGAAGAGTATTTAATTATTCATGTTTATAATTACTATTTTTCATTCCAATTTAGTGATCATTTTCTAATGGAAGTTTCCATTCTATATTTTTTTAAAGTGCAGTGTATTAAATATACTCATATTGTATTTAACTATCTCATGTAATCTATACACAGTGAAGCGTTTAAAATGAGTGATCTAATGTTATCTTCTTTAGTAGAATAGAACTTTTCTAGACTAACCAATCATTGTTTTTTTTTTTTTTTTTCTGTGCCATAAAATAAAGTGCTGCTGATCTAGGAACTGTACTTTTAAAGAGGTGTTAATTACATTGTCTTCTCTATGCTTTTGTTTTTGCTTTATGGGATTACAGAAAATATTTTGGAGAAATATGTATGTTTTCTGAAATTTAACTTAAGATACAGTCAGGGTGTTAACATTTTTGTGATAGGCCAGTCCATATCAATGAACACATTGTAGTTGCTTGTCAGAATAATTTTGATAACAATTAAGAATGTCATAGATAGAACAGTCCCATGAAATTTAACTTTCATATGTGCATACTTTTGACTATTATCATTTAGAAGAATCAGAACGTATCACTTGTATACCTGTTTTTTTAATGATAGTGCGCTATTTTTAGAGATATGCATCTTAGTACTCTACCTGATTAAATTTTCTTTCACATGTTGTGAGAATAAACGTATAATGTGAACTCTGAATCACAGAATTCAAGTGGAAATTGCTCTGCCATATTTTTTAAGGTTAAGAATATATTCCGAACTTCCTAATGAAATGTATATAGATAGCTCTTCCCCTCAATAGATTGTCTTATGCATATGACATGATTATCAGCACTTATAGTTGCTATTGTTGCTTGTTGACTGATAAAGATAAATAATCATCATATTTCATTTATAGATATAATTGATAATCTAAATTAAGACACATGTTTGAGGATAGAATTTTCTCTCATCAGAATATACGTGAACATTTTATGATAAAATTACATGTGTATATATGGATTGTAGAATAAAATATGGTGAGTTAAAAATAGAAAAAAACCTCTGTAGATTAAATAAGGAAAATTATAGGTCTTTATACCTCATAGATGGAATGGTTGATTGTACATCTTTTAGTGTAAGACATCCTGGATATGAATCCTTTACTTCACAGTTGTGTGTCTTGGACAAATATTTGCCCATATCATTTATGATATGGGGTAAAAACTAGCATCTACTTTATAGAATTGTTGTAAGTATTAAATGCGTCAGTCCACATAAACCACTTATCATGATGCCTGGCATATTTCAGTTAATGTCAGAGACTATTGTTATTCTTGAAAATAGGGTTAGTTGAGTCCAACATACAGTGTTATCCCTGTTATCAATTCTGGGATCCATCTTATCTTAAGGCTTGAAAAATAATATGGTGGGGGGGCAACAGGGTGGTCTTTGTGGTACATACTGGAGTTTATAGATGCAACTTAATATTGATATCGATAAAATATAGATTCAAATATGTTTTCTACTAAAAATAGAATGCAGAAATTTCAAATTATGGGAACAAAGTAAATATAGCAAACAGGAACAATTCTGCTTTTAATGTACTTTTGTCTGTATGTAATAATAATTAAGTACTTGCTCTATATCTCTACGTCTCTTGCTCTCCTTGCATAAAAGTGTCCTGAAGGATAAATTTCACACTTTTAAAAGTGGTAATCTCTCTCTCTCTCTCATTCTTTTATCAGATTTTTTTTCTGAGAAGTTTTTTCGAGAAAGAACAAAGGGGAACTCATAAAAACACTGGGATACTGATCAGGGTAATCATAATTTTAAAAATTATGTTATCTTACATTATCTTTTAAAACAATGAGCTTGAATTACTTTTATGGTCTTTTTATGTGGACTTGATTTTATTTATTCTGATTCAGATTTGATTTTCTGGTGCTTCATAAATTTGAGGCTTTCTATCTTTCATTAAATTTGGAAATATTTGTCATTTGTATATTGCCTTTCTCACATTCTCCCTGTTTTCTCCTTCTCTCCTTCAGGGACTCCAGTTACTTCTTTGTCATTGCTATTTTGTTCTCTATCTTCCCTAATCTTTCTTTCACATTTTTCATCTTCGACGTGTCCATTGCTTGGGGCAATTTTTAAAAGTTATCTTCCAGTTCACCATTCTTTTTCTAGGTATGTTTGATAGAGAGCTTGACCTGTCCACTGTGCTTTTGTTTTTTTAACTATCAGAAGTTCTACTTAGTCTTTTTTGTATTCTGTATTTTTATTTTTATAAGCTTCCATAGCACAACTGTGATTTTATTTTACTTGCATTGTTATAAATGTTTTAAAAATCCATATATGTAGTTCTTAGAAGTCTAATTTTGCTCTTTTTTCTTTTGCCAACTCTTGATCATAGTGAATTTGTTTCCTTGTTTACTAATTATGTTTTTGAGCTCATATTTGCTTAATCTAAATCTGTGGACATTCTGTGAGGTCCCAGTTGAAGGGATGTTTTTTCAGAGAGAATTTGCCTCATTCTAGGTTAAAGAAAGCCAAAAATACACTAGCTTTTCTGTTTCAGGTTTCCCAGTCCATTTAGATAGAGCCATTGAAATCATAAGCCTGTGTAAAAAATAACCTGGCTTTTGAAGGGAGGATGAGGCAGAGAGAAGCAAGGCATTTTTTATTTTTTCTTATAAGATATCAGGCTGAGAGCTGTGTTTTCCAATTTTCTTCCTTGGCCAGCAGATAGACTCTTTTTCTTTCTTTCCTTTTTTTTTTTTTTTTTTTTTCCTAGCTCTCTCTTAAACTATCGTCCTCCTAGGATCCTGATTTATGACTGAAGTCATTGTTCTAACTCTCTACCATGCATGAGCCCCATTCTTCATGCTTGGAAAACTGAGACTATTAATCCGGAGTATGCCAAACACTCGTAGCCCAGAAGTAGTTTTAGTGCTCACTCAACAATTTATAATTTTTTTCTTTATGTATTTTAAAGACCCAGGAATTTCCCTTTATTTCTTGTACTCTCAGAAACGCATTTAAAAGTACTTTTTTTTTTCTTGTGTTTTAGGCATAATTTCTAAGCATTCTTAGGTGTGAGAATTTTTAATATTTCTAATCTGACAGTTTTCCAGAAGTGGAAGTCAACCAGGTGTACTTGTTTAATTAAAAGTATTAAAAAATAAGCTTAAAAAATATTTCTTACAGAACAAACTAACACTAGTCCCATTTTGCTCTTAGAAAATTAATTTTCTAGGCCTGGAGCAGTGGCTCACACCAGCACTTCCAGAGGCCGAGGTGGGAGGATAACATGAGGTGAGGAGTTAGAGACCAACCTGGCCAACATGGTGAAACCCCGCCTCTACTCAAAATACAAAATTATCCAGGCATGGTGGCAGATGCCTGAAATCCCAGCTACTTGAGAGGCTGAGGCAGGAGAATCACTTGAACCTGGGAGGCAGAGGTTGCAGTGAGCTGAGATGGCTCCACTGCACCCCAGCCTGGTTGACAGAGTGAGACACCTGCTCAAAAAAAAAAAAAAAAAAAAAGAAAAGAAAAGAAAACAAAATTAACTTTTAAAAAATATTTAATATTTTAATTGTTATGGCTAATGGATACAAAAATACAATTAGAAACTTAATTTTTTGTACATAAATTTGTTCTTAGTCTTTTCTTCATTATTGTATCTCATTTCCTCAGACCCCAGGTTTCCTGTCCCAGAATAACAAGTAAATTCTTCTCCTAGCTGCAGAAGAGATTGTCATTTCTCTGTTCCTAACTACCAGATGCCATTATTACTTTTATTGAGTGTTGGATTTTCATCCCATAGCCTCCCTAACCCGAAAGGGAGAAAAATCTGACTTTTCTGGAATGTAGTTTGTACTTTTTTTGATGGCATTAAGACCCACCTGCCATTTCCCTTGATGATTGAGGCCCAGGTTTTTGAATTATCTTTATACTCATATATCTTTGTGCTTAAGCCTTGAATCACTAAACCCTGTCCTTATTCAAATATTTTGAAACTGGCTTTCCCCTGCCCTAGGTTTTCCCTGGGTTCTTGGTCTTTGTTCTTCTTCTACCTCACACTGCCTGTCACACTGCCACCATGGCACGGGCAAAAGACATTTGCCTCAGAGAATTACTTTTCCTGTTGTTCTATATTTTTTTCAAGAAGGAAACATATTATTTCATTTTTTCTTTTTCCCAAAATGGGCTTATTTTATTGTTTCAGAGTTATAAAATAATATGTCTTCATTAAGAATTTTCTCCTAATTGTAATAAACTATAAAAGAAGAAAGTGAATCTTCCCTGTAATCTTACACAGCAGGGAATATCACAATTAACAGTTTGGTCCTTCATATGAATTTATGGATCCAAAACACAAACATAATGACAGATGTTATTGTGCCTTAAATTTCATTTTGTAACCAGACTTTTTCACACCAAAGTTATTATGGACATATTTCTATATTAATGAATAGAGAACTACCATATTGTTTTTAATTACTACAAAGTAGTTATATGGAGTATGCATAATTTATACATAATCCTTGCCTGGAGAAAATATAAATTTTCTTAAATTAGAAAAAATGCTGTGGTAAATCATCATATGTACAATGCACTGTATGATTTATTTCTATGGTATAAAGTTCTATAAGTGAAATTGCTGAATAAAATAGTATGCCCCTTTTAAAATTTGATACATATTGGCAGGTTGACCTCTAAATAGGTTTATACTTCTCAGCACTGAGCATTACGAATCCTATTAATCTTTGTCTATATAATTGGTAATTTATGATATTTAATTGTATTTGATTTAGTTAGAAATATTTAGCAGCTTTTAAAATCTGATATTTAAATGGAATGCCAGCTTCTTCAAAGGTTGAAATATAGATAAAGATAGATATAGATAATGTCAATTTACATGTAAATGACTAACAGTAATACAGTACTTTATTCTTTGCTAAAACAATTTACAGGTGTATTTAGGAAAAATGGTGAAATTTTCTTGACTGCCACCTTTTCTGCCTTTTTTAATCCTCAGGCTTAAATGCTATGACTATTTTGCTATGTGTCCTAAGAAAGCTTTTATTTTAAGAAATAAAAATGAAATGCTCAGGAAGGATTGTGGGAAGGGTTGGAGGCAGAGAGAAGCAAGGAAACCAGGTTCTTTTTTTCTTTTTTTTCTTTCCCCCCGCCTTATGTGTGATCAGGCTGAGAGCTGTGTTTTCCTACTTTCTTCCTTGGCCAGCAGATACATTTTATTTTTTTCTAGCTCACTCGAACTATAATCCCCCAAGGATCCTGATTTGTGTAGATACTCTCATACATCTTGGTGTTTTTTTTTTTTTTTTCCAACATAAACATTTGTTTTTGAGAAGTGTAGATATAACTAGCTGCTTTAGATGGCTATAACATATTTAATAGTGAGGATGTCGGATTGTCTATTTTAATATTCCCCTGATGGTGTACATGTTTTTCGTTTCAAGTTATTCACTCTTATAAAGTGCTGTGATGAACATTTCTGTACCTGTCGTTCTTATAGTGCCTTTTCTTGTCAATGGCTCACTCTTTCCTCACCACAACCCTAGATATCAGAAACAAGATCAGAGAGGTTGTTACTTTGTTGGACCAGACCCAGGTAGTAAAGGGGAGGGTGCACTTGAATGCAGGCCCAGATTCCAAAACTAGTTTTCTTCCTACACAAATTATGTCTCTGGCCACCATATGCAATATATAGTATCATTTTTAAGTGCTCTAACTCAGCAGTAACAGATTGCTGGTAACCAATATAAGAAAATCTCACGCTAACATTTTTCTCCTAGCTATTCTCCAACTCCAACATGTGATGCTTCCCTTGCTTTACATGTTTGAATGTTGTCCAGTTTTTACCAAACTCAGCACGCTTTCTCATTTTTTGCTCAGTCTTTAGCTACGCCATTTCCGTGGTATGTCTTGCTTGATCTCTCTGCAATTCGTTCTCCCTCATCCTTGTTTGCAGAATCTCCCTACCATGGATCAAAGCCGGAGACTTCATTCTGGTCTTAGTTTAGCTTTCTAAAGCCAGCTTTTCATACAGAGGTAAGAAGGGAGGGTCATACTTCCTTATAAAATGAAGCCATTTTGCATAATTATATGTTAAAATTTTTTCACATGTATAAACTGAATATAAGAAACTGACCGCCACGCGTGGTGGCTCACGCCCATAATCGCAGCACTTTGGGAGGCCCAGGCGGGCGGATCACCTGAGGTAAGGAGTTCAAGACCAGCCTGGCCGACATGGTGAAACCCTGTCTCTACTAAAAATACAAAAATTAGCCGGGCTTCGTGGCTCATGCCTATAATCCCAGCTACTCGGGAGACTGAGGCAGGAGAATCGCCTTAACCCGGGAGGCAGAGGTTGCAGTGAGCCGAGATTACACCACTGCACTCCAGCCTGGGCAACAAACAACAAAACTCTGTCCAAAAAAAAAAAAAAAACCTGACAAAACAACAAAATAATAATAGCTAATAAAAAATAATGAGTCTAACTCATTTGCCTGATAGTGGGCCAAATTCTTCACATGTATTTTTTTCAATACTTCTAATTTCTTTCTGAGGTTTTTAGTATTACTGTGTTCGTTTTATAGGTAAGAAATTGAAGCTTAGAAAAGTTAAATAACTTGGCAAAAATAATTCATTTATTAGAGAAGAAACAGGGATTTCAATCAGATCTGTTTGGTTTCAGAGACTTACACTGTGTTTCCTTCTTCGGGTGAATAATCAGATGCATAAATATGATTTCTATTATATTGAGGGACAAATTATCTTCCTACAAATGTAATCTCTGAAATAATAATGGCAGTAATTGTTGACATAGATTTTAATATATATATATATTAATTTGACTTATAACTTTTCAGGATTTTATCCAAGGCTTAGGGAAACGAAATATCGTGTATAAAACTGTGATTGTGTCTGTTACCTTAATTTATTTTGTATGCTATGCTAATATATAGTTTCTGGGCTTCAATAGAAAGCTATTGCTAATTTATCATATTGACTTATTTAGGATATTTCTTACTTAAGACAAATACAATAAACATTCAAGAACCATAGATCTAGGGTAAAATGCTTGGAACATATATTGAGGTAGAATAATAAGATCCATTCAGAAGGCAGATTTAGCATGGGAAGTAAAGCTAAAGTAGGAAAACTAAAGATAGCATGAGGTCAAGACGAGGAGACCCCTCATAATAAACATTAATAATAACACCCCACCTGTAGGTCAAATAATTCTCATATGAATACAGTCTATGTGACACTCAGCCTAGTAGAGACATCTCTCAGTGTCTGATGCTGCCTTTGATAAAAATATTGTTATCGTCTTATAATATTTTATCTGTCTAATAGTTATTGTATTTGTATTCATATTTATTTTATTCAACAAATTATGAAATTCTTTTCAGAGTGTCAATAAACAAAATGTTGTGTGAAGAATAGAGAAAACATCATCACCATGGATAGAAAAACAGGCAGAATATGGTAGGATCTGAGAAGGTATAATTGCATGCTTTGATATTTATGATGAAAGACCACAGCTGAAAGAAAAATGACAAAAATGCTATCTTAGCCCTTTAGAAACAAAGAAAACCTGAAGGTCGTGCAATAGTAATTTTCATCATTCCTTCCAAAGCTTTGGCAAGCTTTGAAAATTCATATGTAATAGCAGCTAGCATTTCTAAGTGAAAATACTTTAAAATCATCTTGGGATATATAGTCTATTAAAGGAAAAACTTCATTTTCTTTCCATAAAGGAAATATAATTCTATTTCAGAACCTTATATTGAGTCTATTTAAATAAGTGTATTTTTAGTGCATATTTTTTATTTCATAGTTTATGGTTATTTCTTCCTTTCTCTTTTTGCTTTATTTCAAAGCAGGAAGTATATTTAGTTAAAAATCAAGGATTGTATATTCAACAAATTTCTGAAAACTATTTTGTTAAAAAATGACTTTCTGGACAAAGAATAGGTTGAGAAATCTAAAATGCTGTTGTACTTTCTCTTATTCTACAACGGATATTGTGAAAATCATATAAATACAAATTTCCTAGAGAATTGAAGGGAAAATATTTTAAATATTTTAAAGTTCTTAATAAAACCCAATTTATTTTACATCAATTGAACATGTTATAAGACAGCCAGAGCTTTTGCCTTATAGAATTACTTATTTATGTACATTCATATATTCTCTCATGAAAGTATGGCTTTTGTTGTTCCATTACTGGGAAACATGAAATATTTTTAAATGATTCCAAAACCTGTTTTCTCCTGTCTAGGAACATAGAAATGAATAAATTCTAGCGGACAATTAACTGAGCTAGACTTGTCCCAACATATGTCTAAAATAACTACCAAACAAGTAAAATATTCGTTTCCATTCATGATATATCATTTTCAGTGATGCTTTTTAAAAATATTTATTGCTTAAATATAAACATCTATTTGCTCTCTTGAATTCACCACACAGTTGTAGGAAATCATGAGAGAGAATGAATTTGTTCGTTGTAATGTTGTTGATTTTTCTCTCCATTTCTGCCTTACTTTTACCAACACTCCTTATTTTAAAGTAATTTTTAAATAGGGGAAGCATAATGATTATTCAAAAAAGGAAAGTATGACTCTTACTTACCCAGTTAATACTATGTGAATGTGCCAAACATCTGGGCTTTATATTACCTTGGTTAAAACATCTGTTACCTTTAGCTCTTTCATGTCTGTCATTCTTATAAAATTTCCCAGTAAGGTCTTAGTGATTCTTTTTCCATCCTTTAATTAAGATGTGCTTTAACTATGTAGTACTACAGTGAGTCCCTTCCAGGAACTTCTTTATTAAAAAGTAAAAAAATAATTAATTAAATTAGATACTTCACTTGGACGAAAATTCAAGAAATGATTATGGCTGAAATAAGATGGAAAGGAAGGCACATTTATAATCACAACTTTAGGGGTAGACAGTTTTTTTTTTTGATGCAATAAATTTACAATGTATAGAGATACAACTGTCCTGATTGCAAAGAAAAATCCTGACCTACCATCTCAGGAATCAAAAACAAAGCCACATTTCTCATTTATTTTCAATTATAACACAGTCATAATCTTATATAAAATATTGTTGAGGTAAATCCTACATATTAAAGCAGAAATTTTACTTAAATAATTTACTAAGTTACCTACTTGTCAATCTATTTTTTCTAACTGAAATATTTACTTGGAATACCTTTTTTGGTCGCTATGCATAGACTTCTAAAAGCATTATTTTGACTCATATTTAGATCTCTTTAGTATCTGAAAGTTGTCTAAACAGCTTTCTGGTGAAAATGGTAGCCCACTCCTAGTCCACTGATGAGGGACGCTGTGTAGCAAATAGAATTTTGGGTCATTGGCTATGCCAGTAATGTGTTATTGCCTATGTTTTGGTTTTGAGTAATAGGGTGTATGTTCTTATTACTCAGTAGACTGTTTTTCCAACAACACGAAACACTGTATCTCAGCTTTAGTAGATTTCCTGTTTGCTCTGAACATATTGCCTTAAATAAATTATTCTTTTCATATTTAAAAAGTGAGTCACAAGTATAATATCGAAGACTATACAAAGCACAATGTATTCACATGAGAATGATCTTTGTCGCATTAACCCTGAGAGGGGAAGAGATGTCATGGGTTTTGGGAAGCAACATAAATGGCCATATTTGGACTTGCATGTTTGAATTTGTAAAAGATATTTAAGAAGAGCCAAGGAGATAAAATTCTTTTAACACTATGCTATACCTTATAAATTATAAATTGTAAATTGCTATTGTTTTGATTAAGTAAAAATACAGTTATCTTAAAGACAAGATTTTTTTTTCTACAGAGTCAAGAATCATGAAGATCAGCGATAGAATGATCCTCACAGAAATCAAATAAATAAAAAATAGGTTATTTACATTCAAAAATATTTCACGGTGAGAATTTTGCAAAGTATTGTAGGGAACAAGCTAAAAAATAACCGTTTCTCTTCAATTTGGACATGCATATACTTCTGATTGCTCCCAGAAATTTATCATAGATAATACTTTTGTTACTATAATTAATAAGAACTAACTATTGTGGAATAAGTTTGGTAGAAGCCATGGTCTGTTTGCGACAATTAATAGAGTGAGAACTAATTAGTATTTAAGAATGTAGCAAGAATTTACTCTCAATTAAAGCTGGGTTCCGTGATGAGAATGTAGTTAATAAATACCATAGGAAAGCTTATAAAGTACTTTGAAGATAGGATGCAAGAGGACATGAAGTCCTTAACTATTTTCATGGATATATTTTGCCATAAAAGACCGTAATCTGTTTAGGGCGGCAATTGCCATTTCTGAGGTCGCCAAGCCAGGAAAACAGGTGGCTGATTTATGTCCCAAGGGTGCCAGAGTGCCATCAGTGCCATCTAGTGGCAGTCATGGTGAACTGAAGGTACCTGGCCCCCATGATGCAAAGAACTTGACAATAGGAACCAACATTTGAACGTCTTTGTCTTTTACTGTTGACAGAATTCACATCCAGACAACAGTAATGTTAAATATGAATAAAAGTTAAATGAATATGAAATATTTTATTACATGACTGATTCCATCATCATGGAATGGATTTTCTTGGACTCCTCAATATCCTTATTTTTAAATTACAATGTTGATTTGACATGAATTTGACATGATTTGACAGTTATTGTGGCACAAATGTCAAATATAATAACGCTTGGTTTATATATTTCCTATTTTTTGTTTCTCTCAAATTGATTTACACTAATTATATAAGCATTATATAAATAATATGATCTCTCAATTTAACAGTCTCCTTTAAATCCATTCACTTTAGGTAAAACATTGTAACAAATAGCCTATGGAAGTATTTCCTCTCCCCAAAACACCAGCATACTATTTCTAAATGTATGAAAACCATTTGATATTTGGAGTTTTCTACACAGAAATGATGACCTGTTTTTAAAATATATTAACAGTGGATTCCTATAAAATAGATTACAATCGTTAGTCTTGACATTTCCAGATTGACCTCTTATTCTTCACAATAGTTTTTGAACAATCTTATCATAGGGCTAACAAATGACTACCATAGACTAAGAGGCCAGTAAGTTCCATTTGTTGTTATTGCAGAAAAGTGAGGCTGGGCATGGTGGTTTACCCCTGTGGTCCCAGCACTTTGGGAGGCCGAGGCGGGTGAATCACGAGGTCAGGAGTTCAAGACTAGCCTGGCCAAGATGGTGAAACCCCATCTCTACTAAAAATACAAAAATTAGCCAGGCGTGGTGGCAGGCGCCTGTAATCCCAGCTACTCGGGAGGTTGAGGCAGAAAATTGCTTGAATCCGGGAGGCGGAGGTTGCAGTGAGCTGACATCACACCACTGCACTCCAGCCTGGGCAACAGAGCAAGACTCTGTCCAAAAAAAAAAAAAAAAAAAAGTCAGTTACCTGGAGTCAGGAGACTTATCCTAGTCTTGGTTAGCTTCTGACTTTATGGCTATGGTCACCCAATTCTTCTTTTTCCCACTTATTTCATCTGTAAAATGAGGCAACTTGTTCTCAACAGAATCACTTAGGGAGCGATAAACAAGACCTACTATATCTGAGAAGGAAATGGATGGCATAGGAATTTTGACGGAGATCTTTATAGGATTCAAAAAAACTCAACTTTATTGAAGTTTAATTTTCATATGATGATATTAACCTATTTAAAATGTACTTGAGGAGTTCATAAAAGCATACACCCATGTAACCACCAGGAGAACAAGCATATGGAATACTTTATCACATCCAAAACTCTCCTCTTCATTCCTTACAGTCAATACTTCCTCCACCCTAGTCTCAATTTTTGATTAATTGTGTTCTCTGTTTATGTTCCCTACATATCCCTTAATCTCCGTCCCTGAGTATTTGAATTTGAGAACTGTAACTCTCAGGTGACTACCAACTCAAAGGTGCTATGATTTAATGAAGTTTATGTGATAAATTTGATCACTGCATTGGCCACCATTTTCTTCCTGCTGCATGGCCATAGACCTTACTGGTAATCCAGATGAGTTAACTTGATGAGGCACACAGTTAATCACAAAAGAAATGGTAAGAAAATCTAGATAAATCACTGAAAAGTTAAAAATGACTTTATGTCATATTAATGATATCAGTAGCATTATCTTTGAAAGTAGGCTAAATAGTTATTTGCTTACAAATCAACAAAATCAAATCAACAAAATCTAAACTTAAATGTGAATTAATAATAACTTTTTCCCATGAAAAAGGTTTTAATAGTGCTGATACTCAGAATGTGGTCTCTAAATGTTACTTCCCATAGGAATAAAAAAACCATAGGAAAAAAACAGAGGTTATTAACAAGTGGCTAATTCCAGATCTAGAGCAGAAAGGATAGAAGATAAGCTATCTTCCCTTTTTTTGCCAAAAAGAAAAAAGTTACCAAATACTGATGAATTCATATAAAATGAACCAGGTAGTCCAAAATATTTCTGTGGCCTAATGAGTGACAATTTGTTTTTCATTTAAATAACAAATGCAATGTATTAAAATATGTCAAATATACTTTTAAAAGGGTAAAGAACTTTGAGAAGTTAATATTAGGTTTTCTTTTATTATTATTATACTTTAAGTTTTAGGGTACATGTGCACAATGTGCAGGTTTGTTACATATGTATACATGTGCCATGTTGGTGTGCTGCACCCATTAACTCGTCATTTAGCATTAGATATATCTCCTAATGCTATCCCTCCCCCCTCCCCCTACCCCACAACAGTCCCTGGTGTGTGATGTTCCCCTTCCTGTGTCCATGTATTCTCATTGTTCAATTCCCACCTATGAATGAGGACATGCGGTGTTTGGTTTTTTGTCCTTGCTATAGTTTGCTGAGAATGATGGTTTCCAGCTTCATCCATGTCCTTACAAAGGATATGAACTCATCATTTTTTATGGCTGCATAGTATTCCATGGAGTATATATGCCATATTTTCTTAATCCAGTCTATCATTGTTGGACATTTGGGTTGGTTCCAACTCTTTGCTATTGTGAATAGTGCTGCAATAAACATACGTGTGCATGTGTCTTTATAGCAGCATGATTTATAGTCCTTTGGGTATATACCCAGTAATGGGATGGCTGGGTCAAATGGTATTTCTAGTTCTAGATCCCTGAGGAATCGCCACACTGACTTCCACAATGGTTGAACTAGTTGACAGTCCCACCAACAGTGTAAAAGTGTTCCTATTTCTCCACATCCTCTCTAGCACCTGTTGTTTCCTGACTTTTTAATGATGGCCATTCTAACTGGTGTGAGATGATATCTCGTTGTGGTTTTGATTTGCATTCCTCTGATGGCCAGTGATGACGAGCATTTTTTCATGTGTTTTTTGGCTGCATAAATGTCTTCCTTTGAGAAGTGTCTGTTCATATCCTTTACCCACTTTGTGATGGGGTTGTTTTTTTCTTGTAAATTTGTTTGAGTTCATTGTAGATTCTGGATATTAGCCCTTTGTCAGATGAGTAGGTTGCAAAAATTTTCTCCCATTCTGTAGGTTGCTTGTTTACTCTGATGGTGGTTTCTTTTGCTGTGCAGAAGCTCTTTAGTTTAATTAGATCCCATTTGTCAATTTTGTCTTTTGTTGCCATTGCTTTTGGTGTTTTAGACATGAAGTCCTTGCCCATGCCTATGGCCTGAATGGTATTGCCTAGGTTTTCTTCTAGGGTTTTTATGGTTTTAAGTCTAACATGTAAGTCTTTAATCCATCTTGAATTAATTTTTGTATAAGGTGCAAGGAAAGGATCCAGTTTCAGCTTTCTACATATGGCTAGCCAGTTTTCCCAGCACCATTTATTAAATAGGGAATCCTTTCCCCATTGCTTGTTTTTGTCAGGTTTGTCAAAGCTCAGATAATTGTAGATATGTGGCATTATTTCTGAGGGCTCTGTTCTGTTCCATTGGTCTGTAACTCTGTTTTGGTACCAGTGCCATGCTGTTTTGGTTACTGTAGCCTTGTAGTATAGTTTGAAGTCAGGTAGCGTGACGCCTCCAGCTTTCTTCTTTTGGCTTAGGATTGACTTGGTGATGCAGGCTCTTTTTTGGTTCCATATGAACTTTAAAGTAGTTTTTTCCAACTCTGTGAAGAAAGTCATTTGTAGCTTGATGGGGATGGCATTGAATCTATAAATTACCTTGGGCAGTGTGGCCATTTTCATGATATTGATTCTTCCTACCCATGAGCATGGAATGTTCTTCCATTTGTTTTTATCCTCTTTTATTTCCTTGAGCAGTTGTTTGTAGTTCTCCTTGAAGAGGTTCTTCACATCCCTTGTAAGTTGGATTCCTAGGTATTTTATTCTCTTTGAAGCAATTGTGAATGGGAGTTCATTCATGATTTGGCTCTCTGTTTGTCTGTTATTGGTGTATAAGAATGCTTGTGATTTTTGAACATTGATTTTGTATCCTGAGACTGCTGAAGTTGCTTATAAGCTTATGGAGATTTTGGGCTGAGATGATGGGGTTTTCTAGATATACAATCATGTCATCTGCAAACAGGGACAATTTGACTTCCTCTTTCCCTAATTGAATGCCCTTTATTTCCTTCTCCTGCCTGATTGCCCTGGCCAGAACTTCCAACACTATGTTGAATAGGAATGGTGAGAGAGGGCATCTCTGTCTTGTGCCAGTTTTCAAAGGGAATGCTTCCATTTTTGTCCATTCAGTATGATACTGGCTATGGGTTTGTCATAGATAGCTCTTATTATTTTGAGATACATCCCATCAATACCTAATTTATTGAGAATTTTTAGCATGAAGTGTTGTTGAATTTTGTCAAAGGCCTTTTCTGCATCTATTGAGACAATCATGTGTTTTTTGTCTTTGGTTCTGTTTATATGCTGGATTACGTTTATTGATTTTCATATGTTGAACCAGCCTTGCATCCCAGGGACGAAGCCCACTTGATCATGGTGTACAAGCTTTTTGATGTGTTGCTGGATTCGGTTTGGCAGTATTTTATTGAGGATTTTTGCATCAATGTTCATCAAGGCTATTGGTCTAAAATTCTCTTTTTGGTTGTGTCTCTGCCAAGCTTTGGTATCAGGATGACGCTAGCTTCATAAAATGAGTTAGGGAGGATTCCCTCTTTTTCTATTGATTGGAATAGTTTCAGAAGGAATGGTACCAGCTCCTCCTTGTACCTCTGGTTGAATTTGGCTGTGAATCCATCTGGTCCTGGATGTTTTTGGTTGGTAAGCTATTAATTATTGCCTCAATTTCAGAGCCTGTTATTGGTCTATTCAAAGATTCAACTTTTTCCTGGTTTAGTCTTGGGAGAGTGTATCTGTCGAGGAATTTATCCATTTCTTCTAGATTTTCTAGTTTATTTGCATAGAGGTGTTTATAGTATTCTCTGATGGTAGTTTGTATTTCTGTGGATCAATGGTGATAAGCCCTTTGCCATTTTTTATTGCATCTATTTGATTCTTCTCTCTTTTCTTCTTTATTAGTCTTGCTAGCAGTCTATCAATTTTGTTGATCTTTTCAAAAAACCAGCTCCTGGATTCATTGATTTTTTTAAGGGTTTTTTGTGTCTCTATTTCCTTCAGTTCTGCTCTGATCTTAGTTATTTCTTGCCTTCTGCTAGTTTTTGAATGTATTTGCTTTTGCTTCTCTAGTTCTTTTAATTGTGATGTTAGGGTGTCAATTTTGGATCTTTCCTGCTTTCTCTTGTGGGCATTTAGTGCTATAAATTTCCCTCTACACAGTGCTTTGAATGTGTCCCAGAGATTCTGGTGTGTTGTGTCTTTGTTCTCGGTGGTTTCAAAGAACATCTTTATTTCTGCCTTCATTTCGTTATGTACCCAGTAGTCATTCAGGAGCAGGTTGTTCAGTTTCCATGTAGTTGAGCGATTTTGAGTGAGTTTCTTAATCCTGAGTTCTAGTTTGATTGCACTGTGGTCTGAGAGACAGTTTGTTATAATTTCTGTTCTTTTACATTTGCTGAGGAGAGCTTTACTTCCAACTATGTGGTCAATTTTGGACTAGGTGTGGTGTGGTGCTGAAAAGAATTTATATTCTGTTGATTTGGGGTAGAGAGTTCTGTAGATGTCTATTAGGTGTGCTTGGTGCAGAGCTGAGTTCAATTCCTGGATATCCTTGTTAACTTTGTGTCTCATTGATCTGTGTAATGTTGACAGTGGGCTGTTAAAGTCTCCCATTTTTATTGTGTGGGAGTCTAAGTCTCTTTATAGGTCTCTAAGGACTTGCTTTATGAGTCTGGGTGCTCCTGTATTGGGTGTATATATATTTAGGATAGTTAGCTCTTCTTGTTGAATTGATCCCTTTACTGTTATGTAATGGCCTTCTTTGTCTCTTTTGATCTTTGTTGGTTTAAAGTCTGTTTTATCCGAGACTAGGATTGCAACCCCTGCCTTTTTTTGTTTTCCATTTGCTTGGTAGATCTTCCTCCATCCCTTTATTTTGAGCCTGTGTGTGTCTCTGCACATGAGATGGGTTTCCTGAATACAGCACACTGATGGGTCTTGACTCTTTATCCAATTTGCCAGTCTGTGTCTTTTAATTGGAGCATTTAGCCCATTTACATTTAAGTTTAGTATTGTTATGTGTGAATTTGATCCTGTCATTATGATGTTAGCTGGTTATTTTGCTCATTAGTTGATGCAGTTTCTTCCTAACCTTGACGGTCTTTACAATTTGGCATGTTTTTGCAGTGGCTGGTACCAGTTGTTCCTTTCCATGTTTAGTGCTTCCTTCAGGAGCTCTTTTAGGGCAGGCCTGGTGGTGACAAAATCTCTCAGCATTTGCTTGTCTGTAAAGTATTTTATTTCTCCTTCACTTATGAAGCTTAGTTTGGCTGGATATGAAATTCTGGGTTGAAAATTCTTTGCTTTAAGAATATTGAATATCGGCCCCCAATCTCTTGTGGCTTGTAGGGTTTCTGCCGAGAGATCAACTGTTAGTCTGATGGGCTTCCCTTTGTGGGTAACCCGACCTTTCTCTCTGGCTGCCCTTAACATTTTTTCCTTCATTTCAACTTTGGTGAATCTGACAATTATGTGTCTTGGAGTTGCTCTTCTTGTGGAGTATCTTTGTGGCATTCTCTGTATTTCCTGAATGTGAATGTTGGCCTGCCTTGCTAGATTGGGGAAAGTCTCCTGGATAATATCCTGCAGAGTGTTTTGCAACTTGGTTCCATTCTCCCTGTCACTTTCAGGTATACCAGTTAGACGTAGATTTGGTCTTTTCACATAGTCCCATATTTCTTGGAGGCTTTGTTCATTTCTTTTTATTCTTGTTTCTCTTAACTTCTCTTCATGCTTCATTTCATTCATTTCATCTTCCATCGCTGATACCCTTTCTTCCAGTTGATTGCATCGGTTACTGAGGCTTGTGCATTCATCACGTAGTTCTCGTGCCGTGGTTTTCAGCTCCATCAGGTCCTTTAAGGACTTCTCTGCATTGGTTATTCTGGTTATCCATTCGTCTAATTTTTTTTTCAAAGTTTTTAACTTCTTTGCCATTGGTTCGAACTTCCTCCTTTAGCTTGGAGTGGTTTGATCTTCTGAAGCCTTCCTCTCTCAACTCATCAAAGTCATTCTCCGTCCAGCTTTGTTGCATTGCTGGTGAGCAGCTGTGTTCCTTTGAAGGAGGAGAGGCACTCTGATTTTTAGAGTTTCTGGTTTTTCTGCTCCGTTTTTTCCCCATCTTTGTGGTTTTATCTACCTTTGGTCTTTGATGATGGTGACATACAGATGGGTTTTTGGTGTGGATGTCCTTTCTGTTTGTTGGTTTTCCTTCTAACAGTCAGGACCCTCAACTGCAGGTCTGTTGGAGTTCACCGGAGGTCCACTCCAGACCCTGTTTGCCTGGGTATCAGCAGCAGTGGCTGCAGAACAGCAGATATTGGTGAACTGCAAATGCTGCTGCCTGATCGTTCCTCTGGAAGTTTTGTCACAGAGGAGTACCCGGCCGTGTGAGGTGTCTGTCTACCCCTACTTGGGGGTGCCTCCCAGTTAGGCTACTCAGGGATCAGGGACCCACTTGACGAGGCAGTCTGCCCATTCTCAGATCTCAAGCTGCATGCTGGGAGAACAACTACTCTCTTCAAAGCTGTCAGACAGGGACATGTAAGTCTGCAGAGGTTACTGCTGTCTTTTGTTTATCTGTGCCCTGCCCCCAGAGGTGGAGGCTTTAGCGGCAGGCAGGCCTCCTTGAGCTGTGGTGGGCCCCACCCAGTTCGAGCTTCCCAGCCACTTTGTTTACCTACTTAAGCCTGAGCAATGGCGGGCGCCCCTCCCCCAGCCTCGCTGCCGCCTTGCAGTTTGATCTCAGACTGCTGTGCTAGCAATGAGCGAGTCTCCATGGGCGTAGGATTCTCTGAGCCAGGTGCGGGATATAATCTCCTGGTGTGTCATTTGATAAGCCCATTGGAAAAGCACAGTATTAGGGTGGGAGTGACCCGATTTTCCAGGTGCCGTCTGTCACCCCTTTCTTTGACTACAAAAGGGAATCCCCTGACCCCTTGCACTTCCTGGATGAGGCGATGCCTCATCCTGCTTTGGCTCACGCACGGTGTACTGCACCCACTGTCCTGCACCCACTATCCGGCACTCCCCAGTGAGATGAACCCGGTACCTCAGTTGGAAATGCAGAAATCACCCATCTTCTGCACCACTCATGCTGGGAGCTGTAGACTGGAGCTGCTCCTATTCGGCCATCTTGGCTCCACCCCAACATTAGGTTTTAAAAAATCTCATTGCTTCCTGTTGGATGTTACTAGAATACCAGATAATTATTTTGAAAATTGAAAATGCTAACAAGCATTTAGCTTGCTCTTCCTGCATAAAATATATTTTAGGTTAACAAAATAGCGGGTAAGTGTTTTAGTCTGCTTGGATGCCATGACCAAATATCATTGACTGTATAGCTTAAGCAACAGTAATGTATTTTTCACAGTTCTAGAGGCTGGAAAATTCAGGATTAGGGTGCCAACTGATTCAGTGTCTGGTGAAGACTCTCCTCCTCACTTCCGGTTGCCACCCTCTCCATGTAGTCTCATAAAACCTTTCCTAAGTGAGTGTTATTGGAGAGAGAGAGAGCAAGGTTCTGTCCTTAAAAGGGCACTAATCCCATCTTGAGGGCCTCACCTTCATGAACTTCAATAACTCTAATATCTCCCCAAGACTCCCAGCTCCAAATATCACATTGGGGGTTAGGGCTTCACCATATGAATTTGGGGAGGGGGCATAAAAATATTCAGTCTATAACAATAAGGAAAACGTCTTTAAAAAAGAATTCTGCTTGTTAAAAGCAGAAGGAAGAGTAAAATAAAATTTAATCATTTTGCATGCTTTTAAAAATGAAAAATAAAAAAATATGCACCTAGATTACAGTCACCCATGGATATTAAAACATTGAGATAAAAGGCTTATGGGCATATTTTTACTAGAAGAATCATGCTAACACCACATGAACCCAACAATCCATTTTAGCATCACTGAAAGTATGTGGTGGATTGAATGATTGGTCCCAATTCCTTTTCTTTCTTTTATTCTTTAATTCTCTTTTATTAATATATAATAATTTATATACTTATTGGGGGCATGTGAGTCTTCCTTATGTGCAGAGAATGTATAATGATCAACTCAGGGTAACTGGGGTATCCATCATCCTGAGTGCTTATCATTTTTATGTGTTGGTATCATTTCAGATCCTCTCTTCTAGCTACTTCAAAATCTACCTAATATTGTTGCTATGTATTGTCACCCTGGTCTGCTCTCAAACATGAGAACTTTTACAAAAAGTCCACCGAATGCTTGTTCCCATAGCCAACCTCTCTTCATCCTCCCATCTCCCCACCCACTCTTATCCATTTCTGATATCTATGGTTGTATTCCCTATGTCCATGAGATCAAGTTTTTTAGCTCCAACATACAGGTGAGAAAATACAATCTTTGTCTTTCTGTGCCTGGCTTATTTCACTTACCACAGTGACCACCAGTTCAATGCACATTACTACAAATGACATGATTTTATTCTTTTTATGGCTAATTAGTATTCCATGGGGTATCTTTATTATGTTTTCTTTATCCATTTGTCTGTTAATGATGATCTCAATTCTGTAACCCTTTTATATTGCCAGGTTTCACTTGGTCTGGACATATGATTTGCTTTGGCTGAGGTATATTTGTGGAACTACTATGCCCATTTCAAGGCTGGGCTTTAGGAAGCTTTACGGGTTTCCACTTACTTTTCCTGTGCCTTTTCCATTCTGTCAAGAAAGAAGCTGATGCTCTTAGGTGGATGAGAGAAGTTTCAAGTAGAGCTCCCCCAGCCATCAGTGCCTATATCTAACTACCCTCCTAATGTACAGATTTGCTGAAACACAGCTGACACACAGATTCTTGAGAATAAATGCTCATTTTTATATACCAATGAGATGTTACGGCTTTCTTTTGTTCTGTAACATTATTGTATTAATAACTCACTGACACAAATGAGATAAACAATGTGCCTCATGATGAATGTAATAGGAAGGACATAACACAACCTGTGAATCATTCTTCTCCAAACAATGGAAAATTAATCTAATCTATTCAAATATTAAGAATAAAAGGATGTCAAATTTTGTCACAAAGAAACAGTTGGACATTCTGCAAGTCAAATGACAGTTTTTACCAAAAAATGGGAAAAAATAAAAGGAAGAAAGGAGAGAAAAATGGAGAAAGAGTTACAAAATAAAAGAGACTTTAGAAGTACAACTAATGCTGCAAGTGGACTTTGGACAGTCATTTGAACCAACCAATTATAAGAAAGAGATGTGTGAGACAGTCAAGAAAATGTGAATAAAAACAGACGTCAATGAATTATTGTTAATTTAAATATGACAATGCTGCGATAATTGTGTTTAAAAAGTCCTAAAACAGCTAACAATGTTAACTGTTAATAAAAGTCTGAAATATGAGGATTTCTTCATACTAAGAAAGTGAATATTCAGAAATATATTTAGTTCTTAAAAGTTGTATTGTGGATAAAAGTTAAATTCAAAATGGGTATCAAGAGTTCATTATTCTACACAATTGAAATTTGAAGCTCAATTTTACATTGCACCATAAATGGATAACATTATATGAACAGCCAATATGTCCCCTTCAGTATCAGTTCTATTAATAATATGTGTAGTATTCACATAAGCACTGAATGCTGGAGAATTTACACAGTGGGGAGGCTGAACATAGAAAATATTCCTGTTAACTGTGATGCTGTATAATGTGTATGTATCTATATATGTGTATGTACATGTGAATTCATCCCCTAAAACAGCATAGCATTTTCAATAACCTACACACATCCTCCCACATACTTTAAATCCTCTCTAGATTACTTCCTCTCTAGATTACTTATGATACCTAATGCAATGTAAATGCCATGTAAATAGTTGGTGTATTGTACTCTTTTTTTATTTGTATTTTTATTATTGTAATGTTATTATTTATTGACTTCCAAATACAGTATCTGCAATTGGCTGAATCTGCAGATGGAGGATTCACAGATAGGAAAGGCCAGCTATATATGTATATTTATATTATTTGTGTGTTATTTCATGTTGTTTATCACAGAAAGGAAAACTCAAAATTAGGTTGTATTAAGTTCATGTTGATAGAACCACTCCTAGATTGCTATCTCCACACCCCTGCTCGTTTTTATTCTCATTAGTTTTTCAATATAATTACTAAAAACAACTTTGAAACACCCTCCCATGCATTAAATTGCCAGTTAGAATTGGCATATCCTATAGGAACCAATGACTTATTTCAACTGGATGAAGTTATCTAATCACTCAAAATCACGAAGAATCAATCAGTCAGTGGAAAAATCAAAACAATGCTCTTATTTCTGACAAAACCAAGCAGGTCTTGGACTTTTCTTTTTATAGTGTCATAAATGAATTAGCTAAAATATTTACAACAGCTATATATTTTTATTGATTAGTTTAAAAAGCATCTCCAAAGCATGGAAACTATAATGATAGTCTACCTTTCACTTAGCTTCCCATACCCTTGCAAGTCATCAACATACTCTTGGCTGCATCTCGGCAAATGACCAGCCACCTGAATTCATTCTACAGAGGTGTCCTGCTAAGCCAGAAGCAGACCATGTGCCATTTTGAATAGATGATAGTTATCTTGACTATGAGCTCCATGGGAAAGTTATTTAATTCCTTCCTTCTTTGGGTTTGTAGTTGGGAGAATGGAATTGCTGATTCTTATTGCTTACTTTAACAGTGACATGTGAGAAGTAATGACAAAGTTTCTAAGGAGTTTTGAAACTTTCAGAAACATATTTTCTAACACTTTGATGGTATGTTCTCACCATTCATTTGAAATTAATGGGCTGACTCTCTTTTCGGACTCAGCCCGCCTGCACCCAGGTGAAATAAACAGCCATGTTGCTCACACATAGCCTGTTTAGTGGTCTCTTCACATGGACACACATGAAATTTGGTGCCGTGACTCGGATTGGGGGACCTCCCTTGGGAGATCAATCCCCTGTCCTCCTGCTCTTTGCTCCCTGAGAAAGATCCACCTACGGCCTCAGGTCCTCAGACCAACCAGCCCAAGAAACATCTCACCAATTTCAAATCCAGTAAGTGGCCCCTTTTTACTCTCTTCTCCAACCTCCCTCACTATCCCTCAACCTCTTTCTCCTTTCAATCTTGGTGCCACACTTCAATCTCTCCCTTCTCTTAATTTCAATTCCTTTCCTTTTCTGGTAGAGACAAAGGAGACACGTTTTATCCGTGGACCCAAAACTCCGGCGCTTGTCACGGACTAGGGAAGGCAGCCTTCCCTTGGTGTTTAATCATTGCAGGGATGCCTCTCTGATTATTCACCCAGGTTTCAGAGGTGTCAGACCACACAGGGACGCCTGCCTTTGTCCTTCACCCTTAGCAGCAAGTCCCGCTTTTCTGGGGAAGGGGCAAGTACCCCAACCCCTTCTCTCTGTGTCTCTACCCCTTCTCTGCCTTTCTGGGGGGCAAGAAACCCCCAACCCCTTCTCCTTCACCCTGAGCGGCAAGTCTCACTTTTCTAGAGGAGCGGCAAGTACCCCAACCTCATATCTCTGTGCCCCAATCCCTTATTTCCGTGCCCCAACCTCATATCTCTGTGCCCCAATCCCTTATTTCTGCACCCCAACCTCTTATCTCTGCACTCTGATCCCTTATTTCCATGTCCTGACCTCTTATCTCTGCACCCCAACCCCTTATATCCATGCCCCAACCCCCTTCCCGCTTTTCTGGAAGGTAAGAACTCCTGAACCCCTTCCCTCCATGTCTCTACTCTCTCTTTTCTCTAAGGCTTGCTTCCTTCACTATGGGCAACCTTCCACCCTCCATTCCTCCTTCTTCTCCCTTGGCCTGTGTTCTCAAAAACTTAAAACATTTCAACTCACACCCAACCTAAAACCTAAATGCCTTATTTTCTTCTGCAATGCCGCTTGACCCCAATACAAACTCGACAGTAGTTCCAAATAGCCAGAAGACGGCACTTTCAATTTTTCCATCCTGCAAGATCTAAATAATTCTTGTCGTAAAATGGGCAAACGGTCTGAGGGGCCTGATGTCCAGGCATTCTTTTACACATCAGTCCCTTCCTAGTCTCTGTGCCCAATGCACTCATCCCAAATCCTCCTTCTTTCCCTCCCACCTGTCCCCTCAGTCCCAACCCAAAGCATCACTGAGTCTTTCTAATCCTCCTTTTCTACAGACCCATCCGACCTCTCCCCTCCTCCCCAGGCTGCTCCTCTCCAGGCCAAGCTAGGTCCCAATTCTTCCTCAGCCTCTGCTCCTCCACCCTATAATCTTTTTATCACCTCCCCTCCTCACACCAGGTCCGGCTTACAGTTTCATTCCGTGAGTAGCCCTCCCCCACCTGCCCAGCAATTTACTCTTAAAAAGGTGGCTAGAGCTAAAGGCATAGTCAAGGTTAATGCTCCTTTTTCTTTATCCCAAATCAGATAGCTCTTTTCATCAAATATAAAAATCCAGCCCAGTTCGTGACTCGTTTGGCAGCAACCCTGAGCCACTTTACAGCCCTAGACCCTAAAAGGTCAAAAGGCCGTCTTATTCTCAAAATACATTTTATTACCCAATCTGCTCCTGACATTAAATAAAACTCTAAAAATTAAATTCCAGCCCTCAAACCCCACAACGAGATTTAATTAACCTCGCCTTCAAGGTGTACAATAATAGAAAAAAGTTGCAATTCCTTGCCTCCACTGTGAGACAAACCCCAGCCACATCTCCAGCACACAAGAACTTCCAAACACCTGAACTGCAGCAGCCAGGTGTTCCTCCAGAACCTCCTCCCCCAGGTGCTTGCTACAAGTGCCAGAAATCTGACCACCAGGCCAAGGAATGCCTGCAGCCCAGCATTCCTCCTAAGCCCTGTCCCATCTGTGTGGGACCCCACTGGAAATTGGACTGTTCAACTCACCTGGCAGCCACTCCCAGAGCCCCTGGAACTCTGGCCCAAGGCTCTCTGACTGACTCCTTCTCGGCTTAGCGGCTGAAGACTGACGCTGCCCAATCACCTCGGAAGCCCCGTAGACCATCACAGACGCCGAGCTTCAGGTCACTCTCACAGTGAAAGGTAAGTCCGTCCCCTTAGTCAATATGGAGGCTACTCACTCCACATTACCTTCTTTTCAAGGGCCTGTTTCCCTTGCCTCCATAACTGTTGTGGGTATTGAAGGCCAGGCTTCTAAAACCCTGAAAACTCCCCTACTCTGGTGCCAACTTGGACAACACTCTTTTATGCCCTCTTTTTTAGTTATCCCCACCTGCCCAGTTCCCTTATTAGGCCGAGATATTTTAACCAAATTATCTGCTTCCCTGACTATTCCTGGATTACAGCCGCATCTCATTGCTGCCCTTCTCCCCAACCCAAAGCCGCCTTCACATCTTCCTCTTCTATCCCCCCACCTTAACCCACAAGTATGGGACATCTCTAGTCCTTCCCTGGCAACCGATCACATGCCCGTTACCATCCCATTAAAACCTAATCACCCTTACCCCGCTCAATGCCAATATCCCATCCCACAGCATGCTTTAAAAGGATTAAAGCCTGTTATCACTTGCCTGCTACAGCATGGGCTTCTAAAACCTATAACTCTCCTACAATTCCCCATTTTACCTGTCCAAAAACCGGACAAGTCTTACAGATTAGTTCAGGATCTGCACCTTATCAACCAAATTGTTTTGCCTATCCATCCTGTGGTGCCCAACCCGTACACTCTTGTCCTCAATACCTTCCTCCACAACTCACTATTCCGTTCTCGATCTTAAAGATGCTTTTTTCACTATTCGCCTGCACCCCTCATCCCAGCCTCTCTTTGCTTTCACTTAGACTGACCCTGACACCTATTAGGCTCAGCAAATTACCTGGGCTGTACTGCTGCAAGGCTTCACAGACAGCTCCCATTACTTCAGTCAAGCCCAAATTTCATCCTCATCTGTTACCTATCTCAGCATAATTCTCATAAAAACACAGGTGCCCTCCCTGCTGATCATGTCCGATTAATCTCCCAAACCTCAATCCTTTACAAAACAACAACTCCTTTCCTTCGTAGGCATGGTTAGTGCGATCAGAATTCTTACACAAGAGCCAGGACTGCACCCTGTAGCCTTTCTGTCCAAACAACTTGACCTTACTGTTTTAGCCCAGCCTTCATGTCTGCGTGCAGTGGCTGCTGCTGCTTTAATACTTTTAGAGGCCCTAAAAATCACAAACTATGCTCAATTCACTCTCTGCATTTCTCATAACTTCCAAAATCTATTTTCCACCTCATACCTGACGCATATACTTCCTGCTTCCCGGCTCCTTCAGCTGCACTCACTCTTTGTTAAGTTCCACAATTACTATTGTTCCTGGCCAGGACCTCAATCTGGCCTCCCACATTATTCCTGATACCACACCTGACCCCCATGACTGTATCTCTCTGATCCACCTGACATTCACCCCATTTCCCCGTATTTCCTTCTTTCCTGTTCCTCACCCTGATCACGCTTGATTTATTGATGGCAGTTCCACCAGGCCTAATCGCCACACACCAGCAAAGGCAGGCTATGCTATAGTACAAGCCACTAGCCTGCCTCTTAGAACCTCTCATTTCCTTTCCATTGTGGAAATCTATCCTCAAGGAAATAACTTCTCAGTGTTCCATCTGCTATTCTAATACGCCTCAGGGATTATTCAGGCCCCCTCCCTTCCCTACACATCAAGCTTGAAGATTTGCCCCCACCCAGGACTGGCAAATTAGCTTTACTCAACATGCCCCAAGTCAGATAACTAAAATACCTCTTAGTCTAAGTAGACACTTTCACTAGATAGGTAGAGGCCTTTCCTACAGGGTCTGAGAAGGCCACCACAGTCATTTCTTCCCTTCTGTCAGAGATAATTCCTCAGTTTAGCCTTCCCATCTCTATACAGTCTGATAACAGACCAGCCTTTATTAGTCAAATCAGCCAAGCAGTTTTTCAGGCTCCTAGTATTCAGTGAAACCTTTACATCCCTTACGGTCCTCCATCTTCAAGAAAAGTAGAACGGACAAAAGGTCTTTTAAAAACACACCTCACCAATCTCAGCCACCAACTTAAAAAGGACTGGACAATACTTTTACCACTTTCCCTTCTCGGAAGTCAGACCTGTCCTCAGAATGCTACAAGGTACAGCCTATTTGAGCTCCTGTATAGATGCTCCTTTTTATTAGGCCCAGTCTCATTCCAGACACCAGACCAACTTAGACTGTGCCCCCCAAAAACTTGTCATCCCTACTATCTTCTGTCTAGTCATACTCCTATTCACTCTTCTCAACTACTCACACATGCCCTGCTCTTGTTTACACTGCCGGTTTACACTGTTTCTCCAAGCGAGCACAGCCGATATCTCCTGGTGCTATCCCCAAACTGCCACTCTTAACTCTTGAAGTAAATAAATAATCTTTGCTGGCAGGACTATGCTGAATCTCCTTAGGCTCTCTCTAATCAGATGTCCTGAGTCGTCCCAATTCTTAGACCTCTTATACCTGTTTTTCTCCTTCTCTTATTCCATTTAGTTTTTCAATTCATACAAAACCGTATCCAGGCCATCACCAATCATTCCATATGACAAATGTTTCTTCTAACATCCCCACAATATCACCCCTTACCACAAGACCTATCTTCAGCTTAATCTGTCCCACTCTAGGTTCCCATGCCACCCCTAATCCTGCTTGAAACAGCCCTGAGAAACATCGCCCATTCTCTTTCCATACCACCCCCCAAAAATTTTCACCACCCCAACACTTCAACACTATTTTGTTTTATTTTTCTTGTTGATATAAGACGGCAGGAATGTCAGGCCTCTGAGCCCAAGCCAAGCCATTGCATCCCCTGTGACTTGCACATATACATCCAGATGGCCTGAAGTAACTGAAGATCCACAAAAGAAGTAAAAATAGCCTTAACTGATGACATTCCACCATTGTGATTTGTTTCCGCCCCACCCTAACTGATCAATGTACTTTGTAATCTCCCCCACCCTTAAGAAGGTCCTTTGTAATTCTCCCCACTCTTGAGAATGTACTTTGTGAGATCCACCCCTGCCCGAAAAACATTGCTCTTCACTGCCTATCCCAAAACCTATAAGAACTAATGATAATCCACCACCCTTTGCTGACTCTCTTTTTGGACTCAGCCCGCCTGCACCCAGGTGAAATAAACAGCCATGTTGCTCACAAAAAAAAAAAAAAGGAATTAATGAGGAATTCTTTTGTTAATTTCTTGAATTTCCCATCTTATTAAGTAGTAAAATCTCAATAAGAATGCCTCCAAACTTTCTAAAAGCATTTGTTTCACAAAATGAGAAGTCATGGAATAATTTTGGAATTAATTATAGCTCATTATTTATCTATGAAAGGATGCCACTTTCACAATATGTAAAGTAGGAAATAGATTCTAGAAATAACACTTTTCCGATTTATTGAATAATGTCTTCAACAGAAAGAAATTGCTAAATGAAGAACAACAAAAATGTTCAAGTTAAAATCAGTTTCTTATATATATAAAGCTACTTTATAAGTCTGGTTGATTTGGTAATCATCTAGCTTTTTTTTTAATTATATAGCTTTTTTATTGAATATTGGCAAATTATACTTACATGCATTTGTAGGAAGCAAAGTGGTGCTATGATACACGTATACATTATTTGGAATAGTGGATATGTTAATTAGCTGATCTAACCTAGCTTTAGAAATGATAGCCTTCATAATAATGTTCGACTCAGTGATTTTTACATGAACCTATAGTATGTGGCAAGAAAAATGCTTTTGTATATTTTGCAGCAGCAATTTTACCAAAGGAAAACTTTCCTGTTCTTTAGTCATTTTAATGAACTGTTTATTTTAAAAGGGTGCATAGATAAAATTCACCATATAAGATCAAAGTTTCAGAAAGAATTACAGACGTTAGTAGTCTGTGTTTAGCATATGAGACTGTTTTAGATAATTTAGGTTAGAGATTACGTATATGGTTACACACGTATACTTTTTTCAGTTCTGCTTAATATGGCTTTAAAGTCATTGTGTTGATGATTCACCCCATCAAATAATATATCTTGTGGCTATAAATGTATACGTTGAAAATCTGTTTTTGCTTTCTCATGTACTTTAAAATGTTTTTTATTTTTTATTTTTATGCATACATAGTAGGTGCATATATTTATGGGGTACGTAAGATATTCTGACACAGGCTTATAAGGCATAATAATCACATCAGGATAAATGGAATATCCATACCTCAAGCATTTATCCTTTCTTTTGGTTACAAACAATTCTATTATACTCTTTTAGTTTTTAAACGTACAATAGATAATTGGTGACTGTAATCATCCTGTTGTGCTAACAAATACTAGGTCTTATTCACTGCTTTCTTATGCAATTTTCAAAATGTCCCTGCTTAAGTTTGGGAATTTTTCAAATGCATACGTTATATATTTATCCACATTTTGGGTATTATTCTACATTTCTACATTATGAGCATTTGAAATAGGATTATTCAGTGTTGATACAGCAATTAGGATTGAAGAATTGAAAAAATATTCTAATGCATTTATCTAGGAATTTAGTCATAAATGCATTATGGCAAGAACTGAAAGATAATCAAAATTATTTTGCTTTAATGCATTATTATTTTGTTGTACTGAATATTTCTGAGACTATGTAACAAACTAGGTCTGGAAATTCTTTAACCTGAGATTATCATTGAACCCATGTACTTTCCTTAATATAAAATCGTATGTTACCAGAAAATAGCAGTGTTGTATGTATGATTTTTAACCTAATAAATATCAATTTGAGAGACACACATCATTTCTCTATATGATGGTATTATATAATTACACCATTTGAAAGGTTTAAAACCATCTTTATGATTAGAATAACAACTTTTAATAAGCAATGTCTTGAAAAGTATGCTTTCTAATACCAGACGTTATTACATTAAGAGTAGTCATATAATGACATTGTTTACAGTGGAATTTTTCTGTACTATGGAAATGAATACTAACCTTATTATTAGCTTTCCTCAAGTAGTTGTTTACCTAATTGTGTACCATATGATATTCTTAAAAGTAATACTAATTAATAATGGAAAAGTAACACATGTTCCTTGTTCAAAAATTATTGAGAATTCTATAGTGTTTACTGTTCTCTTGTGGTACTTAGGGAAAAAAAAAACCCAGATCTTTTTAGTACTTTTCTTATTAAAGGAAAGGATAGGAGAAAAGGATGATATAATTATTCAAATTTTTTTGTCTACAACTTGATTTTTTATAAAAAGAAAGTATTGTAATCATGTATCTTGACACCTTAACAGACGTAAACTAATTTATGTCCATAAAACATTCAAAACAGAATCTTCTCAAAAATGAAAGGAAGTTAATAGATGGGGGTGAGAAGAAAAATAGCAAAATTCTATGAGAAGTTTGAAAAGGTAGAATGACCAGTAAAGAGCACAGGCATGCTACAATTCAATATTCTAGCAAAGTCTCTGCTTACAAGACCCAACCTATTTGTGTTCACAAAGTCCTAAGTTTAAAAAGGACATAAACCAAAAAAAAAAAAAAAAAAGGAAAATGAGCTTCTATTTGAAACCTCAAAAAAAAAAAAAAAAGGCAATACTTCTGAGAATTCTTGGTTGTTTACAAACTCAACATTCTAATGTTTTCATCAAAAGCTTATTCTGGGAAGTTAATGAAGTAATCTTTTTGGAAAGTAATAGGATTTTATTCTCATGAGATTCCCCCACAGAGAGGTGGCCACTTCCTTAAATCAACCAGTCAGGTATGATGATACCTCAAGTCCCAACTGCTGGAAGCAAATAAATAATAAATGAAGATGGTATTTGAGTCTGAAAAAATCATCTGCGAGGTCAAGAACCTCCTTTTTGTGAACTCCGTAAGATGTGTCATGCAGAAACAAGAGTTAAAGGTTGGGAGCTTGACCACACACTCCACTTTGGCTTGTAAACTGAAAGTGGCGACTAACCCAGTACCACGTGCATCACTGGTGGGAGTGTTTTCTTTTCTATTTTTTTCTCTCTTTCTTTCTTTTAAAGGTATAAGTTCTTCTTTCACACCAGGATAGCTGAGAGTGAGAAATACTAGGAAGAAAAGTTAGCATTCTTACTGAGCACAAACCTGCTGCTAAGCTGGTATTTTGTATTGATTTTTCCTGAAGCCTGTAATCTTGAAAGCTTGTAACAGAGGATGAGGTAAATATCATTTTATTTGCTCAAATAGGTTTAGATTAGATTGAGATGAAAATGTAGGGACAGGCCAAATTAGTACTGAAAGCAGCAATTACAGATTATTGTTTCCAGCAGTAACTAGAATAGGTTATTTCACTGATAAAAAGGCTTATTGAAAAAATTGGTGATTTTCTTTATTTTTTAAATAAATAAGTAAAAGGAAAACATGAAATTTAAACTATGTTTAAGTATTAAAGTCATTGATCTTCTTTCAAATCAAAGCAGAACTTGAATTGTGTAAATTTACCTACTAATGTAGCCCCTTACAATGAGTTCTTACATTGCATAAAGTAGCAAACCAGTAAAATACATTTTTGATTATGCAAGCATATTATGTGATATTATTATTTAGCTTAAAAAAAATCTCTGAACCCTAAAGTCTGAAAGCATAAAATAGGCTCTAAAATTAATTCCTTAAATCACATGATTTCAGAAAAAAAAGTGTACCAAACCATTCAAATGATACTGACAATAGGGCATGGAATTTAAAAGGTTTAACCATGTCTTATCTCAGAGTCTGTTTTATTTCTTCATCTTCTGAGCACTTCAAACATATAAGCTTTTATTCCATCTTTAGATCAGTAACTTTGAATTGTTCTACCTGTCATTCTGCAGTGACTAGCCCAGCTAGATGTCATACAATGATTGTTTGCACTTTCATTCTTTCACATTAAATGGCAATCATTCGGTCCTTTTGATTTGTTTCTTTTATTTAGCCCTGAAGTTTTTACACTAGAATCTCATTAAAGCTGAACTAGTGTACTCCTGTCAAAAAACTAATGGAAAAAAGTTTAAAAGTGAAATGTGTCCTCTATATTGTCACTACTAGCGAAGTTGCATCTATCAAGATTTTGCAAGTTTAGCACTTTGATTTATGTTCTATTGGGTCTGCTTGTCTCTTACTTTCTCTCTTCCATCTCATCCATAAAATGAGGAAAACCCAAAGAAACCAAGTTCATTTATGTAAAAGGAAGGACAGAAATATTTAGAAATATTTATGTTACCTCGAGTTCTCTACTATTTAAATTATGTGTGTGTATACAGCTGAAAAAAATAACATTAATGTGTTTTGATATTTAGATGCTTTATTAGCAAGGCAAGTTACAATTGAAATCTTCTCAAAAATAAATGTATTAAAATAGATCACTTAATGGCTTATTATGTAAATGCTTATAGAAAACTCCACTTTTTCTTTCCTAATTAAGAAAATATTCTTCATATAAGGCAAATAACTTATGATCAAGGTAAGGATATCAATCATGACTAAAAATGAGAACTAATAAGAATGATAGTTCTTAAATTGCATAGGATTTATTTATGCACAAGTATGTCCCATTGTGTTCAGAAAAAAAAAATGTCTAGGTCATATTCATATAATCTAGGCACCATGGACAATGACAAATATATTCATTCAACATGAATCTCCTTTCATCATGTGCTGCTGTTCTGAAAGATAAGTGAAATAGATTGCGTGGAGGCAGATCCCTTTCTGAATTCCAGAAAATAAGATAAGTGTCTTCAGACTGCTGGCAAATTAATCCCAGTGAAATTATGAACCACTGACTAAAGATCCATCCAGAAAGGGATATAAATGGCAAGGGTGATAGCTGTAATTTTACAGGCACCTTTTCTATTCCTGCTGTATTTGTTCATTGATACTATGGTGGATTTTGCTCCTAAATTTTGTATCCAGAAATAAGATGTCCAATATATCTCAATTGAAGTCATAGGTTATATATAGAATATGTGTGATTCTATTATAGCTATCTTTGTACTCAATATATAGATAGGATTTGAGATTTGGAATACAATTTCATTGTCAATCTCAAATGTCTTTATATTTTAATTATGCATCTGTAAATAATTTTAATGGCATACAAGTGAATATAAGCTATCTAAACATATTGCCTGATAAAAAAATTTTAGAAAATCTGTTTTCTCTTGTCTTAAATATTTTCTGGACTGCCTAATGCAAATGAACATTTTGCAATGATTTATATAAAGAAGCCTCTAGATTACATAACACTAAATTATTTACTAAAAATTATGACCCCAGAAAGAGACAAATTTAAAGTACATTTCTTATATAATACCATAAAACATGAGGTTTACATTTAAGAAAATGTACCAAGTGATTTGAAGTGGATCTTTGCTTTTATATAATAAATATACATTATATATAAACAAACACACAGACACACACACATATATATATATCACGTTTTTAAATAAGTACTTTAAAATAAAATTCAAAGTCATCTATTTGACATGAGCTACTGAGACAAAAGCATTTATTTAAACCTATGTACACCTTTTATCCAGAGTTTCAAGTTTCATATGTAAATGTGAACAGTGTTTTATCATTTATTTGAGATTAGAAGCAAGTACTTGGAATATGATTACACTTATACTTTCACTTGATTATGCAAAAAACACAAACGGCTTTATTAAGTGTTATAATCTCCTTAATGCCAAGTCCCCATTCCTTCCTTCTCTCTCAGGGAGTTGATTACATTGACTGGTTGTTTCGCCCTGTGCTAACAACACAGCCTGAGTAAGTGATTGGTAGGCTCACGATTAGACTTAAGAACTTTCATGTTGGAGCCCTGGTGTGGGGTCTATCCACTAGGTTATGCTGCTGCTCCTCTGGAGAGCAGAGCCGAACCCACCTGGTGTGGTCTGGGAGAAGATGCTTGTTTTCAGGGCCTGTCCCAAAGAAATGAATGCTGTGGCTTTATTTTTTTTTTTTTCCTCCTCAGAGCAATCTTGTTTGAAAAATCAGCGTTGCTACTGCAACACTATTTGGATGAAATTTTGTAAAAATTGGGCATGCTGTGCCATACACTTTGAAAAACTGAAGAACATAAATTTTTATTTGAATTAAGAAAATTCAAATAAATTGCTTTTCTGTAGCTGGAGGCCTGCTTAATTTTGAGTGTGTCTGCAGGTTCCTGAGCTTGTTGCTGTATATTAAACAATAAGAAATTCAGGAACAAAATCAGCAGGCAAATAATATAAACAGAACTGGTGAATGCTGTGCCAATTTACCCAAACAAATCTTCCATTATGTCATGGTGATTATTTGAAATATCCCTGTTGTTTTCAATAGCTTGCATATTTCATTGTAGTATATGTGACTAATACAGTGGAAGTATTGGCTCCAGTTGTGGAAATCAAGCAGAAACACAAAGACTACAGATTTTATGATACTTGAGGTAAAATTACAATCCACAGATAATATTGAAAAGATAAAATGAAAAAAAAATTTGTCTAATGGCATATATGAAGTTGTGTTTCAATTCTATTTTTTTTTTTAGTAAAATGTGGTTAAAATCAACTTTTTTTAAGTAAAATTTTCTTAGAGCTCTTTCAAATTAGGAAAATTAAAATGCATTTATTGGACCAAATGTTCAAATTTGATATAAATTAAGACACTCATTGCAAGGAAGCTATCAAGGAGAAAAGTCAATCAATTGGAAATAGATCAGAACTAACTTACCAGGTTTTGTATGAAATTACAGATTAGTCCTAGAGATGTGAACAAGAATTAAAAAGCGCAGTTCATTTTGACAGATCCAGTGCCAAGAGGAAGCTTGTAATAGGCTTAGGATAGATGTTTAACTTGTTCTGTGAGTATACCAATCTTCTTGCATTTTAAATGCAATGAGTTAATAAATGTTCATTGGATATACTTCCCGTACACAAAATTATAATTAAACTTTCTCAAAACCTGAAAAATGGCAAAGTATAAAAAAACTACAGAATAAATTGACAACTGTACTTTTCACAGTGACAACAGTTGGAAATTGATACAGCATTTCAAAGTATCTTCCACTGCAACGTAACTCCTCTAGTCGAAGCCAAATTTCCATTTGACCCATTGCCAGTGGCTCCAATATTTTTAGAAACCAAAAAAGTTGATTATTCAATTTGATCAGTTCACTTTTTTTTTAAATTATGGATGGATTTAGGAGCTCCTGCTGTGTACAAGGCATGTGCTGGGCAGTATGAATCTGGAGGAACTGCACTCAATTCTAAATATTTTTGTAGGTTATAGAGGAAATTAAGTCTGCCAACTACTAATTTCAATAGCATCTTCTATCATCAAACTGACACGTGCAACAAAATACTGAATTTTTACATGAAGGAAAGTTTTTTGTTGTTGTTGTTGTTTTTTTTTTTTGTCTAAACTGAGAGTTCAAATAGAGATGTTTCATGCAGGAGATAACATTTAAGTTTAGCCTTGATTGATGGATAGATTTTGAAGATGCAGAGTTGAGGCCAAAAGACATTAGAAACATTCTTGGGAGATGGTGTTATGAAGAAATATGTATAAAGGAGAAGATTCCCTTAAAGAGTATCATAGCTCTTACAATTCTAGAGTAACAATTTAAAAATAAGGTAGTCAATGCTCCCACTCTGATTCCAGTTTATATTTGAGAAAAATAAACGTGACAGCACTTTTCCAGTCTCTGCCATCTCCATACTTTTGCGTTAACTCAATAAAAACCAACAATGGATGAATACTACTATGATAACAGTAATTGCTAACAGATTTTAAATGCCAGATATGTTCCTCTTTTACTGATTCACAAAAACAATGATGATGAGGAAGCCTGCAAATTCACCTTTTTAAAATCTCAGTTAGACCCTCAACTGCCGAGGCTAATTTTTTGTAGTAATCCTTGATCAACTCTTTCCCTGCTTCCTTTCAATGACTCCTTCAAGTCTTTATTACTTGTCTCAAGGGGTACTACTCAATATCTATCTCCATCACTTTCTATGGTCCTTCTACAACATAAAGAAAGAATGATTATCAGTCTCAGAGAAAGAAGGGACTCTCCCTCTAACTATTTATGACCAATCTCTTCATTAGAGTTTCTCTTTATACCCCAAGCTCCAGCCTCCAATCACCTATCTTGAAATATTTTCTCCCATCTGGCTTTCAAACAAAACACATATTTGGGCCAGGCGTGGTGGCTCACACCTGTAATCCCAGCACTTTGGGAGGCCAAGGTGGGTGGATCACCTGAGGTTGGAGTTCGAGACTAGCCTGACCAGCATGGAGAAACACCGTCTCTACTAAAACTACAAAATTAGCCAGACGTGGTGGCACATGCCTGTAAATGTGGCTACTGGACAGGCTGAGGCAGGAGAATAGCATGAACCAAGGAGGCAGAGGTTGCAGCGAGCCGAGATTGCGCCATTGCACTACAGCCTGGGCAACAAGAGTGAAACTCCGTCTCAAGACAAACAAACAAACAAAAATACATATTTGACTCTCTTCTTTCTACAAACCGACAATGGAAAGAAGGGAAAAAAAAAAAGAACTGCTAAGATTCAGATTTTATGTTGCATTCTGGGGAAAACCTTTCTTCTGTCCAGCTTACACAGCATTTTGTGATTCTGTAGCATCCATAGTATTCTGTTTTGAGATGCCAACTTACATGTTTGTCTCCTCTGCTAGACATTGGAAGCCTTAAGGTCAGCTATGGTATCTGATTCACTGTTAAATTGCCAGTTCTGACTGAGTAGAGGGTTGGTAAATATTTGGAAAATAAATCAATGAATGATGGGTTATGATTTTTCTGTTTCTTTATACTCCTTGAATTTTCCAAATTTTCAAATATGATCATGTATATTTTGGGTACAAGACAAACTAAATTAAAAATATAAACAAGAATAAAGATCATTTGCCATTTAAGAGGATAAACTGAATGAATCTGTCAGCTGCTAGCATCCATAGCAGCTGTTAAAACTGCTTTTCTACATGGAAAACAATACTGATGTTTTTGATTTAAAAGAAAAAATATGAGAAAAAGGTAATATTTTATGACAAAATATAGCATAAGTCGTAGGTTTATTTTAAGAACAATTGCATGTAGATGTAACAAATAGTTCATAGTAAATCTATATTGTATATTTCATCCAGTCCTACTTAAATTGGTATCTCCTTTATTATATTATTTTCGTAGTTTTAAGTATTCAAATGGGTTTGTCAACAAATTGGCATTAATATTTATGTTATTTGTGAAATGACAAAATTAACTCTGGAAAGTTTATTTTTAAATGTAATCAATTAATTTTAGATATTTGATCTTGAATAACAAAATAGCACCATCAAGTGGAAGTAAACTCAAAATCCAGTGAAAACTACCTCTTGATAGTTTCATAGTTCTTCTGACATGAGGCTAGAGTTTACATTTATTTTCATTTACTCAACTGTGACTTATCAGCATTTGAGCTGCTCCTAAACCAGCTCTACTTTCCTCACTGTGGGAGAAATCTTGGCTCTTCTTTTATTTTCCCTCAGTTTCCTTGCATCTTTCCTGCCTCCATGCAATTTACACTCCACCTGTCTTTATCTTACTCTTATATTCTTAATTTCAAACTTATACCACTTTTCTCCAGTAATCTAATTCTCAGTAATAAATTATTTTAGTATATTCTCCATTGCCTTATTATATTTTATTGCTATATCTCAAGCTGAAAAGTAGCTTGGCTGCTGAAAATTTTGTATATGTTTCCTGCAGCATGGTTATTGGCACATACTAAGTGCTCAATAAATCCTAATTGATTTATTGACTAATATAGCACATTGACTTTTCCTTCACATTTTGTCTTAGAAATGAGTAAGAAAAAGCAAATCGCTTTTTCCTAGCAAAGATTCCACCATTTTTTTAAGTTAAAGTAGACTAAAAGAGAAAAGATTTATTTGTAATAAAGTTAAAACAAAGTTGAGCATGAGAGTACAACAAAGACTACCGTAGCTACCAAAGATATTGCATTTGACTTCCCAAAAATCAAAAACAAATGATATATATATAGGTCAGATATAAAAAAGAAGAATAACTAAACAGAGATAAGAGATTTTAAGGCAAATTTAAAGGAACTTTAAGCAAAGTTTCAATTGGTCTCCCATACATAAACATTACTTTGTGTTTATTCTTATAATTTTAAAAGTCAGAGAGAAATTCAAAATGATTTTTGATTAGCATAATAGCTAGATTAAAATATCAAGATAGATTGCAGAACAGGTATCATCTACATCAAACACTAATGTATGTTTCTGCTTGTATTACTCACATTACAGTAATTGTATGACATTTTCAAAAACTCCAGAAAGCTGTTTGAGAAATACTATAAAGACCAGAGTGAAAGCATAGAGCTTCATTTATTAAACTATGTTCAGTATTGATTTAGTATTATTTACATCCTTCACTACTGAGATTACTTTAACAGAGAACACTAAATAGGTAACATCTATATGTAAAAACTGAGAAACCCAGATGACATAACTTAAATGTCTTCAACTGCCAGAAATCAGATTGGTTCTTTTGCTTCACAATACTCCTTGAGTATCTAGATATTACGCTTAAATTTGCCTGCTAAATCCATTAGATAGCCATCTTCTAAAAACTGAGAAAATATTGAACTTTTATGTAATAACCTGATTAAAAGATGACCTTATACTTTTTGCTTAAGGCAGGAGTTTGAATAATCCTGTTTACAATGCAAGGCAATTGCTTTTTTTTTTCTACAGCCCTAGTAAAAATCATGATTTAACTTCCTTTTTTTCTGTGACACTGTAAAACACAATGGCCCTTGTAAAAAGCCTTAGAGATGCCTCTAGAAATATTAGCTCATCTATATGCCTTAGCCCATCTAATTAAATAGAAATTGTATGTCTTCAGTATAAAACTCCCTTTGATTAAATTTAGTCTGAGAATATGGCTGAGAAGATAATGAATTTCAGTTACCCTATCTCCAAGAGATGCAGTGAAATGGCCCTTTAAAAAATTCTTTATGACTTGGATACAAACAATTTAATGAAGAGAACTTGAATTTTTCAAAGTATTGCTGAATTCAGCTTTGAACTCCCTGTCTATTAATGAAGCTATGTTTCCTAAAACAATAAGGCCTTTTGTAGCCTTGCAGATGCATTTCTGAAAAAGATTCCTATTTAATACTACATTCCATTGCCCTTTCTTCCTCCCAGTAACTGTCACTGACTGTCAGTTCCTGTGTGGTGGTGTTGCCTATGCTGTCAGATCAATATTTAGAGATAGGGCAAAGTCACAATAAAATTCAGTAGAGTAGAAAACCCATTAATGTTGAAGGGCCTATGTATGTTGTATTCTCCAATGAAGCAAAGCTAGCAAGGATTTTAATAATGATAAAATCAAACATACAAATAGTCAAAACAAACGTCATCAACAAACACTTCTATGTCTCAGTGAAAGATCAAACCACACAAAAGAGTAAATATTGTCTCTGAAACTTTGGAAAGTAGCACTATAGGACTGGAGAAGAAAAGTACAAGGCTGTTGCAAAAAGCCAACAAGTCAAGGTCGTGTTTAAACCTTTTAGGATTGATTTAGCTGGTGATTCCAAGCCTTCAAGTTTTTGCGAATACCCTTCCTAGCTTTTGCTATAAGTATCACCCGGGTTAAATAAAAACTATATTTACACAATAATTTTCTTTAGATTTACTCACTTTTTAACCTTAAGCAAATTTGGCCTCAACCTAAATATCAATATGTGTAAAATTAGAAGCTTGATATGATAATTTATATATATAGTACATACACTTTAAAATAAAAAAAAATTAAATTAAAAATTTAAAAGTTCATCTGCCTAATTGCTCTCATGTGCCACTATCTCTACTTATACCAAGGTTTCGGAAAGCAGGGTCCAATTAACCATGTTTCTATAAAGAGAGAATATAGTCTTCTATGCCAAGGCAGAAATAGCAATACCCAAATGTCAAATCAACTTAGTCTGGAAGTATCCTGTCTTGTATAGAAGCCTCCCTACTGAAGGCACAGCACATGTGGGATCATTGAGCATTGGAGCAGGAAGGCTTTCATGAACATTTAGCCTAAATCCCTGGTTTAAGTGAAATAAAGTAGAGAGGCATGAGATTTAAATGGCTCCTCCTCTGCCCTGCAGCTGGTGGGAGGAGCTCCTGAGAATCCAGCTCTCCTGGGTCTCATTACTGTGCCTTGCACACTCTAATGCTTATTTCAATGTCACAAAAAATCATGATGCATTGAAACAGAACTGTAAAAATGCCAATTTTCACACCAATAAATATCAAAAATACAAAATATAGTTTTAAAGTACATGTTATGGTTAAAACAATAAAATACATGCAATTAGTAATTTGAGTAAAAGAATACAAAGTAATCATATGGTAACATCTGAAGATGAGGGCATAAACGTATAAGTGAGTTTAGTATAATATAAACTCTGTAGTGTTTAGCACAACTATAGTGAAATGGTTATACAACTATTGCCAATTTAAGAGTATACAAGACAGAATAAGGGTGAAACCAGCAACATGGGAATGAGATTTGGATACCAAGAAAACAGTACAAGATACAGTCTAAGAGGTAGTGTGGAGTATTGGGATAAGGGGTATTAATTAATGTCATCCTCACTTGGTTTCATAGTGGAAGTAGTAGGGTCGTGACTGTGTGGAAAGATATTAAAAAATTAAAGAATGAGAAAACAAATGGAAGAAAAAAGAAGTAGAATTCTAGAGGGGAATACCAGGCCAAGTGACTATTACTGGTTGTAAATTGGTTTAAGTTTGCTTGTCAGAAGCCTGGCATAGTAATAAGCATCCCTTATCACTGACAGCATGCAACCTTGATTTAGAGACTGTTTCTTCTATTCTGCATCTGTATTTCTCTATTAACTATTTCCTAGGATTCTTCTTCAAATTACTTTTACCTGAGCTATTTCATTAAAACAGCAATTTAAAAAATACAAACAACGACAAAAAGCCCTACAGTTAAAAGTTTGAACAGTTACATTTTTTCCCCATGGTTTGCAAAAGTCGTAATAACAATGATTTACCTTGTTATTTAGTCTTGGAACTTTATTGAATACTTGTTGATTTGCCCTGGAGTTAGCTTTATTGTTACCCAGCTAATAATAATTATGAAGATAATAAAAAAGTCTCACATTTATAAAAGGCTATTATGTAGTTTGCAAAAAATTATATTAACTTTCTTATTAAAATTAGCGTCACTACCCATCCATTTATTCACTCATTTTTTGTGTGCTTTCAACAATATGAAGTGCACACTACCTATGTAGCAATCATTGTTCTACAAGTTTAAGATACACCAGTGAACAAAACGGAGAAAGTTCTTGCTTTCATGAAGCCTATGACATCATAGTGGAGGCAGCAGTCATTAAAATAATCCCACCAATAGCCATAAATTATATATTCATATTAACATAGTGATGGATATATTGTAGGAAAGTATCAGTGCTATTAAATAGAAAATATGGGATGAATTTCAACTTCATTAGGTGCAAATAATAGGACAGATTTTGAGAAATTATTTTAATCTGATACCAAAGAATGAGAAGGAATAATGCAGAGAGAAAAGTGGAGAGTAGGGGCTGGAGAATCAGAGAACTGGGATGAGAAGATAATTTCAAGTAGAAGAAAGTGAATGCCCAAAAGTCCTTCCCTGGATGACAGCATAGAGATTTGGAAAATCTAGAAGATTTATGTGTTTAAAGAACAGTGAAAAATGAGTTATGAAGAAAATAATCATATGCAGACTAAAAAACTATGTGAAAGAGAATTTTTAAAACTACTCAACATTTACTTTCAAGAACCTCAGTAAAATCTCTTAATTTTGTTTGAAGGTCCATCCTCCCCATTCATTTCTTGTTCAGATCAAGCTGCCTACTACTAGCTTCCAGGAGGAATGAAGTATTAGCCACCACTGACTCATCAATATCTCCCCTTCCCTAGCCTCAAGGATGGATTTAAAGTAGGCAAGTCTTTTGAAGTTACTAATTGAACTTATTTACACTTGAAGGAAAAGAGAAATGACGGTGAGGGGAAAGTACAAAGATACATGGCATCCCAGAGAGACAACAGAAAGAGGAGTCAGTGAAAAAGACCATAGAAGGAGGTTCATGTAGCTCTCATTATACCATAATGTACTATTTGTTATAGTATTTGCAAATAAGCCTTACATCCTCAATAAGATCATTGGTCCCTTGTTATGTGGTTTATGTCTTATGTATTACATGTAATTGGCAGCATGGCCCTAGATAAGGAGTGGATGATCAATAATTCATTAATCAAATGTTTCTAGTGTGGATGTGATGGCAGGTTGCAGGGTGCTACCCATACTTAAGTTGCCAATGAGCAATAGTATTGCATTCACAAATATGCAAAGCAGGTCAAGACTGCAGTAGAGAGAGAGCCGGCTCTCTTTTCTTCTCTCTGCCTCAGTGTGTCTCTCTGCCTCGGTGTGTCTCTCTGTAGAAGTCCCTTTCTACCTGCCTCTTTGGTCTTTCTCTATCTCACATATATTTCCACTTATGTATATGAATGATTAAAAGTTGGTAGAGAAACACTGTGGCTTAGTGAATTTCAGTTTTTTAAAAGACCAAATGATTTTTCTGAGCATATTAAAAGTAAAGATATGAGAAAAATAGAATGTTCTTGGTTCAGCGAAAGAAAGAATAAAGCATGTCTTTTTAATCTCTGAAGAACAGAAGCCTTGCTGAATCTCTCTCTCTTCCATTTTTGTCCAGTGAAGCAGACAAATTCAGAAACAGCCAACATTTATGACTTGGATGTGAATGGTACTGTTTCGTAGTGACCATTAAAGAAATATATGATCTTAGGATAATATTCCAGAGTTGGTTCTTATTATTCACACTATAAAGTGGCTAGAGATCCCAGTGAAATCCACTTGAAGATAAAAGATACTCAGAGTCCAGAGTCCATCAGATACAAATTCTCTGTTAATTTTGTGAAAAATGCTAGGTTAGTCACAAATTAGTAAGTGTGCTTCTAAGTTAAAGAGTCAACTAGTATTAATTATTTTAAATATAGGATGATAATTTAACCTTATTTTCATATTGTTAGGTAAGCTGACACATTTCATATTATTAGGTAAGCTGACACATTACTACTTTAAATGTTTTTCAGATTCTTAAATAATCTATAAAGGAAATTAGCTTTCAATGGTGGAGTATTTTAAAATTGTATTCTTTCTTCCTATTCCCCTTCCACACCCAGTTGTATTTTTCATATGGAACTTTATCATAATTGAGCTTCTATACTTGTACAAATTAATTACATCATAAACAAAACGCATTTGTTTTCGCAACAAATGATATTCTAAAACTTCTTGAATAATAAAGAAAAATTTAAATCTTCTACCAGCATTCACAGATATCAGGTATTAGATATTAACTCCATTGAAGAAACTATATAGAATTGAGAATAAATCTCTGAGGAGCTGAATGATGTGATTTGAACCAAACATTTCATGTGATTCCACTCAATATTTTCCCTAAGAAAGAGTAAATTATTAGGATTTTAATAGAGTGGACTCTTTCTATCATGTTCGATGATAAAAATAAATTATTCATCACTGGCATATCTGGGTTCTTCATATAGAAAAAAATGGCTTTTACATTCATTTACTAGCTACAATAAGTACTGTAATGGTTCCTATTTTGTTCTTCTATTTGAAACACACTCTATGCTTCAGAGTCCTCTCTCTAACCCCCAATTCCCACACATAGATATTTCTCTACCCATTATGTAAAGGTGACGTTATCTCTAGACGACTATACAGTTTATTCTAGGACTTTCAAGCCCTGAGAATAACACCTTAATTTCTTTTTATGAGGAAAGGTTTCTTTGAATATAACTCAAAGGGTGAACTACTCAATAGCAACAACAATAACAACAAAACATTTATTTGGGAGTTGTTAATAGCAATTTGGAAAAAAACTGATATTTTCTAAGCAGCGAATCAAACAATACAGCTCTCTATTCCATTAATAATATAGTCTTCAGTATGATAACGATACTTGAATTTGAGTTGGCAACAATTTGCTAGCTTTGGAATCTATATTCATTCTCATTTCAGGATATTCTGTGGTCCTTGTCTGATATTCAAACCACTAGATATCAAATTGGTGAGTACCTGCTATGTGTCAAATTATACCAGATAAACAATACATTCTTAGTCATGTATTTGCTTTACAGTCTATGTTAATAAGCTTTATGATGGTTTTAGATTTACAGAAAATTATCAGATGATACAGAGTTCCCATATTATCTCCATACACTTTTCCTTGCTACTCACATTTTACTGAATAGAATACATTTGTTATACCTAACTCAAATTGATACATTATTACTAACTGAAGTCTCAGCTTTATTCAGTTTCTCTTTGCTGCAGTTTCGTTCAAGATACTATGTTATATTTAGTAGCCATGTCTCCTTAGGATCCTCTTGGATGTCACATTCTCTGACTTTCTTTTTATTTGATGACCTTGACAGTTTTGAGGTATACCATTCAGGTATATTGTAGGATGCCTTCCTATTGGAATTCATCTGTTGTTTTTCTCATGATTAGACTGGAATTACAGATTTTTAGAAGACCACAGAGGTGAAGTGCCATTTTCATTACATCATATCAAGAGTACATAGTATCAATATGATATGTGATGTTGTTGTTGACCTTGAGAGCCTGGCTGATGTATGTTTGTAAGGTTCCTCCACTGTAAAGTTACTCTGTCCCTCACCCCCTTCCCTTTCCATATTGTACGTTTTGGAAGGAAGTCACTATGCTCAGCCCACACTTCAGGGGTGAGAAGTTATGCCCTTCCCCTTATGCAGTAGAGTAATTGATTTCATGTTGATTTCATAATTGATTTCAAATTCCTCTGCATAGAAGATTGCTCTCTTCTTTCTCATTTATTAATTCACTCAATCACTTATATCAGCATGGACTCATGGCTACTTATTTTACACTTTGGCTTATAATGTAATGCAATTTTGCTTGTTTTATTGCTCCAGTTTTTCCAGCTTTGGCCATCGGGCACTTGCTCTGTTGGCTTCTGCACCTCTGATGTACCCCATAATGTGTGTGTGTGTGTGTGTGTGTGTGTGTGTGTGTGTGTGTGTTGAGCATTTTCTTAAATTCTGACACTATAAAGCTCATCTTGTATATTTTATGCCCCCATTCTAAAATCAGCCATTTCTTCAAGGAACTGTGGTTTGTTTTAATGGACAATGGCATTAAAAAATCTAGATTGGGGCAACATGTGTGCTTGTTGAAAGTAGGAAGTAATTTTTTAGATCATCTCAGCTGACAAAGCAAAGAAGTGTGCATATATAATAACTCACGTGATATGGTTAGGCTTTGTGTCCTCACCCAAATCTCACCTTGAATTAGAATCCCCATAATTCTCACCTGTCAAGGGAGAGACCAGATGGAGGTAATTCAATCATGGGAGTGGTTTTCCCCATGCTGTTATCATGACAGTGAGTGAGTATGAGTGAGTACTCAGGAGACCTGAAGGCTTTATAAGGGACTCTTCCCTTTTTGCCTGGCACTTATCTTTCCCGCTGCTTTGTGAAGAAGTTGCCTTGCTTCCCCTTCACCTTCTGCCATGATTGTAAGTTACCTGAGGCCTCCGAAGCCATGCTGAACTGTGAGTCAATGAAACCACTTTCCTTTTTAAATTATCCAGTCTCAGACTGTTCTTTATAGCAGTATGAAAATGGACTAATATATCATGTGTACCCAAATATCTAGAAGTATTTCTATAGGTAACTATCTGTATGTATATCAAGTTAAATGTAAGTTCTTATTGATGTCTCCATCTCTTAACTCATTACCACATAGTTTATTCTAGCCTCCTGTTTTTGCTTATCTGTAAATTCCCACTCCAACGATGAGAATCCAGGCTTCCACCACCTACCTTCTATTTCATTGTTCCATTCCAGTGTACATACAAATCAGTATGAAAATTGTACCCTCATGGCCGGGCGTGGTGGCTCATGCCTATAATCCCAGCACTTTGGGAGGCTGAGGCGGGTGGATCACCTGAAGTCAGGAGTTCGAGACCAGCCTCATCAACACGGTGAAACCCCATCTTAACTAAAAGTACAAAAGTTAGTAGGGCATGGTGGCGGGCTCCTGTAATTCCAGCTACTCAGGAGGCTGAGGCGGGAGAAGCTTCAACCCGAGAGGTGGAGGTTGCAGTGAGCCAAGATCGTGTCATTGCACTCCAGCTTGTGCAACAAGAGCAAGACTCTTGTCTCAACAACAACAACAACAAAAAAAAAGAAAGAAAGAAAATTGTACCCTCATAAGAAGCAACTTTATCAACTGGAGTACAGTGCTTATATGCAGTTATTAATTTTTTTCTAATAAAACTGTTAAAGTTTCTTGCCTGCACATACCTACTTTTTATCTTCAATATCTATTATATTAAGTCCTTTATATGTTTTTCTTCAATCATGAAATTTCTCAACTTTTTCTCTCACTTCACTGATTTTATTTTCCTTTTTGGAACTTAGATGCATAGATTTGAATTAACCCTATTCCAAGTTTGTAAAACACTGTAATTTTGTTAATCCAAAGCCATACTTTTTATCTGGTTTATTATTTCTTCTTAATCCCTTATCTCTACTCCCATCCCCTTTACCCCATAGACACCTACCTAAGCATTTATTTAGGTTTGTATGTATCCTTGTACATTATATTGTTTAGCTGAGTGTTTAAATATATGGAAGAAGAGTTTTGAAATAATTTTAAACTAACTTCTCATTTAATACTATGTTTCCCCTGGCTAACACGGTGAAACCCCGTTTCTACTAAAAATACAAAAAATTAGCCAGGCATAATGGCGGGCGCCTGTAGTCCCAGCTACTCGGGAGGCTGAGGCAGGAGAATGGCGTGAACCTGGGAGGCAGAGCTTGCAGTGAGCCGAGATTGCACCACTGCACTCCAGCCTGGGCAACAGAGCGAGACTCCGTCTCAAAAAAAAAAAAAAAAAAAAAAAAATACTATGTTTCTACAATGCATCCACATCACTACATTTGAGGATAGTTCATTAACTCTGATTGCTGAAAATTATTCTATCATATGCACATACCATGCACATTTTACATTTTATTTAGCCAACCAAGTGATCTCCAAACTCTTGTTACTAAATCCAGTCACTGTAGTACACATCCTTGTATGTACTTATGTGAACGTTTTTGTGGATATATACCTAGGACAGGTTTAGCTAGGTTTAGGATGTAAAATGCTGACTTTTATGAAATACTGGCACACTCTTGTTCAAAATTTCTGTGCCAATTTGTACTCCCACCACTGGATTTTGAGGGCTCTTACCAGCTCAGGTTTTCAATAGCCCTTCATAAGGTTTATCTTTATTTCTTCAAACCTGATAGCTAAAAATTGCAATATCACTGATGTTCCCTAACCCCATCCTCCTTCCTCTGGTTACTAGAAAAGTTGTTCACTTCTTCATTTATAAGAAAGCTGTCCATTTAGAATCTGCCTGTTTGACCATAGTTTTTGTTAATGGGTTTCATGTATTTTTCTTAATGATCTGGAGAAGTGCCATGGGTATTTTATATATTAATTCCTGTAACTTTACACATTGTATTAACTACTTCTTTGGGGTTTTTTCCTGATTTTTAGAATTTATCTATAATACAAGTTATTCAATTAAAGTCATTAATTTTGAGAAGGTTTAATACATTTACCTCTATTAATTTTTAATTTTTGAGTTTTGATTAAAAACCATTTCCTAGAATCAAAGTGATGCAATGTGAGAAAGATCTCACTGGCTTTTGCTGGTTTTGAAAATTCTACAAGCCAAGGAATGTGGGCAGCTTCTAGAATCTAGAATAGATCATCATGGCTGACAGGAGGCAGGACTAGATTGCAGCTCCAACCCAGGCTGACAGAACAGTGTGCAGAAGCTCAAATCATGAATTTTAGCTCTAGAATGACTGCAAGAACAAAACAGGAATCCCAAGAGGACCCACAGATCCTCTGAAGGAAACAGACTGTTTCTGCAGGACCTGGGAGATGTGCTGGTATCTACGGCATGTAGATGGTTCACATCACAGCACTCTGTGCAGACAAGCCCCAGTACCAGCCCGGAGCCTGGTAGATGTGCTGGGTGGCTAGACCCAGAAAAGAGGTAACAATCACTGCAGCTCAGCTTTCAGGAAGCCACATCCATAAGAAAAGGGAGAGAGTACTACATCAAGGGAATACTGAATGAGACAAAATAATCTGAATAATAGCTTTTAGCCCTAGGCCTTCCCTCCGACAGAACCTACCCAAATGAGAAGGAACCAAAACACCCAACTCTGGTAATATGACAACACAAAGATCTTCAACACCCTTAAAAATCACACTAGCTCACTAGAGAGCCAAACCAAGAAGAAATCCTCTATTTTCCTGAAAAAGAATTCAGGAAGTCAGTTATTAAGCTAATTAGGGAGGCACCAGAGAAAGGTAAAGCCAAATGCAAGGAAATTAAAAAAACAATACAAGAAGTAAAGGGAGAAATATTCAAGGAAATAGACAGCATAGAGAAAAAACAAAATTTCAGGAAACATTGGACACACTTATAGAAATGCAAAATGCTCTGGAAAGTTTCATCAATAGAATTGAACAAGCAGAATAAAGAAATTCAGAGCTTGAAGACAAGGTCTTCGAATTAACCCAATCCAACAGAGACAAAGAAAGAAGAATAAGAAAATATGAACAAAGCCTCCAAGTAGTCTGGGATTATGTTAAACGACAAAACCTAAGAATAATTGGGGTTGCTGAGGAAGAAGAGAAATCTAAAAGTTTTTGAAACATATTTGGGGGAACAATTGAGGAAATCTTCTCTGGCCTTGCTAGAGACCTAGACATCCAAATACAAGAAGCACAAAGAACACCTAGGAAATTCATCACCAAAAGATCATTGCCTGGGCACACTGTCATCAGGTTATCTAAAGTTCAGATGAAGGAAAGAATCTTAAGAGCTGTGAGACTAAAGCATCAAGTAACCTATAAAGGAAAACCTATCAGATTAACAGCAGATTTCTCAGCAGTAACCCTACAAGCTAGAAGGGACTGAGGCCCCATCTTCAGCCTCCTCAAACCAAACAATTATCAGCCAAGAATTTTGTAGCCCATCATATATGAAGGAAAGATAGTCTCTTTCAGACAAAAAAAATGCTGAGAGAATTCACCACTACGAAGGCACCACCACAAGAACTGCTAAAAGGAACTCTAAATCTTGAAACAAATCCTGGAAACACATCAAACAGAACCTCTCTAGAGCATAAATCACATAGGATCTATAAAACGAAAATACAATTTAAAAAACATAAACAAAAACAAAACAAGGTACACAGGCAACAAATAGCATGATGAATGCAATGGTATCTCACATCTCAATATTAACATTGGATGTAAATGGCCTCAATGCTCCACTTAAAAGATACAGAACTGCAGAATGGATAAGAATTCACCAACCAACTATCTGCTGCCTTCAGGAGACTCACCTAACACATAAGCACACATATAATCTTAAAGTAAAGGGGTAGAAAAAGGAATTTCATGCAAATAAACACCAAAAGTGAGGAGGGTTAGCTATTCTTATATCAGACAAAACAAACTTTAAAGCAGCAGCAGTTAAAAGAGACAAAGAGGGACATTATATAATGGTAAAAGGCCTTGTCCAACAGGAAAATATTGCAATCCTAGACATATATGCACCTAACACTGGAGCTCCGAAATTTATAAAACAATTACTAATAGACCTAAGAAATGAGATAGACAGCAACACAGTAACAGTGGGGGACTTCAATACTCCACTGACAGCACTAGTCAGGTCATCAAGACAGAAAGTCAACAAAGAAACAATGGATTTAAACTATACCCTGGAACAAATGGACTTAACAGATATATACAGAACATTTCACGCAACAACCACAGAATACACATTCTATTCAACAGTGCATGGAATGTTCTACAAGGTAGACCATATGATAGGCCATAAACGAGGCTCAATAAATTTAAGAAAATTGAAATTATATCAGGCATTCTTTCAGACCACAGTGGAATAAAACTGGAAATGAACCCCAAAAGGAACCTTCAAAACCATGCAAATACATAGAAATTAAATAACCTGGTCCTGAATGAGCATTGAGTCAAAAATGAAATCAAGATGGAAATTAAAAAATTATTCGAACTTAACGACAATAGTTATACAACCTATCAAAACCTCTGGGATACAGCAAAGGCAGTGCTAAGAGGAAAGTTCACAGCCCTAAACACCTACATGGAAGAGACTGAAAGAGCACAAACTGACATTCTAAGTTCACACCTCAAGGAAGTAGAGAAATAAGAATAAACCAAACCCTAACCAAACAGAAGAAAGGAAATAACCAAGATCAGAGCAGAACTAAATGAAATTTAAACAAACAACAACAACAACAAAAAAAAAATACAAAGGATACATGAAACAAAAAGCTGGCTCTTTGAAAAGATAAATAAAATTGGTAGACCATTAGCAAGATTAACCAAGGAAAGAAGAGAGAAGATCCAAATAACCTTATTAAGAAACAAAACAGGAGATATTACAACTGACACCACTGAAATACAAGAGATCATTCAAGGCTACTATGAACACCTTTATGCACATAAACTAGAAAACCTAGAAGAGATGGACAAATTCCTGGAAAATGACAACCCTCCTAGTTTAAGTCAGGAATAATCAGATACCCTGAACAGATCAATAACACGCAGCGAGAATGAAATGGTAATTTAAAAATTTCCAACAAAGAAAGTCTAGGACCAGACAGATTCACAGCAGAATTCTACCAGGCATTCAAAGAAGAATTGGTACCAATCCTTTTGACACTCTTCCACAAGATAAAGAGGAAACCCTTCCTAATTCATTCTGTGAAGCCAGTATCACCCTAATAACCAAAATCAGGAAAGGACATAACCAAAAAAGAAAACTACAGATTGATATTCCTGATGAACATAGATACTAAAATCCTTAGCAAAATACTAGCTAATCGAATCCGACAACATTTCAAAAAGATAATCCACCATATCAAGTTGGTTTCATTCCAGAGATGCAGGGATGGTTTGACATAAGCCAGTCAATAAATGTGATACACCACATTAACAGAATTGAAAACAAAAATTAATAATCTCAATGGGTGCAGAAAAAGCATTCAACAAAATCCAGCATCCCTTTATGATTAAAGCTCTCAGCAAAATCGGCATACAAAGGACATACTTCAATGTAATAAAAGCCATCTATGACAAACTCACAGCCAGCATAATACTGAATGGGGAAAAGCTGAAAGCATTGCCTCTGAGAATTGAAACAAGAAAAGGATGCCCGCACTCTCATGACTCATCTTCAACTTAGTACTGGAAGTCCTAGCCAGAGCAATCAGACAAGAGAAAAAAATAAAAGCCATCCAAATCAGTAAAGAGAAAGTCAAACTGTCCCTTTTTGCAGGCAATATGATTGTTTACCTTGAAAACCATAAAGACTCCTTCAGAAAGCTCCTAGAACTGATACAAGAATTCAGCAAAGTTTCTGGATACAAGATTAATGTACGCAAATCAGTAGCTCTTCCAAACACAACCAGTAACCAAGCGGAGAATAAAATCGAGAACTCAACCCCTTTTACAATAGCTACAAAAAAATTAAAATACTTAAGAATACACCTAACCAAGGAGATGAAAGCCTTGTACAAGGAAAACTAGAAAACTCTGCTGAAAGAAATCATAGATGACACAAACATACGTAAATACAGCCCATGCTCCTGGATAGGTAGAATCAATATTGTGAAAATGACCATAGTGCCAAAAGCAATCTACAAATTCAATGCGATCCCCACCAAAATGCCACCATCACTCTTCACAGAATTAGAAAAAGTAATTCAAAAATTTATATGGAAACAAACCAATTCAGTAAAGTTGCAGGGTAAAAGTAAACATGAAAATTAGTAGTGTTTATTTATATACACCAATAATGAACTAGCTGAGGAAGAAATAAGAAGGCTAGATCATTTATAATGGACTAAAAAATATATGTAGCTAGGAATAAATTTAGCCAACCAGGTAAAAGAACTCTACAAGAAAAACTATAAAGCATTGATAAAAGAAATTAAAGATGAGACAAATAAAAAGACATCCATACTCACAGACTGAAAGAATTAATATTATTAAAATGACTATACTGCTCAAACTAATCTACAGAGTCAGTGCAAATATTATCAAATTATCAACATCTCTTTTCAAAGAAATAAGACAAACAATCCTAAAATTTGTATGGAACTAAAAAAGAGCCTGCATAGCCAAAGCAAGACTAAGCAAAAAGAACAAATCTGGAAGCATCACACTACTTGATTTCTAAGTATATTATTAGGCCACAGTCACCAAAACAGCATGGCACTTGCGTAAAGATAGGTACACAGACCAACGGAACAGAAGAGAGAACACAGAAATAAACCCAAATACTTAGAGCCAACTAATCTTTGACAAAGCAAACAGTAACATAAAGTGGAGAAAGGACATTCTTTTCAACAAATGGTGCTGGGATAATTGGCTAGCGACATGTAGGAGAATGAAACTGGGTCCTCATTGCTCACCTTACATAAAAATTAACTCAAGATGGATTAAACAGTTAAATCTCAGACCTGAGACTATAGAATTATAGAAGATAATGTTGGCAAAACCCTTCTAGACATTGGCTTAGGCAAGGATTTCATGACCAAGAACCCAAAAGCAAATGAAATAAAAACAAAGATAAATATCTGGGACTTGATTAAACTAAAGAGTTTTACCATGGCAAAAGAACAGTCAGCAGAGTAAACAGAAGCCTACAGAGTGGGAGAAAGTCTTCATAATCTATACATCTGAAAAAAGACTAATATCCACATCTGCAACAAATTCAAACAAATGATTAAGAAAAAAAACAATCCCATAAAAAAGTGGGCTGAGGACACGAACAGGCAATTCTCAAAAGAAGATATGTGGCCAACAGACATATGAATAAATGCTCAACATCACTAATGATCAGGGAAATACTAATCAAAACCACAATGTGATACTACCTTACTCCTGCAAGAATGGCCATAATCAAAAAATCAAAACAGTAGATGCTGGCATGGATGCGGTGAACAGGGAACACTTCTATACTGCCGATAGGAATGTAAACTAGTACAGCCACTGTGGAAAACAGTGTAAAAATTCCTTAAAAAACAAAAAGTATAACTACCATTTGATCCAGCAATCTCACTACTGGGTATCTACCCAAAGGAAAAGAAGTCATTGTATGAAAATGATACTTACACATGTATGTTTACAGCAGCACAATCAGAATTGCAAAATCATGGAACCAAGCTGAATGCCCATCAATAAACGAGTGGATGAAGAAATTGTGAAGTATGTGTATATATACACATATATGTGTGGTATATATGGTGTATATATATGTGGTATATATATGGTATATATATATGTGGCATATATATGTGAGATATATATATATATATATATATGATGGAATACTACTCAGCCATAAAAAGGCATGAATTAATGGCATTTACAGCCACTTGGATGAGATTGGAGTCTATTATTCTATGTGAAGTAACTCCAAAATGGAAAACCATACATTGTATGTTCTCACTGATATGTGGGAGTTAAGCTATGGGGACACAAAGGCATAAGAATGATACTTTGGGGACTTGGGGGGGAGGTTGAGAGAGAGGTGAGGGACATAAGACTATAAATAGAGTGCAGTGTACACTGCTCAGGTGATGGGTGCACCAAAATCTCACAAATTACCACCAAAGAACTCATGTAACCAAACACCACCTGTACCACAATAACCTATAGAAAAATTAAAAAAAATTTCCTATCCCATAGGCAAAAAGATATGTATGTTTCTCCCTTAATATCTCATATAGAAGTATTTAATTCACTAGGAATCTTTTTTTTCCATTTTGTAATGCATAGATAACCTTGATTTTCTATAAGCAGTGAGGCAGTTTTTCCAATACCATCTAGGACTAAGAAATTCTTATGTTTCCTCTTAATTTGTTATGTGATGTCTATCCATTCTTCTTTCAGTGATATGTTTGTCTTTTTCAACACAAATAGCCTACTCTTACATTTTATTATTTTAACTTTCTAATGTATCTTAATGTCTAGTGAGGCAAATTATCTTTCTTTAATGGTTAAAATTTTCTCAGCTATTGATCAAACTTTATTCTTCCATATGAATTTCAAAATCAGTTTGTCATACTGATTCAAGTAATGCTAAGAATCCTGTTGGGGTTTTATTGTTATTTAATTGAATTTATAGATTTATTGGAGCAAACTGACATCATATTGTGTTATGTTTTGCCATCCATGAACATTATATCTCTTTTCATTTATGTAGTTATCTTTCAATGTTCTGTAATAGTCTGAACATATTCATTAAAAAGGACGTGTGTGTTCTTGGTTTTGTTCATTACTATAAAATCCTATTAAATGTTATAATTTATAGATGGCAAATTTTTGTAGGTAAATCTTATATCTGAAAACCTTGCTGAACTCTCATATTTGTTTAATTAATTCATTGATTCTTTTGGATTTCTAAATAGAGAGTCATATCTACAAATAAGAACAGTTTGAATTCTCTATCAACCGGCTAATATTTTACGTCTAATTTTCATAACTGCTGGTTTTACTTGGGGTTTTATGAATTATTTTTGTTAATATTTTTTCATATTTATTTTTGTATATCATTAAATTTATGTTATACTCTTGACCCATCCGTAGTAATGCTTCTGCTTCTGGTGATATATTTTGCTTGGCTTGTTGTGTCTCATTATGCTGGCTAGTGAGAATAGATTCCTTTTAGGCTCTAGGATTCTTTTCTAGAAAAAGTTTGGGGAAGTTAGAAGCCCACACCCTAGTCTCTGGCGAGGAGAGGGAAAGGGTTGATGCCTTGGGTGGAGATGGCCAGGCACAAAAAAATTCCAGTTCATCACTCTGTCATTCAATAGCTCACCTACAGATCATCTAGGAGAAGCAGCCCTGGCAGGAGGCATCTACCTCTGCCAGGCTGAACTGTTTACTTCTTTCTTCACTTACTTTCTTCAACTTCTCACCAAGCCACATTTTATACTTTCCTGATTTTACATCTCTAGACACCTGCATGAGAGGTTTGAGCCATTATTATAGATTGCCACAGGACTGGAACAGGGAATTATTGGCAGAAGGCAAGAGTGTGGGAAAGAGAAAAAAATCAAGAGGTTTCTCTTCAGTTCCTACTCCCAGAATGTCAGCCACACTGTGCTCCAAGTGGCAGCCACACGCTCAGGGTCTCTGGGTTATATAAAGTCAGAGGACAACTTTCACGTCATGGTTGATGTAAATAGCACTCTCTGGAGTTGGATCTATGAACTCCAACCACTCTCTCCAGTCCCACATACAGTAGCTCAGAGGAATCATCCATTGACTCAGCTATTTCTAGTTTATTGTTGTTGCTGTTTCCTTGGCGTTTCTTGTATCTATTTTTGTATACTATTAAACTTATTTTATATTCTTGGCCCATCTGTAGCAATACATTTTGCTTCCACATTTACATGTTCCTCACTAGCTTAGCCAGGGTTTAGAGAAGGAACAAGCAGCCCATGGTATTACATAATCTTGGCTGAACCCAAAATAACTGAGTCTCAGTTTTAATCCTGCTTTCGAAGCCAGATATTTCTCTCTCTCTCTCTCTCTGTTATAGTATTACAGTAGAAAGGACCTCCAGTGCTATAGTTAAAGAGTATTCATAGTTTTCATTACTGTTTTCACCCTCATTTTAAATGGAATGTGCCTACATTATCTTCATTAAGTGTAATATTTGCTGCCAGTTTTGGTGGAATGACCTTGAGGAAATTCTCTCACATTCTTCATGTGCAGTTTTAAAATCCTAAGCAGGTTTTAAAGTTTATATAATATTTAGTGTCCTGTAGAATTTTTGTTTTTAATTCCTTATAATGATGAATTCCAATGATAGGTTTTCTATGTTTAATTACCTTTTTGTTTCTGGGATAAGTCCTACATTATTATGGCTTTCTTTTTCCTAACCCTGGAGAATTAGGTTAGCTAAGATTTTTTTTTAGTATTGTTCTGTTTTCTGTAACAACACATAAGATAGGAATTATTTATTCCTTGACAATTTTTAACACTCAGGAAACCTTCTTAACCTGTCATCTTTATTTCCTTATTGCAATTTCCTCATTGTAATGTAGTTTATTCACATTTCCATTTATTCTTTTATCACTTTTGGAATTTTGTTTCCAGATATTTAGTTAGGTTTTACAAATTTATTTTAGTTCGGTTGTGTATATTGTTTTTATGATCGTAATTTATTTGTTCATATCAATTTCACTCTTCATTGCTTCAAGTTAAGATTTTAATTCTGCTTCTACATTTTTTGTTTCACTCTATTTTTTAATCTCACATTTTTTCTTATGTCACCAAATGATCTTTCATCTCAATCTATACTCTTTTTTTTTTTTTTTTCTTTTTTTAAGACGGAGTCTCACTCTATTGACTAGGATAGAGTGCAGTGGTGCGATCTCAGCTCACTGCAACCTCTGCCTCCCAGGTTCAAGCGATTCTCCTGCGTCAGCCTCCCGAGTAGGTGGGATTACAGACGCCCACCAACACACCTGGCTAGTTTTTGTACTTTTAGTAGAGATGGGGTTTTGCCATGTTGGCCAGGCTGGTCTAAACTCCTGACCTCAGGTGATCCACCCACCTCAGCCTCGCAAAGTGCTGGGATTACAGGCATGAGCCACCACAGCTGGCCTCAACCTATACTCATATTATGGCTTTCCATCTCTGTTTCATTGAGTTTGCTTAAATCTCAGAGATAGTTTAACATAGTTTCCTAAAATTATTATTATTTTAATTTCCTGTGGCAAATGATTGTTAGAGATTGCCTTTTAATTGGAAGGATTTAATTTTCTTTCTGCTGCAGTGCAATTTTTGTTGTTGTTCTTGCTATTATTTCCCCCAGTTTCTTCTTTTATTGCATTAGAAAAAATATCATTTTAGATTAAGTTCTGTTCTGCTTAGTTTTTTTGATGAATTTCAACAGCATGCTAGCTCTTTATGTCATTCACAATTTTTTAAATATAAAATTAATATTAGGCATTAAGTTATTAATCTTCAACAAATATTTTAATAAACATAAAGATTTACAAACATACTTTTAAAACTAGATATATTTATGTACAAGAGGTATGTATAGAAAAGTAAGTGATTCTCAATAGAATAAGATAGAATGAAGAATGGCTATGTAGTGTGAAAAATTATTTAATAATATACTATTAATTTAAAAATATTTGTGACAAAGTTCTCATCACTTAAACTTCAAAACATATATCATAATCAAGATGATTTGCAGAAGCTAGACAACTTGAGATGGGAGATTTGACTGGAATGAAGTGTTAATTGAAGAAACTGAAAAATACTATTCTAAGCACTGCGACTCGGGTCACAGAATACTAACTACTGATTATTCTTTGTCTAAGTTAGTTTTGTTTTCTGTACATGTTTCCTCTACGATTCAATTTATATTAATAAGCATTTACTGAGAATCTGTGTACCAGGTAATATGTTAAATATTGGAGGTGATACAAAGGCGAGTCAGTACAAATTCTTGCCCTTCATTTGCTTAAAATACTTTTAAGTTAGATGAGCAGATTTTAAGAGCATAATCTCCTAATTCATACCACCTGAGTTTGCATCCTGACTCCAACCTTTGCTAGCTGCATGAACTTGAGCAAGATGTTTGACATATTGGTGTCTCAGTGTCCGCATCTGAATAATCATTTTAGGATTATTGTGAAGATCAAATGAGTAATCCAAGTAAAGCACTTAGAAGAGTTCTTAGCACATAATGTATTACCTGTGAATATTAGGCATTATTTTTATTAAAATAAATACTTGATACAAATAATTAAATTGAGTACCATATAAAAAGTGCAAAGAACACCTTTTAGTTAGGCAATTTTATCTAGAAATTATACATTTTGGAGCAGTATTCATTTGCGAGTGTGTCTGACTTTTTATTAAGTATATAATACTATTTTGTCTTCAGTTTTTATACTGAAATGGGTATACACCTGACTGTAATACACTCCCTTCTAAAGTGTTAGGATTACATACATTAGTTAACACAGTTACTTAAGAAACTACTTCAGGGAAAAACCTATGCATTTCTTTTCTCTCTTTGAGATGTTTACTTTAAAAAGATTTCATTTCTTGGTCAGACAGTTAGGCAATGATTTAGAAAAAGTTAAATTTTGCAGACCTAAGAAGGCTTCTGATATAGATAATTCCTATTCATTTTTTTCAGAAACAGCTCTATAGTTAATAACATATGACTTGTAATAGTTTAATTTATATCTGTGCCCTACAGTTATCTCCCTGTATCACTTGAAATCTATCCTAGTTAGTCTCATCAAATAAAAAGTATTCTTAGGTATCACAAAGAGAAAAAGTCTCAATCATTATTTAATAGATAGTCTACTAACTACTGGATAAAGTAGTTTTATTTAAACTCTGGGTACAAAACAATCGACCCCCCTCCAAAAAAAAAAAAAAACCCAAACCACAGCAAAACATTGACAATATTCTCCGTTTCAGAGCCTGTGACCTGGCTTATATTGGATTATTTGTTTTTAAAAAGTTCACCAAGATTAAGGTTGTGTAAAGATTTTTCTAAGACAAAAACTAAGTTCACTGCTAAGAGAACCTTCCTAACTTGTATCAAAACTCAGTTTATATTCCCACAGATGTCTAACAAGCTCTGTATATGGTCTTGGATTATAGACAGGGAAAAAATCAATAGCCTGCTGTCTCAAAGGCACCGATATAGATTAGGAATCACAGCCAGGAAGTTGTCAGTGATTTCAGCTGCCAACAGCGCTTCAGTAAAGATATTTGCTACCTCATATTCTTTTAATGTGAAGCTTTCATATACGAAATAGAACAGGTCACTTTTGGACAAAAATATAAGAGAATTTTAAGTAGAGCAATGAGAGCACACACATAGCTGTGCTCTGGATTGATCAAATAAAAACTACACCTTCTCCACTTGCCCACATGCTGTGTGGAAACAAAGATCCACATAAATGTCCTGTGTTGCTAGTTATTAGTTCCTTCTCCACCTGGCTGTATCTACATATACATACACACGCAATGGTTTGGATGGACTAGGCCAAGCCCATCTAAATCACCTTCTATGCCTATAATAAAAGGAGCTCACCGGTCTAAATGAAGAAAGTATAAAACAACACTGAACTTTTGAGTTGAAATAGGCTTCAGATTCTCAAATCAATCTTCTCTCATTGGTCGATGAGAAAACTGAGTCTCAGACATAATGCAGGTGACTCAGCCAGATCAGTCAAGGAAAAGTTGTTGGAGACAAGATGAGAACCTTCTAGTGAATCACATTTACTCAAGATATGTCTACAATATTCTGAAAACCCATATGACAAACATTCCTCAAAGATAAACACAATATTGTTCCCTGAGATAGTCTAAAACAGTAGTAAGTAGATTCTAAAAATATTTTAAGTATTTTGAATTTAAGAATAAAAGTATTAAAGGTTTTTTCTCTATATGTATTTATATATGTTTATATATGATATTATACCTATATTAATATATATATATGGTCAGTGTAAGATTTATGGCAAAATTTTAAGCATTCCTCATGTAATTTTTGGAAAAATGATTTAAAAAAGGTGTGAAAAAATTTAGTAACAGTCAAATGAACAGACTGGAACAGGGAATATATGAGATTGTCATTCTGTTACATGCCTCTTAACCTTTGTGTGCATCAATTTCCTCATTTATAAAATGAGCATAATTAATATCTTGATACAATGCCAAGAGGATTAAATTTAATTTATGCAAATCATATAGTATACTTTTTAGCACTTAGCATTTAGGTAGTCAATACCTGGTTGCTCCTTCTATTACCTAATTTGTTTCAAAAAAAAAAAAAAAGAGTCTGAATCAAATGTGCCAGAAAAGAACCAAATGCAGTGACGTGGAGAAAGTCAGAGATCTACACTAGGCTTTAATTGAAAAATTACTTAGAAGATGGGAGATAATAAAAATCTGTTCCTTTGATAACTTACGGGAGAATTAGAGAAGATAATGCTGTTCCCATTTTTAGAAAAAGGAAGAAAAGTTGATTCTGTAAATTAGAGTAGTTCAGTGTGAAAAATTGTGAAGATAATAGAATAATCAGCAATCAATCTAGTGTTCTTCTAGAATACTCTCAGGTACAACACATATCTTCGCAAAGAACATATCTCACAGACAGGTTACATAGGCAAAAAGGGCATATAAGATATAATATATATGTGTATATGATTTTAAGAAGGTTCTCGATTCAATATCATGTGATATTCTGATTAATAAGGACACTGCTGGAGCATGTTCCTCTCAGTTCTTAGATGATTCATAAACATAAGTTGGAGGCCAAAGCCAAAAAAATGGCTTAGGAAAAACTTGGGCTAACATGAATGTTACTTTAAGAGTGTCCTCCGACATCAAATGTTGTTAAAAAATGATCTACTTAGTGTTTCAATTAGATTGTAGAAAACAAGAATTCTCCAATTAAGATATAAGCAGGAAGAAATAAAACAGGAGAAAAGAAGCACAAACTCCAGAACAAATGCAGATTTGGCAAAGACTGGTTAGACATGAAGGTTAACCTGCTTTAAACACATCAAAAGATGAATCTTACGAGAATGAGTCAGATAAAAATGTTAATGTTCTTTTAATTATGTGTTCTATTATGTTCACTGCAGTAAAGTCATACAAAAAAATGTTGGAGATCATTCACAGAAGAAAAGCAGAGGTGTTTAAAGGGAGAAAATTGATTCCATGAAAAGTAAATAAGTTGTGATGTGAAATTAGATAAGATCAAAGCTAAAGGATAATTTATTTATTTGTCTTTAATGTGGGATAGTGTTATTTCTGGAGTGTAATGTACTGTTCTTGACTGGGTGCAGTGGCTCATGCCTGTGATCCTACCACTTTGGGAAGCCCAGGCAAGAGGATCTTTTGAGGTCATGAGTTTGAGACCAGCCTTTGTAGCACAGTGAGATCCTGTCTCAACTACAAAATGAAAAATAGCGAGGCCTGGTGGTGCACACCTCCCAGCTACTTGGGAGGCAGGAGGTGAGAGGATCGCTCGAGTAGATTAAGGCTGCAGTGAGCTATGATCATGCCACAGCACTCCAGCCTGGGTGTCAGAGTGAAACCTTGTCTCCAAAATAAATAGATACACACATAAATAATAATATACTATTACTTTTACAGAGGGCCAAGTATTACGTTTAACCCCGTGAGAGTAAGGACAGGCCACACACTCACTACTGCATCCTCTGACAATGTCTCACTGCCTGTACTCCATTAGTGTTTAGGGATAAGTGAAACAGAAAATCATAAGCTTAATTAATGTTCACCAGCCTTGGCTTGCCTACATTTCAGAGGGTTGTTTTCCTGTGTTGCTCCTGAAATAAACTTTGTACCCCCAGATAGTGGGCTCCCAATGTCCTTACTCCTGCTGCATACCAACCTAACAGCTCAGCTCGCCTGCACCTGGAGAATTTTTCTCTGCTTACCCAATGAATCAGGAACAATAAACTGCACCATCCATGAGGATGCAACTGTGCCTTCTTCAATGACATCTGCCATCCAGCCCTGAGGTGCCCCAAGTTAGTCCGCTCTTGGGTGTTCTTCTGCCCTAAGGTACCTGTGATGGTTAATTTTATGTGTCAACCTGACTGGGCTAAGGGATGCCCAGAAAAGTGGTAAAAAAAAAAAAAAAAAAAAAAAAAAATTCCTACTGGGGATGTCTGGGAGGGTGTTTCTAGAAGAGATTAGCATTTGAAGGAGTAGACTGTGTAAAGAAGATCTGTCCTCACTGGTGTGGGTGAGCACCATTCAATCTATTGAGGATCCACATAAGACAAAAATGTGAAGGAAAGGTGAATTCACTCTTTGCCTTGAGCTGGAGAGTCCATCTTCTGCCCTCAGACATCAGCACACCTGGTTCTCAGGCCTTCAGACTTGGACTGGGACTTGCACCATTGACTCCCAGTCCTTGGACATTCAGAATTCAACTGGAATTGCACCACTGGCTTTCCTGGCTGTCCAGCTTGCAGACGGCAGATTGTGGGACTTCCTAGCCTCCACAGGCTCTCGAGCCAATTTCTTACAATAAATATCTTACTACATATCTATGTATATCCTATTCTTTCTGTTTCTCTGGAGAACCCTGACTAACACAATACCCTTTAGAGTTCTCATTACATCTTTATAGTTACAGCTTTATCGTAAGTTTAGTTTTCTTTATATTAAACTTCCCCGATTCGAATTACTATGTACTTTGATCTCCTAATCATACCCAGACTTTTAGTTTTCCCCTTTTCTGAGTCTTTATTTTTAAAATATGTTTCTCATACACACTACATTGCTCAGTTTGATTTACTTTTTAATTTTTCAATTGAAGATTTTTGTCCCTTTAAATGGATTGTGATTACTGTTATATATGTCTAGATTTATTTCCCTCATCTATCTTATCTTGTGCTTTCTGTTTTTTCTACTTCCCCTCCTTCTTCCTCCATCTCTCTTCCTCCTTTCTTTTTTACTTCCTCTTTCTTTGTCTTTTCCTTACCTGTTAGAAATCTACATGCTTTAGTCTACTTTTTTAGAATGTTTAACATGTATATTTAAATTAATATAATCTCATCAATATCTTTACTCTCCTTCTGAAAAAATGTTTTGCTCATATTAAATCTCTGAATTGTTTGCTATGGTTGTCAAGATTCTATCATAATTGTTTAAGCTTACAAATTAGGCATAATCATTATCACTTAATCAGCCATATAATTTGGGCTCATCAGAAAGTTTATAATTTAATTGTTCTCACCCTTTCTTTTAACGTTTTTACAGATTTCCTTTGAGGACCATTTTTCTTTCTTTTTCTGAAGTGTGTCCATTAGATTTTTCTTTCAGCGAATGTCTGTTCTTAGTGAATTTATTCTGTTTTTTCCCCTTTGATAATCGCTTCACTTTTTCCTTAAAATATAATTTTTGAAGTCATATAATACTGTGTTTACTGCTGTTTTCATGAAACTTTCAAGATATTTTATGTATTTATTAATTTTATTTATTTTCTTAAAGATTTTCCAGCTTTTATTTCCTCGATTTTTGCCTTGAGAATTCCACTGTCAATCTAATTAATGTTCATTTGTAGGTGATTTTTTTCTGAATACTTTTGAAACGTTATTTTTTGCCTTTGGAGGTTTGTAGATTCACTAAAACGTGAATATCATTTTATCTTGGAATTTTTAGCTTCTTTAATCTAAATGTTAATATCTATATTAGTCAGGGTTCTCCAGAGAAGACATTTAGTAAAATGTATAAGAGCGAGTGTGTGTACGTCTGTGTGTGTGTGTGTGTGTGTGTGTGCGCGCCTGTGTGTGTGTGGAGAGAGAGATTTAGAGAGAGATTTATTTTAAGCAATTGGCCCACACAGATTTGGGGACTGGAAAGTCCAGACTCTGTAGGGCAGGCTGGCAGGCTGGAGACCCAGGGAACTGTTGTCATTGAAGCTGGAGTCCAAAGACAGTTGGGAAGCAGAATTCCGCTTCCACAGTGGTCCTCAGTTCTTTCTGTGATGCTTTTCTACTGATTGGATGCAGCTCACCCACATTACGGACGGTAACCTGCTTTGCTCCAAGTATACTGAATTAAATATTAAACACATCCAAAAAATACCTTCATGGCAACATCTAGATCGGTGTTTCAGAGAACATCTGGGCATGATAACCCAGCCAAGTTGACACATAAAATTAACCTTCATGGTATCTTTTATCAATTCTGGTAAAAATACAGGCAATATTTATTTCTATATTTCATTTGACTATTCTCTTTATTGTTCTTTTCTGAATATAACAAAAATGTATATTGGATTTTATTTTCTATCCTTTATATCTCTTATCTTTCAACGTCTCCATATTTGTGTTACACTCGGGGGGGTTTCAAATCTTTTCTCAGTTCATTAATCACCTCTCCATCAGTCACATGGTACAACCAAAGAAACAGAACAAGTAGGAGATATGTGCTAAGAGACTTAATGCAGAGAGTTGGTTTATGAGATGCTGGGTCTAGCAAGGAAAGTTCAAGTACACAGGACAGGCTTTTAGGAAGGTCAGGTTGAAACTCCAGTCATATGCTACAGCTTCTGTCCCACAAGCAGAATTTCTTTTCCTTCGAGGAAACCTCAGATCTGCTCTTAAAATCTTTCATGTGACTTAACTCAGGTGCATCCAGATTGTCCAGAAAAATCTCCATTATTTCATGGCAACTGATTACAGACTTCAGTCACATCTACAAAATACCTTCAAAACAACACTCCTAGTTTGGTACTTGATTGAATAATTGGGGATGACTAGCCAAGCTGACACATAAAACTAGCCAAGTTGACAGAGAAAAATCCCTGTTACTTCAGGGCAACTGATTATAGACTTTCGTCACATCTGCAAAATACCTTCACAACAACATACCTTGATTAAATAATTGGGGATGACTAGCCAAACTGACACATAAAACTGACCATCACAATCTCCTAAAGAGTGTCTAATTTGTTTTCTAATGTAAAAATTTGGTTTTTAATTTCAATTATCATATTTTTCCAGATGCTCTACTTAGTTCTTTTTTAAAAATATCCAGGTTGCTCTTGGTGATATCTTGTACTTTATTCTACTTCTGAATTCCTTCTTTTATTTTTAAAGTATTTGACAAACGTTCATTTTACATTAGGAATGTGATCATACTAAAATATGCAATTTTATGGGCCTTGTTTCTTCTGGTTGTTGTTTCTGCTGGCTTTTGTTCTTGATGGCTTGATTTCTTGTGAGGAGTGTGGTGTGTGTGTGTGTGTGTGTGTGTGTGTCTGTGTATGTGAGAGACAGTGGGAGAGAGAGAGAGAGAGCACTCATGCTGCTTTTTTTATCTGTTCAAATTCTAAGATTATGCAGATTAAAATACACTCACCAAGTGAGAATTTGACCTTTCTTTTGCTAGGTGACTGGTGACACTCCAAGTCTGTGACCACATTACACTAAATTTTGGCTTGAGTTCCAAAGGGGATGTACATTCTGGTCCTCAGGTCACATAAACGCTGGGTTTTGTTTAGGAATTCTCATAAGTTTCTATCTCCATTAGCCCTGTTAGCTATGACAAAGACCAAAATAATCAACTCTTTGTCTTTGAAGTGAATGTTTTACTACTGTATCCACTAAGAGTATCCTAGCTTTATACTTGGTCTCTATCTTGACTTCCAACTTGAATAGGCCCCAAATTTGTCTTTTGTCTCCTAATGCTTGTTGGTCATTAAACCCAGATTTAGGTTTTAAGAGTAGAGCAGGGTTTTTAGAGTGTACTCTTTTGCAATGACAAATCTTTATTGTTTCTCATTTTAGTTGTTTCCCTTACTTTACTGATTGCTCAGCCATGCTTTGAAAGAGATGTTTCTTATATTTTAGGCAGTTTTTTAGCTCTTCTGCTCTAGAAAACCTTTTTTTTCCTGCAAAATCTAGTCAGCCACATGAATAGAAATGGAAGTATCTCATTCTCTCTTTTACATGTTTTCATCAGAATTTCATCCCCATTGCTCTACAGAAACTTCTCTTTTCTAGGTCAACAATGACATCCACTTGCCAGATCTAATATTCATTTTGCTGGGCTCACATAGTTTGGCCTGAGCAGGACTTGACAGTTTGATCTCTTTCTTCTTCTTAGGAAAGTTTCTTTACTTTGCTTCTGTTCACTATGTTTTTAAGTAAACTATACAGTTTACTTCCTGTGTCACATATTTGGTGTCACTTTCCTGAATCTGTCTCTTTTATCAGGACTCAGCCCTCAAAGCCTATCTCTTCTTAATTTATACTCTTGATAATTGCATTTGCCTGAACTCTCATCCTGACCTTCCAGATTTGTAGATCTCTGCCTGAGGGCTAATGAGATCTCAACAGAGCAGGTGGAAAATAGAAATTTTGATTTTTGTTTCTCAAATTTAGCCCTCTTAATTTGCCTCAAACTCACTAAATAGCACTATCATCCTTCTAGTTGTTGTTAAGCCAAAACTCTAGACCTAGTTCTTAATCCTGCTCTTTCCTTTATACCTTACATTCCATTAGCTGCAGTCTTCTTACTTCACTTTTGTAATATATGCAGAGTCCAACCACTTCCCACCAACATTCTCTCTTAAATGAATAACTGCAGTAGATTTCTTACTGTTCTCCCAGCTCTCATCCTTGCCCCTGTACTATCTGTTCTTAACACACCTACCAGAGTGATCATTTAAAAATATAAATATGGGCCAGTTGCAGTGGTTCATACCTGTAATCCCAGCACTTTGGGAGGCTGAGGTGGGCAGACCACAAGGTCAAGGGATCGAGACCATCTGGCCAACATGGTGAAACCCCGTCTCTACTAAAAATACAAAAATTAGCTGGGTGTGGTGGTGTGCGCCTGTAGTCCCAGCTATTCGGGAGGCTGAGGCAGGAGAATCGCTTGAACCAGGAGGTGGCAGTTGCAGTTTGCTGAGATCGCTTTACTGCACTGTTGCTTGGTGACAGAGCAAGACTCCATCTCACGATTTTATCATTATGTTCAATGTACTCCAATGGCTTCTCATCTTATTCAGAGTAAAGGCAAATTGCTTGTAATGGCCTAAAATACTCTAAACACTCTCTCACTTCTTTCTGACTTCTACCACTCTTAATCTACTTTCTGGACCCTGTTCTGTTTTATTATTCTGTGTGTCTATACTTGTGCAAACACCCCATTGTCTTTTTTTTAACTGTAGATTACTAATTAATGAAAAATCCACAAAGTTTGTTCTTCCATATTGACTTACTATCTTCTTGGCTTGTTCACATACATCTTAGAATAAGCTTGTTGATTTACACACACACACACACACACACACACACTTTCATACCTGCTGAGATTTAAACTGAGATTGAACTGAATCTGTAGTTCAGTTTAGGGAGATGACATCACTGCAGTATTAAGAGTTTTATGCAACGTTTTTGTATTATTAAGAGACTCTGTTTTTCTGTTGGCAAATACTACTTTTATCCTGAATAAATATTGGCTATTATTATCAAATGTCTTTTAGCACCTGTGATGATGATGCCATTTTTATTCTTTGTTTCTCTGATATTAGTACATATTAATAGAGTTTCTCATGTTGTTTCCTCATTGTCTAACTAGGCTAGACCCTACTTGGTTATGTTTTTATTACTTGACTAACAACACTCTGGATTTGCTTTGCTAGTTTTTCATCACAAATACTCTTAAATGAGTTCTGTCTAGGTTTCTCTGCCTGTTTTTGCTAATGAGGTACGTTATCTTCTAAAAACAAATTAACACAATTTTCTAATTTTTCTATGCCCTGGAACCATTTCTAGGAGACAATTTTTTGTTTCTTGTGGATTTAGAAGAAACTATAATACCAAATGAATCTGAACACTTTCCTTGGGAAATCTGGAATATCAATTATGAAATATCTTTTATTATTATTATTCTGTTAGACCCCTAAGCATTGGGAGATCATTTTTGTTGATTTATATATTCTTAGAATACTGTATTTCATGAAGCTTTTAAAAAGTATTAGCATAGGCATTTCTTCCTTATGTTTCCATATTTCTGTTTATTTTCCCTTACTTATTTTTAGTCTTTTTAAATTTATGTATCTTATGTATTTTTCTTTGTTTCTTTTTTTTTGCTTAACTATACTACTTAGAGGCTTCTCAACTATACTGTGATTTCCTATTGTTTTAATAATGTGGTTATTTAAAAAATTTTTTATTTATTTAAAAATATATCAATTTCTGCCATAATTCTCATTCGTTCATTTTTTCTATGGCTAATTTTATGTTTTTAATTTTTTAACAATGTAGTCTAACTCTGAGCAATTTATTGCTTAATAATAAAAAAAAGGCTCAAAAGTTCAGCTTTCACATCACTGATTCAGTTTTTACAGTATGGATTCTTCTCTTTACTGCTTTCAAAGCAGTTTTAAAATTAGTTATTGTATCTTGAGTTTCCTTTCATTTTTTCCTTATCTCGTTCAGCTCCTTTTGCCCTTCTGTCTGGCTCCCAGCTAGCTCCATTTTATATCTCAGTCTGTTGTCTTATCCTCTCATCTTTCATCTCTTGTTTCATGGTGTTCAATTCTTTTCTTTTTACTGCAAGACAAAGCAGGCACTTTTTAAAATCTACTTCTTTATTCTGTAGGTTTGGAAAAACTTTTTGAGTAGGTTTTTTCTCTGATTCTGAGGGGCTGAGCTCACCTTATCTTATTGTGTGTACTGTTTTTATATGCTATGTGTTATGATTTTTTCCTCTCTACCCACACACAAATGGTGGCATGATTATCAATAACCAATATATCCAAAATCAAGTGCGTATATTAACCTTTTCTCCTCAAAGTCTAGTCGTTATCAGTGCCCACTGTAGCCGGCAGCAGGCCTGCTGATCCAGAGAAAAGCCCAATTATGCTGAGGTGGGGAGAAGGCAGCTGTTGATGCCCACTGTGTTTTCTGCTTGGAGATGCTTCTGGAATTCTCTATGAATTACTTTCTAATATTCTTATTCCTACTGGAGAAAGGGATTCCAAGGCAAGTGTTCTCTGGTTACCTCTCTTTCTAGCTCTTGCCTCTAGCAATCAGGCTCATTTGCTGCATGCACATATTCCTCTCATCTGTCTGCTTTTACTTTGTTTGTTGTTGTTGTTATTTTAAAATTTTCATTTGAACCCTATCTAGAAAATATCCAACTGAAATTCCTCTGTGTTATTTTTAGTTGATTATACTTTCTATTAATCCTGGATCCTGAGGCATGATATCTCTAATTTTTCTATCATTTAAATAATTTTAGAAGGAATTTAGAATAGGATAAGTTAGCACGCTGTGTTCATTATGAATCTTCAGCTAGTATCTGAAAGTTATGTTTATATAAATGTTTATCTTTTGCTGAGAACATACGTCCATGAATGAATGTGAATGAAATTGTAACACCTCATAATGTTGAATTATTAAAAGATATAGATGCTGTATATTATTAAATTACACATATGTCTTAGTCTGGGTTCCCCAGAGAGAGACAGAACCAAAGGGAAATATATTTTTATACACAATGTTAAAATATATAAATATGTATGCAATGTTATATATATGTATGAATATTAAATGTGTAAATATATACACCTAATATATATGCTTGTAAATAAATTTATTATATGGCATTGTCTCATGAAATTATAGAGGCTGAGTAGTCTCAAGATCTGAAGACAGCAGAAACCTGGGAAATGATATAAGTTATACTCCAAGCGTGAGTCTGAAGACAAGAGAAGACCAACGTCCAAGCTTGAAGACAGTCAGATAGAGTGAGTAAACTCTCCCTTACTTTGCTTTTTGTTCTAGAGAGGCTTTCAGCTGAGTGGATGATGCCCAACCACATCAGGGAGGGCAATCTGCTTTACTCAGACCACCAATTCAAATGTTAATCTCCCCCAGAAACACCCCCACAGACACAACCAGAATAATGCTTCACTAAATATATAGGCACCCTGTGGTGCAGTCAAGTTGGCACATTAAAATTAACCATTACACAATGTTTTACTTCTGGTTTCATGAATTTTCACTATTCACACTCTGGAACTATCAAAGGTAGGAGCTCCCATGTCACTATCTGTCAGCTAAATCTTTGTTAAAACAGACATACATATTGTCAGGCCAGTGACTTGCGCTTTGCAGACCTTTTGTATCCATGCTCTTGAGTTCCTTAAGATGAGCTGGTGGGGTGAAGCTGAATCTCCCGTGTGACAGAAGTGTAAGGAGAATATGAAAAAGTCATCCTGCATGTCTAGGGAGAGCAAGACTCTGAGAATAGGTTCAAAAATTGACCATGAATATATGTGAACATAATATATGAAAGTCCATTTGTATACCTGCTTTCTATTCTGCAGTCAGTTTTCTCACTAAGAATATCCCATCTTCAGCAGAAATTTGTAAAGGAATAAAAATAAGAAGGCAGACACAAACACATAGAAACTGAAAAACCCACTCAAGGGATTTTGATATGTCAGCCTAGCTTCTTTCTCTTCTCATATCTGCATTTTACTCACAGTATTATGAGTAAAGATTCATGTCTGCACTTACATAGAATTCAGTCAATTTCCAGCCCAGCCCAGGAAGGAATTTATCTGCATTTCTGCTTAGATTTTAAAAACTGCAATATACCTTGGAAATTATCAAAATGGTGATGCAATGTTAAAATTGCAAATCACAAAAGCAGATAGAAGTGTAAGTTTTATGAGGTTGATATTGCATTGTTTATTCTTCTCGATAGATTCTTATTTTTTAACAGCCTAGCCTAATAATAATCTGAAATAGTATAAACAGCATACGTGTTGGCATATAAGTGAATAAACCTTTGCATTTTGTTATTTCCTACTTTCAGTCCTTGAAATTCCAGGCTTAATATTGCAGGGCTGGAAGCTTTTTATTCTGCAATGTGAATTGTATAAGTGTCTATCTATGTACAGGCACAATCCATTTTAAATATCCACAAATTTCCCTAAAGTCCCAAGTGGTTTCCTTGGCAACAAGGCTGCTGAAATGTAAAGGGCTGAGGTGGTTAGGATATTGCCTATCATTCTCCCTCTCTAGGTTATTTTAAATAGCTGCAATTTTCTTTGCACATTTGAAAAAATCCACAGTGGTTGGTGATGCAAAGACGAATATGAGAGACATTAGAGAATAGTAGTACATCAGAGTCTAATTTGTGTGGACAAATTATTACTTTCACTACTCCCTGATTTGTAGAGCACCATTTTCATGTACCAAATTGTAGTACAAAAGAAGAGCAAACCATAAATACATCAGAATAATTTTTAGATAGAATGAGATAAAATATCTGCAAATAGCTTTTGACAATAGAGGCAGTGATTAATAATGGCAAGGTATCTATGCAACTTCTTTCCAATTCACCTGGAATAGCATGCCTATAATGAGGCCAGACCTTGGTACAATGAGTAGAAGAAAATGAAATGCACTGAGGGGGACAAGGAATATTCTCTACAACCCTTCTACCAGATGAGACTTCAAATGCCTGTACGTGCATTAGTGACATATTTTTAAGTAGTCTTGGTAAATTATTTCAGTTGTTATTGTTTACTCTCGTTTGTCAATCCACTTCTCACTGTACTTCCTCACAATGGTTTAGCATGCTGTAGGATTTATCTATTTTTAGTTCAGTCCATGGTATACATTCTACAGAGATTATCAAGGCAAAGGGACATTTCCCACTGTTAGCAATTTTGTGGATCAAACTGCAAAATTTCCTTCCAGTGTCTCCTGCTATGCTGCCATTTCCCATATCTGCATAAAGGCCCTAGCAATGAAGGCACTTGTCTAGTAGCAACAACTCCCCTGAATAAAAATAGCCTATTACAAATTATAAGCCAGGATTTTTAGACCCTATCTCACACCCCTATAAACACAGTGATCAGAAGCCTTTGGGAGAACCAAATGAGAATTTGTATCACTAAAACATGGCAATCCCACTCAAGTCCCCATGTTTTCTTGCCTAGTACCTGCCATCCTACTGGATAGCTTCCTTCCAATTCAGAAATTTGGAAAGAGATTGTTAATTTTGTTTCTTAATAATTCTCTTGTGTATAGGATAAGGAAAAAATGGAATGTGGTGATGGCTTTTGATGACATATTAATAGTTTCTTATACAGCTTTCTGATATTATAAATCTTCAGTTATAAAAATTATTTTAAATTATATATCTTAAAAGTGATAAATGCCACTCCAACAAATACCACTCCAACAAATTGTATTATTCTTAACAGTTAGCACAACTCTTCAGACTTTCCAATTGAGATTCAATACCTGCCACCCTGGTTCTTTTTTACAACTTCTTTCCTTTCTTCCTTCCTTCCTTCCTCCCTCTCTTTCTCCATTTCTCTCTTTTTCTTCTTCCTTTCCTCCATCCCTCCCTCTCTCTGTTGTTCTTTCTTTCTTTTTCTTTCCTTCTTTCCCTTCCTTCCTTCCTTCTTTCTTTCATTCTTTTTCTTTCTCTTTCATTCTTTCTTTCCTTGTTCTTCTTTCTTTTTTCCTTCTTTCTTTCTTTCCTTCCTTCTCACCTATTCAACCAACCTACATGTGGTTCCAGGGTAATTACTCTACCATAGCAAAGAATCCTTAACAATAAATACAGTAGTTTTTGACTACAAAGATTCACAAATAGAGACTGTGGCCTATTTTTATATGCTTAATACTTACTGCAAAACATTATATATGTATGGAGCATTTAGTAAATGCTAGCTGAAAGAATGAACGGAAGTATATAAAAGGTGATTTGTGAGAATAAAATATGACTAATTCTATTTGAAGTGGTAGCTATTAGAAATCATGTATGATTCTAGACTTCATGGCAAATTCTGAGCCTGGCTGGACTATCAGATACCTAAAGGACAATGTAGAAAAACAAAATGGAATGGTTATAAGGATTTTACATTTATCTTAAGGAATATGAACTTTATCTTGTAGGCTAACTGTTCTTAACATTTTTAGTACATAAATCCTTTTAAATTTTATGAAAAATATGCATTATCTCTCTTTATCTCATTCTCTTTTGCTCTCTCTGTATGCATGTATAAAATCAGAAAATGCACAACTACCTGAAACCCATTGATGGGTCTTCTAGGTCGGGGGTCCCCAAACTCCAGACCATAAACCAGTACCAATCATGGCCTGAACCAGATCTCACAGCAGGAGGTGATGAGTGGTCCAGTGAACAAAGCTTCATCTGTATTTAAAGCCGCTCCTCATCATTCTCATTACTGTCTGAGCTCTGTCTCCTGTCAGATCAGCAGCAGCATTAGATTTTTGTAGGAGTGCAAATCCTATTTTGAACTGTGCATGTGAGGGCTCTAGACTGCATGCTCCTTAGGATAATCTAATGCCTGATGATCTGTCACTGTCTTTCATCACCACGAGACGGGACCACCTGATTTCAGAAAAACAAGCTCAGGGCTCCCACTGATGCTATGTTATGGTGAGTTGTATAATTATTTCATTATATAATACAATGTAATAATAATAGACTAAAGAGCACAGTGAAGGTAATGTGCTTGGCTTATCCTGAAACGACTCCCCATGTCTTGTCCCCGGGTCCATCGAAAAATTGTCTTCTACAAAACCCATCCCTAGTGCCAAAGAGGTTGGGGAACATTGCTCTAGGTCCTTGCCACTAAAGCTGAGGTTCGTGGATCATCAACGTTGATGTCACATGGAAGCTTGTTAGAAATGCTGACCCTCAAGTAGCACCTCAGACTTACTGGATGAAACATTTTTTAAAAATCTCAAAATGATCCATATACCTTTACATGTGAGAATTACTGCTCTAGGCATTAAATTAAATTGTCATAGTAAAAAATGATTAAGATACAACATAAGGAGAATAATAAAATGCTCAGATTTTCCATATTCATCTGCTTTTGCTTGTAAAATTCGACATTTTGGAGTATCTGATAATTATTTCTAAAACAACTGGATGCATTTTGAGAGCAAAAAACCTGCCTCTCACCAAAAATGGGAAGACATTTCTGAATGATGTAAGAGAAGCAGAACAGTATGCTGAATGTATTTGTCTTATTATTCTGGAATCCCTGGCTCTAATTCTTTCTCCATAATTAACTGTGATGCCTTGTATTTAAGACCTCAGTTACTTCTTCTCATCTTGTAGATGATGACAAAAGTCCCTTGCAAGCTCAATAGTCAAAAATAAATACTTTTGAAAAAAAAAACACTAAAATGTGGAAAGGTAGTGGAGGTGACAATATAGTTTTTGTACCTCTTAAGAGCCCATAGAAACAAGTAAGATAGAAAAAAAATCAAAACCCACAAAACTTTAATAGCAAAAGTAGGAGGAAAAATACCACTGAGTGGAGACAAGTCACCAAGATTTGGCAGATCACAAATTTACTAATAGTGTCAATTAGAGGCCCTGCAGACTGGTTAGAGCAATAGCTGAAGTAGGTGGCCTTCACAAGCTCCAGTGTGTGGGGAGAACAAGGAAACTGCAGGAAATTTGAATAATTATGGAATAGTCCAGAACCTATGAGATCTCAGAACTAGTCAACCAAAACATCATTGCTGCATCACAGGATATTAGTTTTCTATCACTGTGTAACAAATTACCACAAACTTGGTACTTTAACACCACACATATTACTGAAGGGTTTGGGAAAATGAGTGCTAACTTGAGTAACTTTGGAAAATGGCTTTGACTGGAAACCGTAAGACTAAAGACAAAAGGATCTGCACATATCTGCACATACATACTGTACTCTAGTTGGTAAAATTGTTTCTTAGATGGGAATGGGATATCAGTTCTAAAACTGCTATACCTGTAAATGAGAGTTGAACAAACACACGCATGGAGGTGGAGGGTGGGAGCCAGGCTTCTCATTGTTGGGGCGGGAGGTACAGGTAAGCAAGAGGCTTTTTATTAAAAAGTCCCAATAAATCACGTTGTACTGGGTGACAGTGAAGGGTATCAGTATGCATGCTTGTTTAGCTTAATATAAATACAGATGGACAGATACAGAAGTAATTATAGATATGTATGTACACATGGGTAGATATGCATGCATATATTTCCTAGCTCTGCCCACCGAGAGGGCATAGAAGCAAGAATGCTCAGTCTAGCAATGGGCAAGCCCAGTGTTTGGATCTTGGTTTCTAATGCCATTTGCCAATAGAAAGAACTAGCGTTCTTTGGAGAACTTGTTATAACTAGGGCTGGGCCAGGGAGTATACCAATGAGCCTAGAGCATCTTGTACTACCAGAAAGTAAGGAAGCAAGCACTAAAAAACAAAATGATAGGGGTATGTCAAAGGGACAGAGAAGACAACTTGGAAAAGACCAGAACGTTTTGACTAACAAAATAGGTAATGTGGTATTGGGTTATGGCTCAAAGTATAAAATAAACACCCATGAGTCAGCACCGACGTAGTTAAATTATTGAATAATTTTGTAAATGAAGGAGAAAGACAAATCTATTGAAGAGAAAAATTCCAAATAGTTTATGTGGCTGTCCCCCCTTTAGGGAGGTGGGGCTTAACTTCCCACTACTTGAGCGTGGGTGTAATAAATGACTTGTTCTCAAATATTAGAGAATGGAAATGGGGGAAATAGTCATTTTACAGTGGAGAAACTGGCAAATGATACCTTGGCCAGGAGATAAAATTTACCACAATCAGTAATATGTTTTGTTGATAATATGCATCCTTGATATAATGTGATGAGAATGTCACTTCACCTTTGTGATCTTCATCTCAAAACCTAACGCTCCGTTCTAATCATGATAAAAACGTCAACATGTTCCAATAGAAGGAGATTCTACAAAATAACTGACCAATAGTCTTGAATAACCTCAAAGTTATTGAAACCGCAGAAAATCTGAAAAACTTTCACAAACCAGAGGAGGCTAAGGATATGATAACTGAATGTAATGTGGAGTCTTGGAGAATATTCTGGTTCAGAAAAAAGACATCATGGAAAAAATAATAAAAAACAAATGATACTATGGTAATCTAACATGTTGATAATGGTTGTAAACTGTGTGTGAGGTATATGAGGCAACGAGGGAAAAAAAAACTCAGCAAGACAAGTGCTACAGCCTTAGGTAGCATAGTCATGTATTACATGTAATTACGTATGTTCAACCACCTTGGCTCTATTTCATTGGTTGTGAAAAAAATACAGGTTCTGCCTACACTCTAGGGGAGAAGGTCATGGAAAGCCACATTAATAGTCCATCTGTCACAAGAGCTCTGTGCTAAGGAAAGGTTGTAAGGATTCGAATCCACCTCTAGGATAAGGACTGGAAAGGCAAAGGGAAGTGAAGTCTTCAGACAAAACTGCGGGAAGGACACAGACCCAGCAGTCCTCAGAAAGTGCAAGGTCACTTTGTAAAAAACACTGAAAAAATAAATAAAGAAAAAAGAACTGTAGCATTTGTCAAAACCTACCAAACTATGCATTTTATTTTATGCAAATTTACTTAATAAAAATAATATAAAAATTAAAACATAAAATCATGGTTCTACTTTGAAGATGCTATGAGTAAATTTTCTGAAAGAGTAAAATTGAACACAATTTACCTCAGAATAGACAGAAAGGCTTAATCACCACACTAGAAGCACAGAATTAAAGTGCAAAAATAACACCAGGCCTATATGGATTCACAGGTGAAATCTAACAAACCCTTAAAGGTCAGTAATCACAATTCTACTTTAACTCACTTATACTATGAAAGTAATAAAATTTCTAAATTGATTTAAAATAAATTGTATACCACTGATTTCCTAAATCTATCAAAAATCAAAGGCCCCCGAAATAAACCATATTTATGATTATCAATATAAATATCTCAAATAAAATATAGCTAATCAGAAACACAGCCTTTATAAAAAATAATGCAGCATGTTCATGTGGGTTTATTTAATAGATGCATAAGTGGTTTAATATTAAGAAATTCATTAATATTATTCATCACATTTACAGAATAACTAAGAACATTTTTTGATCATTTCTGTAGACGCAGAAAATCAATACCCTTCTCTCAGTACAACAGGATTGCATAGAAACTTACTTAACATAATCAAATACATATCATAGACTAAAAGACAGCATCATACTTAATGTGGAGGCACAAGAAGTTTTCCTGGTAAAGTCAGAAATAAGATTAAGATGCCAACTAACTACCCAGAATCTGTGTTGTAGATATTCAACAATGCAATTAGAAAAGAGAAAGTAATCAGCAGCAAGAGAAAGAGTTGAAAAGGGAGAGGAAATGCCATTTCTATGTTTGCATGATAGGATAATACATCTGGAAAGCCCAGTGGAAATTATGGAGAAAATTACTACAAAATTTATTAAAGTAGTACCTTATAAAGTCAATATACAAAATCAGTAATCTTCATGCATACATTTAAAAATGAATAAAATCCAAAATGGATGATACTATCTATTTTGTATTAGAGATAGATAGGTAGATGGAGTATAAATGAACTGAAGAAATATTCCTGAAGGGTTCAAAGATAGACTTGAATAAATGTAAAGACTTAACATGTTTTGAATAGAAAATCTCTGTCTAATCTCTATCTATCTATGATCAGGTTTTTGTTACTTCATAAAATATACACAATTCTAATAAATATACAATTAGGCTTTTTTATTTCCCAAAAGGTAGACAAACTATTTTTTAAAATTAAGATCATCTATAATAACAAATAAGGATAATCAGAAAAATTCTGATATAGAAATGACTTGGGAAGAAGCAGTAGAAGACAACTAAGCCTGTTTGATATTGTAACATATTGTAAAGACTCTCTAAAACAGTGTAATACTAGTGTATGCATAGCCTGAAAAGTCAATATAGAAAAAATAAAATTTAGAATTATTCTTAATTGTATATGGAAATATGGCTTCTTAAATCGGTGAAGATAATATGAAAGGATAGTTATATATTTTAAAAGATAAAGTTGGATTCATTGTCATAAGACAAATTTAAAAAAATTCCAATTCATCAGAAACTTTAATGTAAAATGTGAGAGCATGAAAGTTCTAGAAGAATACCTAAGTGAGTTTTTCTATGATTACAGGGAAATATTTCATAATTATTATTAAAACCCATAAGCAATATGGAAGATTATAATATTGATTAAAATAAAACATTCACAAAAATAAATGTAAATTTCTAAAAATACATTAATAAATTCACTTATAATTAGATAAATATAAGTTAAAAGTACATTGATTTACTGCCTCCCAGATATTAAAAATTTTGATAATATAAAATGTGGATGAGCTTTTGGTAACATTACCATTCTTAGTGGGCATAAAAAATTAAACAACTTCACTGGAGAAGTCATTGGGTAATTCTAGTAATATTATATGGCATTTATCCTTTGATATGGTAACATCACTTCTAAAACTCTCTTTTTAACTTATGCAGACAAATATATGAGAGAGTGATACAGATAACTATCATTGCAGTACTATTTGAAACAGGAAAAGACTGCAAACCACTTAATGTCCATCTATAATGGACTAGAATATAGAACACTATTGTCACACAATACTAAGTAGTTCCAAAGGGGAAAAGAGGAGTAGTTCTATACGACTGTGGAGTCATTTCAGAGTATATTAAAGAGAAAGCAAGAGGAGAAAAATTCATAAAGTATGTCACTGTTCTCCAAGAAAGGTTAGATAAAAGCACGTAAGTCACATTTTTTATGTCAAATAAAAACAGGGAAAAGGGAAGTACAATAGTCAAGAAAGGATCATTCATGTGAATGGGAAAAGGAAATTGTGTGTGTGTGTGTAAGTTTATATGTATGTGCATTTTGTTGTGTGTATGCATAAGCAATAGAATCTAGACCTATCTCTTTTTTCTTTTTGGAGTTGGAGTCTCGCTCTGTCACCCAAGCTGGAGTGCAGTGGTGCGATCTTGGCTCACCACAACCTTTGTCTCCTAGGTTCAACTGATTCTCCTGCCTCAGCCTCCTGAGTAGCTGCGATTACAGGCATGCACCACCACGCCCAGCTAATTTTTGTATTTTTAGTAGAGATGGGGTTTCACCATATTGGGCAGGCTGGTCTCAAAGTCCTGACCTCAGGTGATCCACCGGCCTCAGCCACCCAAAGTGATAGGATTACAGACATGAGCCACCATGCCTGGCCAAGACATCTGAATGTATCTATTTCATAGATTTGACTTTGGAATCACATAAATATTCTATGTAACTAAAACTACTTTTTAAAAAATCCCTAAAAATGTAAAGCAAAATGAATAAAATGAATCTAATAATATATCAAATTGAAGGTGTAACTCATAACCACCAAAGAGGAACTATTTCTAGATACTTTAAAACCCAATGATAAGATTAAATGTTCCTAGTTCATATACTGTGAAAAAAAAAAAAGAACTGCAAATGAAACTCAAAAGTAGACAAAATTTAAACTCTGGTCAGTAATCATATTGTTGGAAGTAGTATTAGTATTATTATTCTGAAATTACTGCATGTATCTAATGAGATAAAACAAATAACTATGTTAGTGTCATTGAGAAACTGGATTTTAACTTAGGGGAAACAAGATACAAAAGTAAGATTAAAGAGGCTAAGTAAAAACCCTATAGTTTTGAATTTGAATTTAATATGAAAGTAAGATTTTACAATTTATTTTATTTTATATTTTAAAATACATTTTCTAGCTTTGTCCACCAAAAGGCTCAGAAACAATCAAACCAGTAGCAATAAACAACCTGATTCCCAGATTTTGGTGTCTACATACCAGTTCTAACAGGGAGGAAATAGGGGTTTTGCAGAAGTGGCTGATTTCATATTTTGGGCATAAAATATATGAGATAATCTTGCAAAGTCTTGGCATACCAGAAATAAAAGATGATTTTAATGATTTATAGGCTCATGACCAATGGGCTTTACCACAACCTTTATCTGAGCACCAATGCATGTAATAATTGCAAGTATTGAAATGTGTCAAATATGTCTGAATACATGAGTTTATGATGATTATTTATAAGCAAAATAAGTTTCACGACCTAAAACCTCATTGGTCACATTTGCATAGCGTGACTATCTATCCTGGTTTACAAATAACAGGCAGTGTGGATTATTTTGTTGTCCCAGTATAATAATTAATAACGTCCACTTTCACTTTAAAGTATGTCCAGCTTTGAACAATAAATTATATGATCAACTTAGCTTTGAAGAATGACAGAGGGAAGATATATTAAATAAAACTTGATAAGCAAAAGTAAATAATTAAGCATTTTAGCCTGACTTTTCTACAGAAAAAAGTCAGAATAGTTATCTTTTACATCAAGATAACCAACTAGTAGTTGAAGGAAGGGTTTTCCTTATGAAGTATTTCAGTTAATTAATGAATCAAATTTGATAAACTCTTTAACTTAATAGTTTTTAAACCTCCAATCAATAAATGAATTTAGGCCATGATTATAATAAAAAAGACAACAAGATGTCATATCATTTGTACTAGAATTATACTATAACATCACTTATAAAACATATTTGCCAAAAAATTAAACCTTATCAAGATTTTTTTTTGCCTTTTTTTCTAATCGCCAGTTTACATGATATACAGTGGAGAAGGAAATACGTTAAATAACACTTTAAGGAGGCAATAAGCAAACTCTAGACTGTGGGAAACTAAATTTCTAGTTTCTTAAACATGAGTTGCAAGAGGAAATAATTAAAAAGGTAAGAAAACCTACAAATTAAATGAGATTTAAGAAACATTAACTCATTGCAATATACAAAGTTAATTTCGATATGGTTTCATACAAACTCTTTAAAATATTTATGTGACAATCAGGTAACTTTACAAACTAATGAGATATTTAATGATGTGAAGTTGTGATAATCGATTGAAGTATTTGTTTTTCAAAACAGCATATTGCACATGATAATTATATACAATCTTGTCAATTAAAAACACTTTTTAAAAAAAGTCTTGTTTTAGAAATGTGCACTGACATAGTTATAAATTAAATCATATGTAAACCTAAGTTTTATTCTAAATAACCTGGGGGATGGAGATGTGAGAGTTATAGATAAACTCATTTGGATCATATGTTCATAGCTGTGGAAGTTGAATGACAGGTAGGTGGGAGGGGAGTGAGTAATTATTATCTCTACCTTTATACATGTTTAAAATGTTTCTTAACAAAATGTTTACCCAAAAATGCAGGAAAAATGACATATATGGCTGTCTGTATACATAGAGTAATCAAAGTATGTTTAGTAACTATCTTCATTTAGCTGAGTCATGCTTCTCTTGATTCAAGGAAACTCTTGAGTTGGAGATGGGCAGAGGGAGATATTTCTTCCATACATGAAGCATAGTGTGCACATCCACTTAGACCTGAAATGGAGAATGAAGTCTATTCATGTAATTCCCAGACACTGCCACTTTCATAAAGTCAAAATTCCTTCATAGATAGGCTTTTCTTTGTCATTTAGTATTAAGTGGTAATACTATTTTACCATTAAAATGAAAAGTAATTTAAAAATTCAATAACTGGTTAAACGTACCCATATTAAGTCTATTTTTGGAACACAAAACTGAAAAGTTACGCTGGGCACAAATTCTTTTTAGTTCAACTTTAAAGTGCCATTAAACTTACTGCTTCTTATAGAATGAGGAGTATGATGATTCTTTAAAACATCAAAAATCTGTGCCATCAAGTCTTATCCACCACCTTGTTTAGGGAATATCTTTTATTAGAACACGCATCTTATAAGAACATATTATATATACTATCATCTGAAATATTTCTTGATTTAGAACACTCATTAGGACAATCATTCTCCTTTTCCTAATTCAAAGATCCATAAACGGGCACATTTAAAGAAACATATCAAAAGAAAAAGTCTGAGAGCTTAACACACGGAATCAATGCTGTATTTTTAACAATAAGATAATATTATATAAACTGAGGGAAAGGAGAAACCATTAACAGAAATACTGAGCATGTTTTGGTTTTGAAATTTTTTTATTGACTATAAATATTCATATGCTTTAAAAAATGGTATTAGCGGGAGGAATCAAGTTTTAAAGAGTGAGAGAGCGTCAATAGCATTAAAAAACTTCCTTTGACCAGACTTCCTTTAAGATATTTCATATGATATTCCTGCAATTACTCCAATCACATTATATTGCTTATTTAAAAAGCTGGAGATTGTGGTCTGATTGAGTCAAAAAGGAAGATGTAGAATCCTGGCTATGAAGCTGAGATCCTTTAAAAGTATACTATTTTCTTATTTCATTTTTAATGTTTAGATCATTTCCTCTTTTAGGCTGTAAGTTTAAGGATGCCTAAAGACTGCGTAACAAATCCACTCAAAACCAATGAATAATCTCATAAAATATATAAGCAGTTTGGGTAAGATATCTTGCTCATTTTATATTTCCTTCATGATTCTATAATATATATAAAATATGGTTTATTATTTAAAATTATATATAAAAGATTTGGATAGGAAAAGAAATTATAATTGGGTTCCAAAGCCTTTCATCCCTAGATCATTAGTAACTGATATCTCAAACTCAAGAGAACGATGTATTTACCATCTACTTATCATATCCTCCAGAAAAATAGTACTCATGTGTAACAAAGTCACTGGTGTATCTTAAATTCACTGGTTAACTGAAAAAATATGAACTATTATAAACTTTGGTATCTCCACAAATTAAAGCAGTATGTTACACAGTTCAAACTACCAAACGGTAACAACAGGTATTGTTGTCTGGCAGAATCAGAGGCCTTTTCCTTTTTACCTTATTTTCAGATTCAATTTTTTCTGGGCTTTGTAGTAAACTATAGCTACCTTTTAGTTTTACATTTATGTCTATATTGTAAATTCCCATCCTCTTTATTTTATCGAGTTAGATTAATTTTCATCATAAGTAATGTGATGACAAAATATAAGCAGAAAAAAACATGCTAATATTTAAGGAAGTTCTAAATTCTATGACTTTCAGGTATGAAGAAACTTGCTCCTTCAAAGGTAAATTTGCTATCCTAAGAGAAGGTATAATACCTCACTGGAGTTTAAATAATTCATTTCTAGTGGGAAACAACCCAAAATGTTACTTTGGAATAGCTCACATTTAAGTTAATTTAATTATTAACTTTGATACAGTCCAATCTAACTTTGAATCAAAGTCTGTGAAAGACAACAATTACATAGCAAGTGCTAGAATGGGGTGCTCAATAAGAAAACATGAATTTTCCCTATTTTCAGAAGAAAATTGATATATTCCTGATTTACCACAGACTTTTATAGCAAACAAGAAAAAGACAAAAATAGAATACAAGGCAATCAATGTTAGTGATTAATATATATCCTCATTCATTATGATTGCATAGAGCCAAGTATGTTATAGGAAAAATTAGAAAGAATATCTACTTAATAGGCCTATTTGCTAACTGAATCACTTTTGCAGATTTCTTAAATTTCATTGTCCCTTATATTTTGACCATATGCATATATATATGCAAGAAAACTTAATACAAATGCATTATTCTATACATATATGAATGTATACATCATGTATATCAAGTTAGTTCTAGCTTTTCTCGAAATTCTCTGAATGGTTTTGAAAATCAGTCCTGCTTTTTCTGAATTCTCTGAAAAGTCATCTTTATTTTGTGCTCTTTTTACACAGAATATAGCAATATACACTTGACCGTGGTTATTAAAAGTCCCAATTAATTAAAATACACACACACAAACACACACACACATCACCCTTCTTGATCATTTGATAACAGATACTATTTTTATCTGTTTCCTTAGTCTGATGACTTGGAATGAAATATTTAAATTTATTATATAAATTATTCTTAAACACAAATTACCCAAAAATCATGATGCATGAATTTAGAATTTAAGACTCAAATCTCTTATGATTGTGTACATTTCCTCTAAGCATGAATAAGATGAATGTGGCATTCCTGAAGGACATTCATATTAAAAAAATTCATGAGTCATTCATTTTGAGTTTGTGATAAATCTATGCTTATCTTTATGTTGTGATTCTTACTAGGACTTCGACTGATTCTTCATGCTATGTATCCTTGTTATTAGTCCTTTTCTGATTGTTTTTATCTGGAACAGGAATGAGTAAAAGAAATACTTTGCTTTTGTTGTTCTGGATATTTTAAATTAATACATTGGGCCAAGTGTGGTGGCTCATGCCTGTAATCCCAGCATTTTGGGCAGCCAAGACAGGCAGATCACTTGAGGCCAGGAGTTTGAGAGCAGTCTGGCAAACATAGCAAAACTTGGTCTCTACTAAAAATACAAAAAAATTAGCCAGGCATGGTGGCATAGGCCTGTAATCCCAGATACTTGGGAGGCTGAAGCATGAGAATCGTTTGAACCCAGGAGGCAGAGGTTGCAGTGAGCAAAGATGGTACCATGGCACTCCAGCCTGGATGACAGAAGGAGAATCTGCTTCAAAATAATAATAATAATAATAATAATAATACATGATAGGTGTGCACTGAGATTTAATCAAAGGTGTTCATCTATCTGCTTAAGGCACAATCACAAACACAGAAGCAAAGTGTTGTAATGGATGAAACATAGAAAATATGGAGTAAGCTTTATTGTAGCTCTGCCATATACTGCTAGGTATTATCATAAACATTACTACAGTCTCTGAATATCGGTTTCCTGATGATCTAATTAAATGATACCAACCATGCAATCAGAGAAAATTAGACAGTAACTACACTTCATATTATTTATTGAGTACTGTGTTATATTATTGGCATGAAGTATCCTATTAGTTTCTAAAGAAATCTTTGAGGCGAAGATATATTCCCATTTTTCCAAATAAGAAAATTGAGATTTAGTGGCAAAGTGAATTGGGGAAGGTGGTTTAACCTGTAAGATTGTCAGACTCTGAAACTTTTAAATTTGTATGTGTACTTCCAAGTGTTGCCAGCAAACCCCAAAGGGGGCTCAGCTTGGGAGGGTCCTTGGCTTTGCCAAGAAATACTTCATAAGTGAGCTAGCAAAGCAAAGTGAAAGCAAGTTTATTAGAGCAACAGAATACAGGAAAATGGCTGCTCCAGAAACAGAGTAGTAGCAGCAGCAGCCTTCATGGATTGCTGGCTAGCTACATATATATATATATGGCTATTCCTTGATTATATGCTAAGTAAGAGGTGGTTTATACATGAATTTTCTGGAAGAGGGGCAGGGAGTTTCTGGAACCTAGGGTTCCTCCCTCTTAAAACCATATAACTTCTGGGGGTTGTCATGGCATTTGTAAACTGTCATGGCCCTGTAGGAGTTTCTCTTAGCATACAAATACACTATAATTAGCATATAATGAGTAGGGAGGGCAACCTGAGGTTGCTTTTGTCACCATCTTGGTTTTAGCTAGTTTTGGGCAGTTTCTTTGCTGCATCCTGTTTTGGTCAGCCCGTCTTTTGTTCAGCAGTGTCTTGTGACCAGCCCTTGGAAAACAAGTCCTCCTGATCTACGTCACAAGGTCTATGTTCTTAAATACTATGGTAGACTAACTACTCAATGATGTTAACTAGAATGCACATATTTTACTATACACCCAAAAGCACTATTTTAACAGTGATATTAGATTCATATTTGACTTCTTAACATCTGGGTCATTTCTTACACTTACCTATCTTAGCAAAATTATACACCATTCATTTGAAGTTTTTTTAGCCCCAAACCATAAAGCCAGTCTTTACTCTTCTTCTCTAGCACTCTAACTCCAACTCCAGAGTAAATTCTGCCAGTGTACCTAAAAAATAACTGGTTAATGTTTTCTCTTATATATTAATGTTTTCTCTTGTATTAAAAATATATTAGGTACTTTCTATTATCGTTTTTAGTTTGCATTTAGACTCTGATATAATGCTTTATATTTTGTGATGAGTCAAATGAGTTAGGGCACTTATAAAAATTCCTTTATCAGCCAGGTGTGGTGGCTAACGCCTGTAATCCCAGCACTTTGGGAGGCCAAGGCAGGTGGATCACCTGAGGTCAGAAGTTTGAGACCAGCCTCACCAACATGGTGAAACCCCGTCTCTACTAAAAATGCAAAACTTAGCCAGGCATGGTGGCATATGCTTGTAGTCTCAGTTACTTGGGAGGCTGAGACAGGAGAATCACTTGAACTCAGGAGGTGGGTTGCAGTGAGCCAAGATCACACCACTGCACTCCAGCCTGGGTGACAGAGTGAGATTCCTTCTCAAAAAAAAAAAAAAAAAAAAAAAAAAAAATTCCTTTATCAAGAGTCATTTGTAAAAATGATACATTAGACATGTATGGAAAGCAGACTCCCAAATTATAAATAAAATGGTGTATGCAGATGGTTTTTATATTGTGATTGTTTCTATTGCAAAAATGGCCTTTCTCAAATAGTTTTTTTTTTTTGCACCACAAAAGTAATTACATTTCTTATAATACATTCTACCAAGCTCCAAATGTAGTAGGAAAATAGTGTTGTTATAGAAAAGTAATTAAATAATTTTGTAAGCTATTTCTCACCTTGTACTCCATGTATATCAATGCTTTTACTTAACAGTGTGGAAATACATATTTTGAGATTCTATAAATGTGAAAGAGCTAGGAGAGTATACATTTAAAATTGTGTGTCAACTGTAACCAAGTAGTAATAGCTGCTTGAAGTATTGTGTTGAAAATTCCTGCCTATATTCAGGGTCAGAATGAAGATTACTGTGACTGCTTAGTGCATCTGCCATAGGTATAGGAGGGGATACTGGCAGCAAGGCACAAATTCATTATCTGTGAACGTGGAAGAACAAAGTTCTGACTTTAAAACTCCTGAATAGCAGCTTCTATGAAAAAAGGGGTGTATCTTACTCACCTCTCCTGCTAAGGAATTTAGCATATAGCATTGTACATAATATACTCATAATACTACTGAATAATTAAATAAAAGCATATAATAGTAAAAGTAATTTACCCGTTTAAAAATAAATATAAATTTTAAATACGAATTTTTAATAATGTCACAAATGTTTTAAAAGTTCATTATAAGATAAAGCAAAATGTGTCAACTAACTTGATTAAGAAATGACAAGCTATTTGTGAGTTTCTCCCCAATTTGTCCCCATCCCCGCGGGTGACATTATGTTTATTATCCTTTTATATTTGTTTATATTTCTACCTCTTTTGCTTTTGTTTATAATTGTGTTGCATATATATGCATGTTTTGTGTGCTATTTTATAAGTATTTGAAATGTTTGTGACTGTTATAATGTATATCTCTGTATGTTATACTGTTATTCTGGGCTGGATGTGGTGGCTCACAGCTGTAATCTCAACACTTTGGGAGGCCAAAGCAGAAGGACTGCTTGAGGCTAGGAGTTCAAGACCAGCCTGGCAAACATAAAGAGACCCCGCCTCTCCAAAGAAAATAAAAGAAAAACAAGCAAACAAAAAAATAAACTAACTTTGATGTCTTAAATACATATTCTCTTCCAGAATGTCCCAAATTTTCTTTTTAACATTTGAATCTTTAATTTTCTCTGTCCAGCTTTTTATGTATGAAGTGAATTTAGAATCTGCAATAGCCCAAGTAAACTCATTGCTGCAATCAAAACACAAACATACACACACAACTTCAGTGGCTTTGCAAAATAAATGTTTATTTATTCTTCATGGAACAATTTAATGTAGGTCAGCAGGGGCTCTACTCCATAGAGTGATTCAGATTTTCAGGGTCCTTTTATTTTGTGACTATATTATCCTCTGAAGTCCTCAGTATTTTCTCCATAACTGACAAACAGATGAAGAGAATGAAAAATCACACATGGGAGGGTTTTATGGACCAGGCCTGAAAATGATGTAGGTCACATCTACTCATATTACAGTGGCTAGAACTCAGGCACATGGCTACGCCTAGCTTCAAGAATACTAAGAAATGTAGTCTTCATGTGTGCCCAGTAGGAAACAAACAAACAAACAAAACTTGATAAAAAATTAGGCATTTTCTGTTATAGAATCAAATTTAATTTTTTTTTTCCGTTAGATAAAAGCACAAATTAGAACAGGAAAGACCTTACTCAGTTTCAGAATGCAATCGTGTAATTCATTCTAAGGGATGTGTTTCAATAAACAGTGGAATTTCCTCATTCTCTTAGAATGATATAGGGAAACCTTACAACTGAATGAAAAAATTATGAAGCTATTACACATTGAAGATAGTACTAGAGTAAGAATTCGTCCCTATATAATTATTATGCAATTAATGTGGTGTTTAAAACATTGAAAAAGCTAAATACAGCAGGCATTTTTAACATAAAATTTAAAGATAAAACATTTCTGATATTGAATGAAACACTAGTGTTTCAATTTCATTCCTAATACTGCTACAAAAGCAAAAATCACATTGTGTAATTTGTTCCATGCACAGCATAATGCTTTAAATACAAAATCTTATTCTGTATAAGATATTTTCCAATATAGCTACATTAAATTACTATTTAATTATTACAAAATTTTTATTAAGTTATCAAGAAATATAACTGTGTTTTACAAATGTCCTTCAAAGTGAAATCATCTAGATAGACTTTATTCTGAAATAAAAAATAAATTCAGAAACAATATGACATTAATATTTTATACATATTTTGCTTTAATATTGTATTAGAAGCAAATTGGAATCCAAGCCCAGATTTCATGTTTTGAATATTAACTGTTGAAGCTTCATGGAAATTTTCAAGAATCTGTTAAATCTTAAGTAATCATTATTATATTATAAAAGATAAAAAAATATATTAAAAACTCGTATTCTATTAGGTCAATACAAGAAGGTACAAGTGCCTCAAAATTAAGATAAACAAAAAACTATTGATAAGCTTACAAGAAAATAAGGACATTTTGGTTTTAGCATGAACCTTAGAATCATACTTTTCTGTTGAAGAATATTTTTACCTAAATAGAAATATTTGTGTTAGTAAGCAAGGGAGCTACATATTTATATAATCAATAAACTCCATTGTTTTAAAGGAATGTTTAAGACAAGCATTAGGGTGGCTGGCAAGATGGCCGAATAGGAAGAGCTCTGGTTTGCAGCTCCCAGCGAGATCAATGCAGAAGGTGGGCGATTTCTCCATTTCCAACTGAGGTACCTGGCTCATCTCATTGGGACGAGTTAGACAGTGAGTGCAGCCCAAGGAGGATGAGCAGAAGCAGGGTGGGGCATCACCTCACCCAGGAAGCCCAAGGGATTGGGGAACTCCCTCCCCTAGCCAAGGGAAGCCGTCAGGGAATGTGCTGTGAAGAAAGGTGCACTGCGGCCCAGATACTATGCTTTTCCCATGGTCCTCACAACCCACAGACCAAGAGATTTCCTCTGGTGCGTACGCTGACAGGGCCCTGGGTTTCAAGCACAAAACTGGGCAGCCATTTGGGCAGACACCGAGCTAGCTGCAGGAGTTTTTTTCATACCTTAGTGGTGCCTGGAACGCCAGCAAGACAGAACTGTTCACTCCCCTGGAAAGGGGGCTGAAGCCAGGGAGCCAAGAGGTCTAGCTCAGTGGATCTCACCCCCTTGGAGCCCAGCAAGCTGAGATCCACTGGCTTGAAATTCTCGCTGCCAGCACAGCAGTCTGAAGTTGGCCTGGGATGCTCGAGCTTGGTGGGGGGAGGAATATCCACCATTACTGTGGCTTGAGTAGGTGGTTTTCCCCTCACAGTATACAAAGAAGGGCATTACATAATGGCAAAGGAATCAATGCAACAAGAAAAGCTAACTATCCTAAATATATATGCACCCAATACAGGAGCACCCAGATTCATAAAGCAAGTCCTTAGAGACCTACAGAGGGACTTAGACTCCTACACAATAATAGTGGGAGACTTTAACACCTCACTGTCAATATTAGACAGATCAATGAGACAGAAAATTAACAAGGATATTCAGAACTTGAACTCAGCTCTGGACCAAGCAGACCTAATAGACATCAACAGAACTCTCCACCCCAAATCAATAGAATATACATTCTTTTTAGCACCACATTACACTTATTCTAAAATTGACCGCATAATTGGAAGTAAAAAACTTTTCAGCAAATGCAGAACAACGGAAATCATAATAAACAGTCTCTCAGACCACAGTGCAATGAAATTAAAACTCAGGATTAAGAAACTCACTAAAACTGCAAAATTACATGGAAACTGAACAACCTGCTCCTGAATGACTACTGGGTAAATAATAAAATTAAGGCAGAAATAAATAAATTCTTTAAAACCAATATGAACAAAGACACAATGTATCAGAATCTCTGGGACACAGCTAAAGCACTGTTTAGAGGGAAATTTATAGCACTAAATGCCCACATGAGAGAGCAGGAAAGAACTAAACTCAACACCCTAATATCACAGTTAAACAACTAGAGAAGCAAGAGCAAACAAATTCAAAAGCTAGCAGAAGACAAGAAATAACTAAGATCAGAGCAGAACTGGAGGAGATAGAGACATGAAAAACCCTTCAAAAAATCAATGAATCCAGGAGATGGTTTTTTGAAAATATCAACAAAATAGACCGCTAGCCTGAATAATAAAGAGGAAAAGAGAGAAGAATCAAATAGATACAATAAAAAAATGATAAAGGGGATATCACCACTTATCCCACAGAAATACAAACTACCATCAGGGAATACTATAAACACCTCTAAGCAAATAATCTAGAAAAGCTAGAAGCAATGTATACATTCCTGGACACATACACCCTCCCAAGACTAAACCAGGAAGAAGCCCAATCCCTGAATAGTCCAATAACAGGTTCTGAAATTGAGGCAGTGCTGAGTAGCCTACCAACCAAAAAAAGTCCAGGACCAGAAGGATTCACAGCCAAATTCCACCAGAGGTACAAAGAAGAGCTGGTACCATTCCTTCTGAAACTACTTCAAACAATAGAAAAAGAAGGACTCCTCCTTAACTCATTTTATGAGGGCAGCATGATCCTGATGCCAAAACCTGGCACAGACACAACAAAAAAAGAAAATTTCAAGCCCATATCCCTGATGAACATTGATGTGAAAATCTTCAATAAAATATTGGCAAACTGAATCCAGCAGCACATCAAAAAGGTTATCCACCACAATCAAGTTGGTTTCATCCCTGGGATGCAAGGCTGGCTCAACATACACAAATCAATAAACTTAATCCATCACATAAACAGAACCAATGACAATAACCACATGATTACCTCAATAGATGCAGAATAGGCCTTTGACAAAATTCAACACCACTTTATGCTAAAACTCTCCATAAAATAGGCATTGTGGAACATATCTGAAAATAATAGGAGCTATTTATGACAAACCCACAGCCTATATCACACTGAATGGGCAAAAGCTAAAAGCATTCCCTTTGAAAACTAGCACAAGACAAGTATGCCCTCTCTCACCACTCCTATTTAACACAGTATTGCAAGTTCTGGCCAGAGCCATCTGGCAAGAGAAAGGAATAAAGGGTATTCAAATAGGAAGAGATGAAGTCAAATTTTTTCTGTTTGCAGGTGACATGATTGTACATTTAGAAAACTCCATCGTCTCAGCCCAAAATCTCCTTAAGCTGATAAGCAACTTCAGTAAAATCACAGGATACAAAATCAATGTGCCAAAATCGCAAACATTCCTATACACCAGTCATAGACAAACAGAGAGCCAAATCATGAGTGAACTCCCATTCACAACTGCTGCAAAGAGAATAAAATACCTAGGAATACAACTTACAAGGGATGTGAAGGACTTCTTCAAGGAGAACTACAAACCACTGTTCAAGAAAATTAGGAAACAAACAAATGGAAAAACATTCCACGCTCATGGATAGGAAGAATCAATATTGTGAAAATGGCCATACTGCCCAAAAATGTATAGATTGAATGCTATCCCCATCAAGCTACCATTGACTTTCTTCACAATATTAGAAAAAAACTACTTTAAATTTCATATCGAACCAAAAAAGAGCCCATATAGCCAACACAATCCTAAGCAAAAAGATCAAAGCTGGAGGCATCATGCTACCTGACTTCAAACTGTACTACAAGGCTACAGTAACCAAAACATCATGGCATTGATACCAAAACAGATATATAGACCAATGGAACAGAATGAAGGCCACAGAAATAACACCACACATCTACAATCATCTGATCTTTGACAGACCTGACACAAACAAGCAATGGGGAAAGGATTCCCTATTTAATAAATGGTGTTGGGAAAACTGGCTAGCCATATGCAGAAAACTGAAACTGGACCCCTTCCTTACATCGTATACAAAAATTAACTCAAGATGGGTTAAAGACTTAAATGTAAGACCCAAAACCATAAAAACCCTAGAAGAAAACCTAGGCAATAACATACAGGACATAGGCATGGGCAAAGACTTCATGAGTAAAACACCAAAAGCAATGTCAACAAAAGCCAAAATTGATAAATCAGATCTAATTAAACTAAAGAGCTTCTGCACAGCAAAAGAAACTATCATCAGAGTGAACAGGCAACCTATAGAATAAGAGAAAATTTTTGCAATCTATCTGTCTGACAAAGGGCTAATATCCAGAATCTACAAGGAACTTAAACACATTTAATAGAAAAAAACAAACGAACCCATCAAAAAGTGGGCTAAGAATATTAACAGACACTTCTCAAAAGACAACTTTTATATGGACAACAAGCATATGAAAAAAAGCTCATCATCACTGATCATTAGAGAAATGACAATCAAAACCACAATGAGATACCATCTCACGCCAGTTGGAAAAGTGATCATTAAAAAGTCAGGAAACAACAGATGCTGCAGAGGATGTGGAAAAATAGGAAATCCTTTATGTTGTTAATGGGAGTGTAAATTAGTTCAAGCATTGTGGAAGACAGTGTGGTGATTCCTCAAGGATCTGGAACCAGAAATACCATTAGACCCAGCAAATCCATTATTGAGTATATACCCAAAGGATTATAAGTCACTCTACTATAAAGACACACGCACATGTATGTTTATTGCAGCACTGTTCACAACAGCAAAGACTTGGAACTAACCCAAATGCCCATGAGTGATAGACTGGATAAGGAAAATGTGGCACATATACCCCATCGAATACTATACAGCCATAAAAAAGGATGAGTTCATGTTTTTTGCGGGAACATGGATGAAGCTGGAAACGATCATTCTCAGCAAACTAACACAGTAACAGAAAACCAACCACTGCATGTTCTCACAAATAAGTGGGAGTTGAACAATGAGAACACATAGACACGAGGAGGGGATTAATATCTTTACTTTAATGGATATAACAGCATGAATAAGTATCTTGATTTAGTCTGTGAGATTGTCAGAAATATAATTCTAATAATCAAACAGAGAGACTTAAATGACTATTCTTTAAAATGAAGGTCCCTGGTGTAAAGTTAGTGCCAATTTTGATAAGGATATGCTTATCATAATTAGAGTATCATATAATGGTATAATACTTTGTTTTTCAACTAATAAAATATTACTATATGTGCAACTGATTACTAATACATAATTTTTATCTTCAAATATTGATATATTTTATAATAAAAATTAAAATTATAAAGCAATACCAAAAATATGATGCTTTATTAAAACAGACACAGCTAAATTTATAGCAAATGTTCAATCCCTGATTTGATGACCAAGATACATTGCACATGTAATACACTGTATAGTAAATACAATACGAGGGTAAAGATTTTGAATACAGATAGACCTGGATTAAATCTAGAGTTCATCTTGTATTTGCTGTATGATTGTGCCCTATTTGCAAATTTTTTTTAAAGCAAAAATTCTTCACCTGTAAAATGAATATAGATTATAACACCTATCCAGCATAGGGTTACTGTAAAGAATAGGTAAATTATGTAATATGCTTGGTTCAGGCTTGGAAATCACAAGCACCAAGTCTGCGTACATTTACTTAATACTTGAGCATTATTTCAACAAGCATTGCTACATCTAGTGATAAGTATGTGGTATAGTGATATGAAGGTATATATAGATTATATATGCTGTATATATAAATGTTATATATATCATGACTGTGAATTTGTTAGAATTTATCTGTCATAATAATTATTTTCTTAACAGTGGTTACCTGAAGAGTCCATCACTGCTAAAAAATATGGCTGTAGTGATTCTCTGATACTTCTGCACACATGGAGAACCTCAAAGCTAACAAATCTGCATTCTTTCAGAAGATGTTCTAAAACTCATAAAATTATTGTTCCATATCATAAAAAAATGGAAAAATTTTTTATGTATTTCTAATAATGGCTTCTAGTTTTGAAGGTAAATCCAGGCAGGAAGAAGTGAGAAATCAGGAAAGTCGTCTCTGAATTGTGCTATTATTACCTGACATTGGTGAACTGTGGCATAGGCATATATTTATATGGGTTTCTTTCTCTTGTGAATGGTGGTGTTTCTTAACACCACAACTAACATGTCTATTTTCCACATCCATATTCATACTTAATCACACAAATACCTGAAAATTCTATAGGTTTGCTATTCACTTCCCTCAGGACAAATTAAATGTCATTTAAATTTTTCTTCTACATTTTGACTTACAATTTGAACTAAAATTCCATTAGGAATGACACTATTTCATATTCCACAGGTTCCATATGCTATTTTTTTCACATATTTGATGTTGATCACCACTTTGCTACTCAATCTTATCTTCTCTATATTCAACATATGCACAATCTTTAATTTTGGTTACTTTTGTGTCAAGTCATTTCACAATTACAGTACCTTTTCTGTTTTTTACTTTCCATGTGAGATATGAATATAGCATAATGGAGTGGATAAAAGCATTCTCAGGCTATTTTCCTTCTGACATTTACTGACTGGGTAACCCCAGACCAGCTAAACCCTTTCCCTCAGTTTTTCCATCTCTGCAATAAGTATACAAATCTCACAAGGTTATTGTGAAGTTCACGTGAGATATAAATAAAATTAAATATTTTTTGGTTGTGAGATGCTCAGCTATTATTGTGAGATGCTCAGTATTTATTCAGTATTAATTATAGTATTATAAAAAATTAACTTAAAGGGGTAAAAAAGGTGGAAGGCATCAAGGTTAGGGTTATGAAATGAGTACATGAGAAAGCACACAGGAAAAACTTGGAGAGAAGATACAAACAAATAAGAGACTATCTCCCGTAAACATTACATTTTAGCTTTATGGGGAAGAAAAGAGAGAAAAAAATTCTTGTTTTTTTATGTAAGGAGAATCCTTGGGAAATCTGTGACTGACCTCAGAATGAGAATTGCTGGAAGTTTGATCCCTTAGTACAGTTTAGATGTCCATTCTTTGGTGCTTAGGTATCTTGCCTTTTCTCACCATAGAACTTATTATTCTATGTAGTAACTTCTTGTTCATTTGTTGGAATTCTCAAAGATCATATGCACTGTGTAGATAGCAGATAGAAAATACTGAATAAAATTTTCGGAATGAATTTTAAGTATAAACACATTCATATATAGGGTTGAAGTTGTATTATTTCTCTGGGCTATGGGCTATCTATGCAATGATGAAAACTCCTCACTCAATCTCAACTTTGCCAAGTAAGACAAAATTTTACTTTTTATAGAATAAAAATAATACGGCTTGAAAGATTTAAGCAAACACTTCAAAAATAAGAAATTTGAGCAGAAAACGAAATTTAGGGGCAAAAATCAACACTTTGCAAGAGAAAGGTAAATATGTAAAGGAAATATCTACTAGTAAATGGGATTAATACATTTTCTTACATCTGGATGGCTCAAGACAAATTATTGTCTACTTAATGCTGGTCTATGCTTTATGTATATATCAATGGTTACACAAGGAGGCTTATAAGGGAAGAAAAGAGAGCTGTACTGATTAGTAACTTTTTAATCTTTGAGTTGTTTCCTATTCACATTTATGAATATCAATGCTAGTTTTTTTTAAGAAAATAGTTAGAAATTGTAATTGTTTGAGTATTTCACTCTCTTTCTGGCCCCTTTCATCTTCCAAATTAATGGGCTGTGTTTATCCTTTCCCAACTATCTAACTGCCTATCAAACAAAACAACAACAAAACAGATGGGAGAATAATATAATTCTCAGGAGGTTTGTTAATACAGCAAGTCCTCCATATCTGCAGGTTCCACACATGAAGGTTCAATGAACCATGAATCAAAAATATTCAAGGAACAAAAACAATAAACATAACAAAGAACTATAAAAAATAATTCAAATTTAGAAACCAATATAGTATAATAATTATTTACATATCATTTGCATTGTATTAGGTATTATAAGTAATCTATTACAGTCTATGAAAGGATGTCTGTAGGTTATATGCAAATATTATGCTGTTTTATATCACTAACTTGAGCATTCAAGGATTTTGATATTTGAGAAGTGTCCTGAAACCAATCCCCTATGGATACTGAGAGACAAAGATAGGAATGGGCTGGTAATATCAGATCATATGAAATTCCAAAATTTAATAGTGAGATTCCGGAAGAGAATATATGGATGCAAATAATTTAGGCAGAACAAAAGTTACATTTTTATATGAATATGATCTAAATGAATGTTTCCCAAACATGATTTATTTTCACACTCATCTGGGTAGTTATTTAAAATGTCATTCATAGCCCTGGCCTCAATCTGCTGCATTTAAAAGTTTGAAATTAGGTTCTAGAATTGATAGATTTAACCAGGTTTAGTTCTTAGACAATTATAAAACTGCCAGCAGATGGACATGTGGGAGCCTTTACTATAAATACTTGGCCAGATATAGATCATAAAACTGAGCTGCAAAGAGTCAATGATACCATGGGGACCTTCAAATATCAGCAAAGTACTGTGGTATAATAAGAAATATATTTGGTCTTTTTTCAGGCTTCCTGGCACAGAGCTCCAAAAATCCTTGGAATTTCCTGAGTGATAGTATCTTTTGTTATTTATAATGAGCCTGTTTGATCATACCTGAGTTTATGCTAATGAGGTGACTTGTGGTGGAGCTCTAGGTAGCCTCAGGCTGGGTTCAGTCCCCCAGAAAGACCAAGTGATTAGAGGATTGGAACTTTAAGCCCCACCCAACAACCTCCAGGAAAGTAGGGTAGGGCTGAAGATTAATCTCTATAAAATCTCTTGAGCAATGAGAGTTGATGAGCTTCCAGGTTGGTAAATATATCAGGGTGCTGGGAGGGTGTCTTGCCCAGAGAGAGCATAGAAATTCTGTATCCCATTTCCTTCATACCTTGCCCTATGCATCTCTTTTATTTGGCTGTTCCTCAGTTGTATACTTCATTATAAAACAGTAAACATAAGAAAAGTTTCCCTGAATTCTATGAACCATTCTAGCAAAATTACAGAAAATAAGGAGAGGATCATGGGAACCCTGAATTCATAGTCAGTCAAAATTGTGATAAGTATCTTCAGCAGGGGAAGACTTATGAGACTAAGCCCTTAACTTCTGAAATCTGACACTAACTCCAGGTAGGTAGTGTCAGGATCTAATTGAATTGTAGGACACTCATCTAGTGTCAGAGAATTGGTCAGTATCAAAAAAGCCCAAACTTCTGGTGCCTGAAGTGTTCTGTGTTAGAGTGCAGAGAGACAGTGGCTATATGTTCTAACCTTTTTGTAAACTTGGGACATTTTCAAGTACTGAGAGAAAATAGTGATTTTTTTTTCCCTGTTGCAAACCACTTTATATCACAGAAGATTAACAAAAGAGAAACAATGAGAAATGGTAATATAGATTTTAATTAACCAATAGAGATAATCTGTTTTGAGAAATGACAAAGATGTCACTTATGGATAAATTAATTATATCATATGTGGTTATATGTGCTGTTTGAAGTGCTAGACTCAACATCTATTTTAAGTGAATAAATGAAGTAGTAAAATGTTAACATTCATGTCATGAGTATCAGACTTTGGCAAGAATAATTCAGTATATTCATAGAAACCATGCTTTAACTCTAGATGAGGAATTGTTTTATAGGAAACTTTCAAAATGTGTTTTGACCATGGAATTCTGAATGACCTTGGTAAAAAAGAACAGAGAGAGTTATCTAGGAAGATCAAAGTGTTTTCTATAAGGTTCTCTGGTAAGCACAGGTTAAAAGTAAAAATATACAAGAAAAAAGCAAAGAGAGAATTAAAGAATATGGCAAGACATTAGCAGGTGTATTTCAGAACAGCAATAGGAATGCTAAATCTCAAAGTGCACTAATATTTTCAAAACCTCTAAAAAAGCCAAGTTTTTACTTATGTTGTGAACCAGATTGTGAAGTTGTCTCCCTAGAACAAATACTATAATAATAAATAGCTAAAGAGGAAAAGATGATCTTTTTAACCTCAATTTTGTTTTCATCTTTTCTTTCAAATGTAATAATCCTCATGTTGGAAGGATGAAACTAAAATGATGAAATTAAAATTCCAAATAGTTGAAGAAATATGAACAGAAAAAGTATAACAAATTCTCCAAATGATTTACTTTTCTGGCTTAGGAAGTATCTAATTTAGGGTGCTGAGTAATTTTGAAGATAAGATCGATGTCAGTAATCTTTGAGGAGCTATTGATAATTGGGGAGCTGCCAGGAGAGTAAAGAAAGGAAAATGTCCTAAGTTTAAGAAAAGGTTAGGCAGAGTCTTAAAACTATAGACCAGGGATCTTGACATTTATGCTCAGTAAAATATTTGAAGGAAATGGATGGATGATTTTTGAGTACGGGGAAAGGTCATAATTAGCAGCAGTGAGCATGTGTTCACTAAGAATAAGGTATGGTAGGCTGTCTTTATTCCCTATTTTTGACAATAATAACTAAGTTGGTATTCCAGAGGACTGATATAGAAATAGCATATTTGGATTAACGTGGCATTTTTATTCTTTGTACAAGATAGAAATGTGTGAACTGTATGATAATAGCAATAAGCAGGCTCACCACTAGTTTAGTATTTTACCTAATGAATATTAATTACTAAAGTAACATCGTCTTAGAAAGAAATAGATCTATCCTCTTTTTTTTTTTTTAGTTTTTGTTTTAATAACATGAAGAAATGTCAGGTGTTGCAATGTTAGATGTTTTAAATTGCATGTCACTAGTCCAAGCAGTAAAGATTTTATGTATTTACAAGTATGGAAGTGAATTAGCAGTAGACCAAGAACATGTGACATTTATAAATTTGAAAGACAACTACTTATGAGGTAGACAGCTGCAGCTGAGAGAAACAAAGGATCTCTTTATGGTCTAGGAAAGAACTTTAAATCTGGAAAACTTCAGATGTCACAGCTGGTACATCAATGAAAAAGATGCAAAGTGGTCACTACAGTTCAAGTCCAGAGATTAAGCAGAGAATTAGAATCATAGGCGACAACACTTTAGCTTGAAACACTGTTGAGACAGTAGGAAATAAGAACCGGGGCAGCACTGTAACCAAAAACATCCAAATGGAATTAGAAGATCTTTGTACATCTCTGTAACTTTGTACAGAGCCAAAATAAAATTGAAAAAATCCCAAAGCCCAAATTCAGAATATGCTTAGAAAAAACTTTACCATAACTGAGTTTGTTTTGAAATAATGGAATTTCAGGCTTTGGTGGGCTAGAAATATACCTATATTCTATCTATCTACCTACCTATCTATCTACCTATCTTCTATATCTCTCTCTTTATCTATCTATCCATCTATCTATTTATCTATCTATCTATCCTTTGTATCTATCGTGGTAAAAAAAAAACACATAAAATTTGCCATCTGAACCATTTTATACATACAATTAAATAGTGTTAAGTATATTCACATTGTTGTAAAACAGACCTCTAGAACTTTTTCTTCTTGCAAATTTGAAACTCTATACCCATTGAACAACAATTTCCCCTTTTCCTCTTTCCAGCCTCTGGTAACAACTATTCTACTTTCTGTTTCTATGAACTAGGCTACATTAAATATATCTCACATGTAATATCATACAGTATTTGTCTTCTTGCAACTGGCCTATTTCACTTATCAAAATGTCCCCAAGTTTCATCCATGTTATAGCATATGACAGAATTTCCCACGTTTTAAAATTTAGTAATATTCCATTGTATGTATATATGACATTTTGTTTGTATATTCCTCTATTGATGGGTATTTGGGTCACTTCTACCTCTTTGCTATCGTGAATATCTCTTTGAGAGTCTGCTATCAATTCTCCTGGTTATAGCCCAGAAGTGAAGTTATTGGATAATATGGTACTTTCCTTTTTAATTTTTTGAGGAAGCTCCATACTGTTTGTCATAACAGTTGTGTTACCAGACAGGGATCCTGATCCAGAACCCAAGAAAGGGTTCTCAGACCTCACACATGAAAGAATTTGGGGCAAGTCCATAGAGTAAGTGAAAGCAAGTTTATTAGAGAAATAAAGGAAAGAAAGAATGATTGGCTACTCCATAGTGGAAGCAGTGGCATTGGCTGCTCTCCTGAGTATACTTACAGTTATTTCTTGATTATATGTTGAACAAGGGGTGGATTATTCATGAGTTTTCTGGGAAAGGGGTGGGCAATTCCCAGAGTTGAGAGTTTGTCCGCTTTTTAGACCATATAGGGTAACTTCCTGATATTGCCATGACATTTGTAAGCTGACTTAGCGCAGGTGAGAGTGTCTATTATTAACATGCTAATGCATTATAATTAGCATGTAGTGAGCAGTGAGGACAACCAGAGGTCACTTTTGTCACCATCTTGGTTTTGATGGGTTTTGGCCAGTTTCTTCGCTGCAACCTGTTTTATGATCTTTAAAGTGCTATAGTCAGCAAGGTCTCCTATCTATCTCATCCTCTGACTAAGAATGCCTGACCTCCTGGGAACTCAGCTCAGTATGTCTAAGCTTTATTTTACCCAGCCCCTATTCAAGATAAAGTCACTCGAGTTCCAAAGCCTCTGACCGGTTTACCATTTTACAGTCTCACAAGCAGTGCACAAGGATTCTAATTTCTTCATATCCTTGTCAACACTTGCTATTTTCTGTGTTTTTGATAGTAGGTATTCTAAAGGGTGTCAGTATTTTACTATGGTTTTGCTTTGCATTTTTCTGATGATTAGTGATGTTGAGCATTATTTCAAATGCTTGATGACAATTTGTATATAATCTTTGGAGAATTGTCTGTTCAAGCCATTTGCCCATTTTTAAATTGGTTTATTTTAATTTTGTTAACTTGAAGGATTTCTTTATCAGATATATGATTTGCAGATATTTCTATCATCCATAGGTTGCATTTTCCCTCATTAATTGTATGATTTGACTGTTTTAAAGTTTGATAGAATCTCATCTAATTTTGCTTTCATTCCCTATGCTTTTTGGGTGTCATATTTAAGAAATCATTGCCATGTTGAGTGTCACAAAGTTTTGCCCCTATGTTTTCTTCTAGAAGCTTTATAGTTTCAGATCTTTAATAAAGTTTGAATTAATTTCCATATATGTATGATATAAGATTCCAACTTTATATTTTTGCATATGGGTATCCAGTTTTCACGACACAATTTTTGAAGAGACAGTTTTTTTCCCATGTAGTAGTTGTGGCACTCTTGTTGATGATCATTTGATTATACATGCTTGGGTTTACTTTGGGGCTCTCTATTCTATTCAATTGGTCTATATGTCTGTCTTAACATAAATACAAGACTATTTTGTTTACTAAATCTGTATTAGTCAGAGTTTTCCAGAGAAACAGAACCAATAAGCAATATAAGTGTATATAATTATTATAAGAAATCGGCTAAAGTGATTATGAAGGCTGAGAAGTCTTGCATAGTTCCAGCCCGTGGCTAAAAGTCTGAGAATCAGGAAGGCCAATGGTGTAAGTTCCATTCTTAAAACTGGCAGGTTGGAGACCCAAGAAGACCCAATATTTCAATCTGAATTCCAAGATCACAAAAGACCAATGTTTCATCTCCAAAGTCAAGCAAGAATTTCCTCTTAGCATTTTTGTTCTATTCAAGTCTGCAATTGATTGGGAGGCCCATCCACATTAGGGAGGGCAATCTGCTTTCATTAGCGTACTGATTCAAATGTTAATCTTATCCAGAAACACCCTCACAGACATAACATGAATAATGTTTGACCAAATAACCTCAGCACACAATGACCCAGTCAAATTGACATATAGAATGAACTATCATAGTATCTTTGTAATATGTCTGAACTCAAGAAATGTCAGCCTTCTTTGTTATTTTTCAAAAATGTTTTTGGCTATTCAGTGTCTCTTGAGATTAGATACAAATTTTAGGATAATATTTTTTCTATTCCTGAAAGGAAAATATCATTGAGAAAATAATAGAAATTGTATTGAATCTGTAGATTACTTTGAATACTATTGCCATCTAAACAAAATTAAGTCTTCCACTCCATGAAAATGGGAGAGTTTCCATTTGTTTGTGTCTTATTAAAGTTTTTATAGCAATTTTTGTATTTTTCATTGTATAAATCTTTCACTTCAGTTAATTCCTAAGTGTTTTATTATTTTTAATGCTATTATGAATAGAATTATTTTTAAAATTTTATTTCTGTATTGTTTATTGTTTGATATGGAAATACAACTAATTTTTGACTGCTAATTTGTTTTCTGCAATATTGCTAGATTCATGTATTAGTTCTAGCAACTTTGCATGTATGAGTGTATGTGTGTAACCTTTACAATTTTCTATATATAAGATCATACCATCGGTAAACAGAGATAATTTTACTTCTTCTTTGCAATTTGAATGACTATATCTTTTTCCTTTCTAATTGCTCTGGCTAGGACTTCCAACACTATTGAATGGAAGTGCTGAGAGTAGGCATCTTTGCCTCATTTCTGATCTTAGAGAAAAAGCTCTCAGTCTTTTCACCATTGAGTATGATGGTAGCTGTGTGCTTTTTATAAATGGCCTTCATTCTGTTAAAGTAATTTTCTTCTATCTCTAGTGTAGTCAGGTTTTTATAATGAAAGGGTTTTAAATTCTGTTAAATACTCTTTCTGCATTAATTGAAATGATCATGTAGGGTTTCACCTTCATTTTATTAATGTGGTATATTACCTTGATTTATTTTTGTATATTGGACAACATCCTTGAATTCAAGGTATAAATCCCCTTTGGTTGTGGTATATAATCTTTTATGTTGTTGTTGTTGTGTTTTGTTTTTTGAGATGGAGTCTTGCTCTGTTGCCAAGCTGGAGCACAGTGGCGCAATCTTGGCTCACCACAACCTCTGCCTCCTGGGTTCAAGTGATTCCCCTGCTGCAGCTTCCTGAGTAGCTGGGACTACAGGCACACACCACCACACCAGGCTAATATTTTGTGTTTTAGTAGAGACAGGGTTTCACCATGTTGGTCAGGATGGTCTCAATCTCCTGACCTCATGATCCACTGCGTTGGCCTCCCAAAGTGCTGGAATTACAGGCATGAGCCACTGTGCCTGGATAGTGTATAATCTTTTTAATGTGCTGTTGAATTTGATTTGCTAGTGTCTTGTTGAGAATTTTGGAATCAATATTTATCCAAGATATTGGTCTTTAGTTTTCTTTTTTGTTGTGTCTTTGTATGGCTTTGGTATTAAGGTAATGCTGATCTCACAGAATGAGCTTGTAAGTATTCTTTATTCTTCAATTTATTGGAAGAGTTTTCAGATGATTGGTGTTAATTCTTTAATAGTTTAGTAGAATTCTTCAGTGAAAATATCTCCTTCTGATTTTTGTTTTTATTCGGAGGTTTCTGATTACTGTTCCAGTCTCCTTATGTATTACTGGTCTATTCAAACTTCCTATTTCTTCATAATTTAGTTTTGATAGGTGTGCGTTTCTAGGAATTTGTCCATTTTTCTACATTATGCAGTTTGTTGGCATTCTGTTATAATTCTTTTTAATTTCTGTGATATCTGTAGTAATAATACCTACTCTTTTATTACTGATTTTGAGTATTTGAGTCTTCACTCTTTTTTCTTAATCTAAGAATTTTTCAGTTTTGTCCATCTTTAAAAAAATTATTAGTTTTTTATTATTTTTATTGTCTATTCAGTTTATCTTTGCTGTAATCTGTTTTTTTCTTCCTTCTGCTAGATTTTAGGTTTAGTTTGGTGTTCTTTTCCTAGTTTCTTGATTCCTAAATCTAGTTCTGTGATTTGAGGTTTTTCTTATTTTTTATGTATGTAATTATGGGGCAGAAATTTAAAAATAAATACACATTCATTCACTTCAAGAAAAGTAACAGGCAAGACAAGGGTTAAAAAGAAAAGAACAAGTTTTCCTCTGCCTAGCAAGCTCACTTCAAGGACAGTTACAAGATAATGCTGTCTGCCACTGTCCAGGAAGCCAAGGCCAAAGGACACCCAGACACCACCCCTTTCCAGAGCAAGGTTGAAGGGAAAAAAGAAGAGAAAGGCAAATTCTTTTACGGTTACTCCTTTCCCTGTCTTCTTAAACATAACCATATTTTACAAATGTCTGTATTTAGGCAGTTCTTGTTTTTCTTTTGATGCAGCTACAAGGTCACTAGCTATGCAAGGCCACAGGTTATGCTAAGTCAACAGTTATGCTACAGATTATGTGACCTGTCACTGTATGATTAACTGCTTTTTTGCTTCTGTAAGTTTGCTTATAAAAACCCTGCTCAGTCTTTGTTCAATGCTCAGCTTTTTGGATGTGAATCCACTGAGCCGGTGCATACCGAAAATAAACAATCCTCCTGTTCTCCATATCAGTCTCTCTAGTCCTCAGTTTCCTGCAATAATTATCGCTATAAGCTTCTTATATCCCATAAGTTTTAGTATGTTGTGCTTTTATTTTAATTTTCAATTTTCTCAAGGTATTTTCTAATTTCTGTTGTAATTTCTTTGACTCATTGGTGTTTAAGAGGGTGTTGATTAATTTTTACATACTTGTGAATTTTTCTGTTTTCTTCTTGCTGTTTTACTTGTGCTCCTGTTTTCTTGTGCTTTGATGTTTAGTTTCATATCACTGTGATCAGATAAGATACTTTGCATAATTTCAATCTTCTTGAATTGGTAAGAGTTGTTTTGTGTCCTATCATGTGGTTTATCCTATAGAATGCTTCATGTGCATTTGAGAAGAAAGTATATTCTGTTGTTGTTAGGGAGTCTTCTTCATATGTCTGTTAGGCTCAATTGTCTGTAGTATTGTTCACGTCCTCTATTTCATTATTGATCTTTTGTGTAGTTTTTTATTTGATTATTTAATGTAAGGTTTTGAAGTCTCCTACCATTATTGTGCTGTTGTCTATTTCTCTATTGAATTCTATCAAAGTATGCTTTATATATTTAGGAATTCTAAAGTTTTGTGCATAAATGTTTACAAGTGATATATCTTTTTAGTGAATTTACCCCTTTAACATTATATAATATTCTTAATTGTATCTTGTGACAGTTTTTAACTTAAAGTCTGTTTTCTAATATTAATATAGCATCTCTTGCTCTCTTTTAATTGTCATTTGCATGGGATATCTTTTTTTATACTTTTATTTTCATGCTCCATTTTCCTTAGAGTGTCTTGCGGACATTATATAGTTGGATCCTGTTTTTTAATCCTTTCAGCAAATCTCTGTCTTTTGATCAAGAAATTTAATCAAGTTACATTTAAAGTCATTACAAATGGGGAAGGACTTACGATTGCCTGTTTGTTAATTGTTTTATGTATGTCTTACAGTTTTTCTGTCTCTTCTTTCCTCTCTTGCTGCCTTTCTTTACTTTTAAATGATATTTTGTAGTGACATGCTTTGATTCCTTTCTAATATCCTTTTGAGTATATTTTATAAATACATTATTTGTGGCTATCATGGCAATTATATAAAATATCTTAAAGTTATTGTATCCTATTTTAAACTGATAACAACTTAGCTTCAATTGCATACAAAATCTCTACTCCATTATAGCCCTATCTCCCAATTTGTTATGAATTTAAAAAATTGTATCTTTATGTATTATATGCCCATTAACATAGATTTATAAGTTTAAAAAATATTTTTGATCATTTTAATTCTATGTTTCAAAATTGTAATAATACATGTCATGATAAGTGTCTAAGTATTTACCTTTATCAAAGAGTCTTATACTTCTGTAGGGCTTTGTGTTGTTGTCTACTGTACTTTCATTTTATTTTGAAAAAAATCCCTTTAGTATTCCTGCAGAACAGGTTTAGGGATAACAAACTGCCTTTGCTTTTGTTTACTTGGAGGTCTTAATTTCTCCATTTTTGAAGAATGGTTTTGCCAGATATAATATTCTCGGTTGATAGTATATTTTTTCTTTTAGCACTTTGAATATGTCATTCTATTTCATCCTAGCATTCAAAGTTTCTGCTGCAAAAAGAACACCGATAATATCATGAATGCTTCCTATGTGATGGACTACTTTCCTCCTGTTGCTTTCAAGATTCTCTGTATTTGACTTCAGACAGTTTTATTATATAGTGTGTCTCTTTGAATTTATCCTAGTTAATATTTTCTGAGCTTCTTGAACTGTATGTCTGTTTCTTTTCTGAGATTTGGGAAGTTTTTAGTCATTATTTCTTAATATAACCTCTTATTTCCTCTTTCTCTTCTCCTGGGATTCTCACAATGCATATGTTACTCCAGGTGATAATGTCTCTTAAGTCCCTTTTCTTCATTTTTTTTTCTTTTGTTCCTCTGACATAATGATTTCAAATGAACAGTTTCCAGTTTTGCTAATTTTTTCTACTTCCTGAACAAGCCTGCTGTTAACCCTCTCTGTGAATTTTTTAGTTCACTTACTGTACTTTTTTCAGCTCCAGAGTTTCTGATTCTATCTTATAATTTCTCTCTCTTTGTTGATATTCTCATTTTGTTCATGTATCATTTTTCTGATTTTATACAGTTGCCTATGTCCTCTTTTAGCTCATTGAACATCTGTTTGAACAATTATTCTAAATTATTTGTCAAGCAGCTCATAGATCTACCTTTCTATATGGTTCATTTATGGCATTTTATTGTTTTCCTCTGGTTGGGTCACATTTTTCTATTTCTTTTATGCCTTGTAGTCTTTTGCTAGGATTTTGGAATTTGGAAAAACAAACATCTTCGGTTATTTGCGTATCAGCTTCCTGTATTAGGGTTCTCTAGAGAGACAGAACTAATGGAATATATACATATATACAGACACACACACATACATACACATAGGAATTTATTAAGTATTAACTCACATGATCACAAGGTCCCACAATAGGCCACCTACAGGCTGAGGAACAAGTAGAGCCAGTCTGAGTTCCAAAACTGAAGAATTTGGAGTCCAGTGTTGAAGGGCAGGAGACATCCAGCACGAGAGAAAGATGTAGGCTGGGATGCTAAGCCAGTCTCTGTTTTCACATTTTTTTGCCTGCTTATATTCTAGCCACTCTAGCGGCTGCTTGGATTGTGACCACCCAGATTAAGAATGGGTCTGCAGTTCCCAGCCCACTAACTCAAATATTAATCTCCTTTGGCAACATCATCACTGACACATCCAGGATCAATATTTTGTATCTTTCAATCCAATCAAATTAACACTCAGTATTAACCATCACATTTCCTAAAGAGGAAGAGTTTTACCAATCAGCAGAACAAGATTTTCTAGGACTTCTCAAACTCTTTTTATTCTCTTGCTTCCCCTAGCCTATGCCTTTGGAGCTGTAGGTCTAATGTTCTTTGTTCTTACCTCCATTTTTAGTGGCTTGCAAAATCTGATGCTGGAGACCCATGGACACTCCAAGTTAGATAAGATAGAAATCAGTTGTTTTGGCAGTTCCCAGATGGTCTGGAATGTTGGAACTGGGCCACTCTTTTGTTTCCATTCCAAGAGAGAAGCCTAAATATGAGAGTTTTCTTGCAATTGCTCTACTCTATCTTCATAAAGGGAGGATCATAAATACATGCACCAAAGGCTACTATATATATATATATATATATATATAATTATCCTTTCACTTGAATTCCTTTTTTATTTTACAATGACCTGGGTGATTCTCAACTGTTCTCTGGAGTTCTCACAAAGATATTCTGGTCTGTATATTATTGCTAACTCTGCATCCCTGTGGCAGAAGGAGGTCCTGTAGCTTGCTAGTCTTCTATCTTGCTGACATCACTACAGAACTAGAATTTTGAACATCATTCACCAAGAACAAAGCAGGTAGTTATCTGGTTCTGTTTAGGCTACTCTAGTGAAATTTTATCTAGAGCATTACATTTATTTTCAGACAGTATATATTAAGACCTACAGAAAATAACTAGACCATGTTTAAAGTAGAGAATGCGGAGTTATAAAAGGGCTAAAAATTATATGATGTAAAAGCAGAGAAAAAGAGCTTGGAACATCGATAGAAATCAGAAAGTAATGGCTTATGTGATAAGATTTGATTAACTTCATCTTTGAACCTTAGTAACTAGTGCATACCAGGGGCTCAACAAGTATTATTTTAAAAAAATCATAATATTATGGATTAGTGATATATAATATTACCTTCAACCAGTTGAAATAATGTGTTTCTTCCATTGTCACAAATTAGCATTTGTGTATGTGTGTGTAGGTCAATATAGCTACCTGATTTTATATCTAAGGATACTAAGAAAGCAGAGAGGGTGAGCATGTTACCTGTATTCACTTAGCAAATAAAAAGAATTTAGAATTTGTGTTTTGAAACTAATTTCATGCTGCTAAATGGACCTAAGCACATCCTTCTGATGTTTTTCATTTATTAAAAAAATATATAAAATTTGCTCCACATGTGGTATTGAGAAGCTGAGACACTAGGATGTAAGAAAGGCTATTTATATCAGAGAATAAGACAAAAACTACAAATCAGTGCTTTTTCACTTCTTCTTTTTTTTTTTTTTTTGAGACGGAGTCTCCCTCTGTCTCCCAGACTGGAGTGCGGTAGCGCAATCTCGGCTCACTGCAAGCTCCGCCTCCCAGGTTCACGCCATTCTCCTGCCTCAGCCTCTCCGAGTAGCTGGGACTACAGACGCCTGCCACCACGCCCGGCTAATTTTTTGTATTTATAGTAGAGACGGGGTTTCATCGTGGTCTCGATCTCCTGACCTCGTGATCCGCCCGCCTCGGCCTCTCAAAGTGCTGGGATTACAAGCGTGAGCCACCGCGCCGGGCCCCGCTGTTTCATTTCAAAGATCCTGAACTAGCACACCAGTAAATATGTGCCTTAGAAATGATAGAGACATGGAAAATGTTTTATTATATTTAAAACTGCTAGTATCCTAATCAGGTATTTGATGGGGAAAAACTCTATTAAATGTTTTCTCGAGCTGTTCAATTTTTCTATTGAGAATATAGATAAACCATATTGAAGACTTGTCCTAGTTGTTAATAGTATCTAATTTTTATATTCTAAATTGCAATGACAATTATGTTTACCACTAATTGAGGTCCCATTATACTTTAGGTACTCAGTCAGTCAATTTACATGTGCTGTTATTTTCTCGTATATTATTTTCATGTATTTATTTATTTTATTTGCTTAACAAATATTTTTCAAGGCCATATAGCTGAGAAAGGTTTTATATGCACACACTGTTTACCTTTGGTGAAGAAAATATTAAAAAGTTATAAGAAATCTTCTCAGTACCCCTAGTAACCAGGTGCTAGTGCACCCATCTTAACAAATGAGAAAAATAAAGCTAAGTAATTTGAACAAGAATTTGTTATTAATTAGTGGTATAATTTAGATTCAAATTCAAATATATATGACTTTCAAGTTACATTCTTTCCAATTTATAAACTATTCTTGAAAATGTTTATTATGACCTTCAAAAAGCTACCAATTTTTCTAATAAAGGGAAGATATTTAGAGTAATTTGAAGTGCCAGATTAAAATATCTCAGAATGATTCACTGATGAAAAGAAAATGATGATTTTAAAATAAAATATGAATAAAATTTGGACTTAATAATTAAATACTGTAGCTCTTTCTATAGAGAATATTTGAACATTTTGAAACATACATCTGAATATCAAATATTAACCTAGTGAATATCATTGATTTGCCCTTATTTTTGTCAACTTACATACTTTGTTTTTATTCTGAAAAATATAGTCTTCTTCCATATAATGCAAAAAAGTCATCCACTTAAATGTGGATGACTACTGGGTGTTGGGAAGAAGTAGGATTTGAACTATATATTTCTTAAGTCAAGTATAGCAATATGGGAAATGCTTCTCTTTAGTGAACACGAATATGCACCAGATTAGCATTGCACTATTTGTAGTTACATACTTGGTCATAAGAAAATGAATAGCCTTGGGTTAGTTATTTGCACATTAGGCTTTTCATACTTTATTTGCAGAAAGAGAGAATTGGATTAGATCATTTGTTTTCTATTGATTTCCTAGAAGTATTTATTATGATGTCTAATATATGAACTCAATATTTTGAAAAATTCTTTATATACCATCTATGAAAAGATAATACATTTATTAGGAGATGATTTATAATTGTTTCTCAGCCTTTTGGCTAAGATCAAGTGTACATCTATTCTTTCCAGTTTAATACTTGATATGTTCTCTATTTGAGGATGCAATATTAAATGAATTTTTGGAACTCAGAGATGGAATAGGAGCTTGCTCAATCCACTTCACATATTGACCTGGCCTATCAGCATTCTCAGAAATGGTACCCCCAAGAGGAATTTTAAAAAATACATTATTGACTTACTTTTCTTTTAAACATAACAAAGTACTGCATAATATTAAATTAGACCTTTTGTTCTGAAATGTAACTATTAGTTACTACAGTCTAGCTAAATGGAAAGAATCAATATTTTACTTGGCTTACCGTGGGTAAGTCTCTTTTCTTTGGTCATTTGTTATACTAAGGTATTTCAAAGAGGAGTTGAGATATCTTGGAGACCATTAAATCCCAGGTAGGAATCCATCACAAATAATGACTGTTAAACTTCTTTTGAATTTTTGAAATTCTATGAGCCTTTCTCATTTGAGGACTGAAATAAGAATTTCATATCGTTTTCCTGACTCTGGAAGAAATACAGTCCTAGGACTCTTCTGCTAACAGTTAAATTAAGCCAACATTATTTATTTTGTGTGTGTGTGTGTGTGTGTGTGTTTGCATTACAGAAAGCCAAGTAAACCACGAATGCTTTTTTGAGGTCATTTTCTTTCAGTTGATACCCTAATCAGAAATTTTCATTTTCTGATTGTGGATAGTGAACATTTTAATATTGCTCAAGACTCCTTTTCTGTGAATATACAGTAATTATTGTCCCATTGATTGTGAGCTCTGGAGAAGGTAAAAAGTGTCAAAAAGATTAGAATGAGAACATTTACTTTTTATAAGGCAAAATAATGAAAAGAATACCAATGGCTACTGGAAAGTTACTTTTTAAAATAAATTGTTTAATATTAATGAATTATTTTATAGCAATTTATTATTTTTGCTCTTGTGGAAAAGTCATGACTTCTGAATTTATGATGAATTTTTATTATTAGTCTTCTACAAATTCCTCACATTTTATGAATTCCCGATAATACAATACTATTAATTCCAGATAACAGAACAGAAACACATACTATTTTATACACACACACACACACACACACAGACACATAGTTATATTTCACCTAATTTCAACAATAGTTCGCCTCAATAAGTGCTTCTACAATGTCCAATGATCTAATTTAATGATCACGGCAATTTTATTCATGTTTGTAGTGGAAAGTCTGGAGGCTTCAGTGACATCAACAAGGTAAACTTAATTAATAGAAGATTTGCTCTTAGAACTTAAATATACTATTTACAAATTCAATCCTGACTCATTAGTTTACTGATTAATCTATTCCATGACTATTTAATGAGACTTGTGTAGCAGTAATGACTCACAGAGTTTCTCCTTCATGAGAATATACATTGTAGGGTAGGAACAAGACAATAGCCAAGTGAACAAACAAACCAGGAGTTTTCAAAGTGGTATGAAGTAGTATAAAATAAAAGAGTCGAGTAACAAGATAGAAACTGGGGGGTTCAGGTGGGAAGGTTGACATGTTTATAGACACACTTGTCAAGGATGATGGCTTTATGGAAATAATATTTTAATTTAGAAATAAAGAATGAGAAGGAGAAAGCAATCTCTAGTGCTGAGTAAAGCTATTCTATGCAGAATAAATAGGAAGGTCAAAATTTCTGAAGTAGGAAACAGTTGAACCAGTGTAATTTACAGGAAGAGTTTGGTTCTATAAGAAAGAGATAGAAAGAAAGCTGAATTCTAATAAATAATGGATAGGGCAGAGAGAGAAAAGGTTGGAAAGACATTTAGGAGGCAGATCATGCAGTCTTGTGAGTAGATGGATATAGGGGAAGAGTTTAATGGAATCTACAATCGTGCTGGGATGGACCCTTCAATTTTAATCAGTGTATTGGAATGGACTCAGATCCCTTATGACTAGGAATGAAAACTCTAATGATCTATCTTTCAACTATGTAAAATTGCAGGTGTTTCTCTCATTTTTATTACAATCAGATTCAACTAGATTATAAAAAAAAATAGTACAAGAGATAGGCTGAATTGATTTGAATGAACATGTGAGTGTGTGTGTGTTTTAATCCTTATTATCTTATCCCTCTAGGAGAAGGCAAATTACTTTAATCACTTTTTAATAAAATTTATAGAAAAATATGTTATATCTCTACATAGCAGCGTCATGGCTTTTATTAAAAAAAACACTTCTTATATTTAAATATTTTTTCTTTCCTAAATTTAGGGATTAAAATCAGAAACAATACACTAAGACAACTCAAGCATTTTATGAACTAAATATATATTCCTCATATATTTTGCCTATAGAAGCAAGATTATGAAAGACAATACACAGTGCTCAGTCAAGCTGATGAATTTCACTATGAGAGTAGTCAGTAGTCAGACTACTTGAATTCAGAACTCATTTACACTTTTAAAAAATAAATACTCCAAATATTTTGCGTATGTCAGTCATATCTATAAATACTTATTATATATTAAAACTCTGAATTTTAAAAATATCTCTGTTAATTAATTTGGGGAGTAACAATAAGAAGCCCATAATATATTAATATAAATAACATTTTTATTTAAAAAATCTATGTTTCCCAATCCAAAACGTCATTTCAGAGAAGAATGGTATTGTTTATATATTTTCAAATCTTTTTAATATCTTTTTGAATAGAATTTTCACATCTATTTCTATATTCAATCTATTGTCATATATTGTATGGTTGCCATATGTGAAAGAAATCACACAAATAAATAGTTGGATAAGAGAGTATTATTTTAATAGTCTTTTAGATAATTGTGGATATTCTTTTTTGGCATGACACCAAAACCAAGTTGTAGTTTCTTAAAGGTTAGTTGCAGTGTGGAATCTGAAACTGTTCTAATAAACTTTTCTTATTCTGTCTCATTAAAATCCAGTGGTTTATCTTAAACTTTAAATGCGTCTTTACCCATGAATTAGGCTATACTATTATGCACTGGTTATTTGGAAAATAATGGTTGACTGAGTTTTGCAGATCCCTCAAATGTTGACACATTTCTTTATATGATATTTTAAAAACAACGTTAATGGTATCTCCTGTCTTATCAGAAAAGTCATTACAAATTAGGAAACTGTCAGGCACTGAGTTTTACACACCATTACTTTTGCTCTGTCAGTGAAAATAAGAACAAGCAAAAAAGGCAAATAACATCTTAGTATTATTAATAAAATAGTTTTGACATTGCAGATCCCTTTAAAGTGTCTCGAAGATCCCCATGGTTCTGCAGAGAACATTTTGATAAGTGCTGCTCTATGACACAGGCCGAGATAAGCTTAGATCTTATTTTTAGAGCATTTTGAAGCTTTTGAGAAATGTTAAGCAGAGGAGTAATATGATCTTGTTTAAGATTTAAAAATAACCATTTTGGCTACTAAGTGGAAAAGGATTTTTTTGGGAGTAAGAAGGAAAATAGGAGAGAGCTAAATTAGAAGGAATCATAAGTAATATAAGAAAAGGGTTAATGATGGCTTCGAGTAGAATGGTAACAGGAGAAATGGAGGAAAAATGACAGAAAGGTTTGAAGATAGAACCATGGTCTTGCCAATAGATTAAATCTGAGATACATTAAGCTATGGTGACAGTTACTTATAGCAGAGGCTTAGCAGAGGAATAAAATGTTTTGAAGAACAACAAAAGTTCTTTTTTATATAATATTAATTGTAAAAATACTTCATTAACTGTAACTGTGTTGAGGGGAAATTAGTATATATTAATTATAAAAATATTTAATTAACTGAGTTGAGGGGAAAATAGTATCTTCTAAATATTGCCCTTGTGTCCTGCAACCTTACTAAACACTCTGTATTAGTGTTAGTAGCTTTTTAACGGATTTTAAGGAATTTCTATATTCCAAATAATGTTTGAAGATACAGACAGTTATATTTCATCTTTTTTACCATAAATATCTTTTTATTTCTTGCCTTATCTCATTTGCAAGAGGAAGCCATCTCTCTGTATTTTTTGCTTTTTTATTGATGCAGAATATTTGTACATACTTATGGGGTTCGTGTGACATTGTTTATTTATAGACTGTGTAACAACGAAGTCAGGGTATTTGGGCTGTCCATCACCTTGAGTATTTATTATTTCTATATTTGTGGAACATTTCAAGTCCTCTCTCATAGCTATTTTGAAATACACAATTCATTGTTGTTGACTATACTCACTCTGCTATCAAACATTAGAATTTATTTTCTATCTAACGTATGTTTGTACTCATTAATCCATCACCACCCACTCTTTACAGACACTCTCCTCACTAATCCATATACCTTTCTTAGCCTCTGGTATGTATCAGTCTACTTTCTACCTCCATGAGAACAGCTATTTAAGCTCCCACACATGAGTGAGACCATATAGTATTTGTCTTTCTGTGCCTGGCTTATTTCACTTAACACAATGACCACCAGTTCCATCCATGTCGCTGCAAATGACATAATGTCATTCCTTTTGTGGCTGAATAGTATTCCACTATGTGTATATATACCACATTTTCTTTATCCATTTGTCTACCGATGAACATGGGTTGATTCCATCTCTTGGCTATTGAGAATACTACTGCAATAAAGAGAGATATGTAGGCATTTCTTTGATATACTAATTCCTTTTCCTTTGGATAAATACCCAGTAGTAGGATTGCTAGACCATATGATAATTCTATTTTTATTTTTTGAGAATTATCCATATGTTTTCCATAGTGGCAGAACTAATTTACATGCCCACCAATCGTGTATGAGAGCCCCCTTTTCTCTGTATCCTCACCAGCCATTTGATATTTTGCCTTTTTAATAATAGCTCTTTTAACTGGAGTCAGATGATATTTCATTGTGGTTTTGATTTGGGTTTCTCTGATGATTAGTTATACTGAACATTTTTTATACACCTGTTGGCCTCTTATATGTCTTCTTTTGAGGAATGTATATTTATGTTCCTTCCCCACGTTTTAATGGGATTATTATTATTATTACTATTGAGATGTCTGAGTTAGTTGTATATTTTGGATATTAGTTCCTTGTCAGATGAATAGTTTGCAATTATTTCCTTGCATTAAAGAGGTTGTCTCTTCACCTTGTTGATTGTCATTTTTGCTGTGCAGTTTTCTAGCTTAATATAATCCCATTTGTCTATTTTTGTTTTTGCTCCCTGTTCTTTTGAGGTCTTAACCATAAAATCTTTGCCTAGACCATTGTCTTAGAGTGTTTATACCGTTTTCTTCTTTTATAGTTTCAGGTCTTACATTTAAGTCTTTGATCTATCTTCAGTTGATTGTTGCATATGGTAAGAAATAGGGGTCTGGTTTCATTCTTCTGCACATGGATATCCAGTTTTCCCAGCATTATTTATTGAAGAAGGTGTTATTTCCCCAACATATGTTCTTGACACCTTTGTCAAAAATCAGTTGGCAGTAAAAATGTGGATTTATTTCTGGATTCTCTGTTCTGTTCCATTGGTCTATATGATTGTTTTTATACCAATATCCTGATGTTTTGTTTACTATAGCCTTGTACTATATTTTGAAGACAGGGAGTCTAATGCCTCCAGCTTTGTTCTTTTTGCTCTGGATTGCTTTGGCTATTTGGGCTCTTTTTTGATTCCATACAAATTTTAGGATTGTTTGTTCTATTTCTGTGAAAATATATGTTGGTATTTTGATAATATTTGCATTGACTCTGTAGAACGCTTCGAGCAGTACAGTCAATTTAGTGATATGAATTCTTTCAGTCTGTGAGTATGGGATGTCTTTTTGTTTATCTCCTCTTTAATTTCTTTTATCAATGTTTTATAGTTTTTTTTTTTGTAGAGTTGTTTAACCTGGCTGTCTAAATTTATTCCTAGCAATAAAATATTTTTTAATCTATTATAAATAAGCTAGTCTTCTTATTTCTTTCTCACCTAGTTCATTATAGATGTTTACAAATAAACACTACTAATTTTCATGTTTACTTTTATCCTGCAATTTACTGAATTTATTTTTCAGATCTAAGAGCTTTTTGGTGGATTCTTTATGTTCTCCTAGATATAAGAGCGTATCATCTGCAAAGAGAGGTAACTTGACTTCCTCTTTTTGAATTTAGATGCCTTTTATTTCCTTTTCTTGGCTGATTGCTCTAGGTAGGACCTCCAGAGGATTCTTATGTTGAATAGGATTGATGAAAGTAGGAATTCTTGTCCTATTTCAATTATTAGAGGGAAGGCTTTCAGCTTTTCCCCATTCAGCATTATGTTAACTGTAGGTTTATCATATATGGCCTTTATTACACTGAGATATGTTCCTTCAATGCCTAGTTTGTTGAGAACTTTTATCTTAAAGAAATTTTGAATTTTATAAGTGCTTTTTCTACATCTGTTGAAATGATCATATGGTTTTTGTCCTTCATACCATTGATATGATGTGTCACATTTATTGATTTGTATATGTTGAACCACCCTTGCATTCCTAGGAGGAATCCAACTTGATCATGGTGTATCAACTTTTTGATATGCTGTTTTATTCAGTTTGCTAGTATATTGTTGAGAATTACTGCATTGTGTTCATCAGGTGTTTTGGCCTGTTTTCTTTCTTTCTTGTGTTTTTAGCTAGTATTGGTGTCAAAGTATGTTGGCCTCATAGAATGAGCTAGTGAGAATGGTGCCCTGTTTAGTTTTTTGGACTACTTTTGAGGAGAATTTGTTCTTAGTTATTTGAAAGGTAGAATTTAACAGTGAAGCCATCCAGTCCTGAACTTTTCTTTGTGGATAATTTTTATTACTGATTCAATATAATTACTTGTTATTCGTCTGTTTAGGTTTACTATTTCTTTCTGATTCAATCTTGGAGGTGGTATGTGTCTAGGAATGTATTTCCAGTAGGTTTTCCAGTTTTTACTGTATAGTAATTTATAGTAATCTCTGACTGCCTTTTTTTTTTTTTGAGATGGAGTCTCGCTCTGTCGCCCAGGCTGAGTGCAGTGGCATAATCTGGGCTCACTGCAACCTCTGCCTCCTGGGTTCAAGCGATTCTCCTGCCTCAGCCTCCCAAGTAGCTGCGACTACAGGTGCATGCCACCACACCCAGCTAATTTTTTGTATTGTTAGTAGAGATGGGTTTTCACCATGTTAGCCAGGATGGTCTTTATTTCCTCACCTCATGTTCCACTCGCCTATGCCTCACGAAGTCCTGGGATTACAGGCGTGAGCCACCGCGCCCGGCTGGCCTTTTGTGTTTCTCTGTTACCTTTGTAATGTCTCCTTTTTCATTTCTGATTATGATTATTTGCGTCTACTCTCTTTTTTTCTTTGTTTTTCTAGCTAGCAGTTTATTGACTTTATGTTTTCAAAAAAAGCTACTTTTCATTTTGTTGATATTTTATATATATTTTTTCTATTTCATTTAGTTCTCTGATCTTTGTTATTTCTTACTTTCTACTAATTTTTGGATTGATCTGTTCTTGCTTTTCTGGTTTCCTGAGGTGAATTGTTATATTGCTATTTGAAATATTTCGACTTTTTTGATGTAAGCATTTGTTGCTTTTCTTTAAGCGATGACTTTGTTGTATCCCATAGGTTTTATGTTTTGTTTAGATTTTCAGTTGTTTCCAGAAATTTTTTGATTTCCTGCATAATTTCTGTCTTGACCCAATGATCATTTGGGACTACACTATTTAATATCCATGATTGTGTACAATTTCCCAAGTTTCTCTTGTTATTGGTTTTTAGTTTTATTCCATTGTGGTCTGAGAAGATACTTGATATGATTTTGACTTCTTTTCAATTTGTTGAGAATTGTTTTGTGTCCTAACCTATGGTCTATCCTGGAGAATTCTCAAATGCTAATTAGAAAAATATGTATTCTGTAGCTGTTAAATTAAATATTCTGTAAATATCTCTTAGGTCCATTTGGTCTAATGTCCAATTTAAATCCAGTATTTCTTTGTTAATTTTCTGACTAGATGATCTGTCTAATGCTGAAACTGAAGTGTTGACATCTGCAACTATTATTGTATTGAAGTCTATCTCCCCTTTAACATTTAATATTGTTAGCTTTATATATCTAGGTGTGCTCCAGTGTTGGGAGCACATATGTTTAGAATGGTTACATCCTCTTGCTCAATTGATCCATTTATTATTAAATAAAGGCCTTCTTTGCCTCTTTTTATAGTTTTTGACTTAAAGTTTGTTTTAGCTAAGAAAAATATAGCTACTCTGACTCGCTTTTGGTTTTTGTTTGTATGGAATATCTTTTTACATCCCTTTACTTTCAGTCTCTATGTATCTTTACAGGTGAGGTGAGTTTCTTGTAGGCATCATATAGTTAGGTCAAGTTTTCTTATCCATTCAGCCACTCTGTATCTTTCAAGTAGAAAGGCTAATCTGTTACTTTTAAGATTATCATTGTTATGTGAGGGCTTATTCCGATTATTTTATTAGGAATTGATTTCCGATATTAAAATAATTAATATCATTATTTTAATTGACTTCTGGTTGTTTTGTATATTTTCTCTTCCTTTTTCTCTCTCATTATTTATCACTGTGGTTCAGTGGTTTCCTGTATTGGTAACATTTGATTCCTTTCTCTCCCTTATCTGTGTGTCTGCTTTACTAGTGGATTTTACACATTCATGTATTTTCATAATTGTAGCTATCATACTTTTGCTTCCAGGTGTAGGACTCCCTTAAGGATTTTTAGTAGGGCTGGCCTACTGGTGATATTTTTTTTCCACTTTTGCTTGTCTGGTAAAAACTTCATTTCTTGTTCATTTATAAAAGATTACATTACTGGGTATATTATTATTTATGGCAGTTTGTTTCTTTCAGCACTTTGAATATACGATCCTATTTTTCTACTAAACCATAAGGCTTTTGCTGAGAAGTCCACTCTTAGTATCACGGGGGTTCTCCCATAACTGACTAGTTACTTTTATTTTCCTATTTATAGAATACTTTATTTGTCTTTGACTTTTGATCATTCAGCTATAATGTGCCGAAGACCTTTTTGAATTGTATCTGTTTAGAAATCTCTAAGCTCCCTGTATGTGGATGTCTAAATCTTTTGTTAGACTTTGGAAATTTCCAGCTATTATTTTATTAAGTAGGAATTTTTAAATCTTTTTTATTTTGTCTTCACGCTCTGAGACACCAAAAAATTTGAAAATTTGGTAATTTTATGATGTTCCATATGTTGTGTAGGCTTTGTTTATTCTTTTAAATTATTTTTTCTTTGTTTTTGTTTGGCTGGATTATTACAAAAGACCTGTCTTCAGTTCCTGAATTTATTTTTCCTGCTTGATCTAGTTTATTGTTGGAGCTTTTAAATGTATTTCGTATTTCATTTAATAAATTCTTTAGTTACAAAATTTTGGGGGGGAGTTTCTATCTCTTTGGCAAATTTCTCATTTATATCCCAAATTGTTCTGATTCATTTATATTCTTTTTTCTGTATTCTCTTGTACCTAACCAAGCTTCTTTAATATCCTTATTTTAAGTTCCTTTCCTGGGACCTTATAAATCTCTTTTTCATTAGAATCTGTTGCTGGAGAAGTATTGTGTTCTTTGAGAGGTGTCATATTATCTTGCTTTTTTACATTTCTTGTGTCATGTTGATATGTGTGCATCTGGTGTAAGAGTTGCTTCTTCCATTTTTTTTTTAAATTTGTTATAGTGGAGGAGAACTTTTTTCCTGAAGATGTATCTATGCTATTGGTTTGAAAGAGTGCTTTGGCTTTGATTCAGGGCACATGAAGTAATTTAATCTCTGCATTATTTCTTCAGCTCTAAACAGTGTCAATGGTGTCTTTGGTTTTCTTGGTGGTGTCGGGTGTTGTTGTAGTGGAGGCTGTGGTAAAGTTTTGATGGAGACAGGAACTAGATCTACATAGACTGTATCTTTGGGTCCCAGTCGTGGCAGTAGTAGGCTAAGCATGCCTGTCCCCAGGGTGGTATGTGCTGGCACCAGTGTTATTGGTTCTAGGTGGGCTGATTCTTGGTCTTCCAGGCAGCTTGCTCAGGTGCCAGTACTAGCAGTGGTGTACCTGGTGGGTGGGCACATTTTCAGGCCAATGGGAAGCAAGCATAGTATGAGTGATGGCAGTAGCAATGGCAGGACAAACCTCTGTCTCTCAAGTGGTCCATGCTGGTGTTTGTGGTAGCTGTAATAGGTTGAGTAGGCCAGTATCCAGGCCCACCAGTGACACATGAGGGTGTGTACCAGATGTGGTGGTAGTGGCAAGTTGGGTGGGCCCAAATTCAGTCCCCCAGGAAGAGTGCCAAGGTAAAACTGTGGCAGACTCAACTGGGTAGTTCCCAGGCCCCCAGATCCATGCTTGGGCCCTGACTGGGGGCAATGCTGAGCTGGGTAGACTTTTCCTGTGACCCCCTGATGGTGGATACAGGTGCTGGCTGTGGCAGGCAGGAGGATCTCCCAGGCCTCCAGGGGAATGTTCTGGTAGAGGCAGCAACAGCTGTATTGCAGCCTTGCTACTGAGGAGGGTGGGGCTGCTTTTAGCAGCAACAGTCATATTTAAGTGGCTGGGTAGCATGCACTTCATTCACGTTTTGGCCTGGTGGTGGCAGCCCACAGCAGCAGTGTCTGTAGGCAGGGGACTTTGTCCTTGGGGCATGTGAAAATGCATGACTGCCTCACTGTAGGCAGTGGAGTAATTGCCAGTGATTTGTACTTCAGCCCTGGCAGCAGCAGCTACCTTTGGTGGTGACTGGACATGGGGAGTGTCAGTGGGGCTGCATGGATATGAAGATACAGGAGCTGTTGGGCCCCCAGGCAGGATGCAGTATGGTGGGTACTGGGATCTCAATATGGCACCTTCTGTGGCTGCTTAGGATTAGGGGTGTGTGGGACCCTTTCTGGAACAATGCTGTCTTTTAGTCTCCAGGCAGCTTCCTTTGTTAGTCTTGGGCCTGTGATGGTCTAGGGGCTCTCCTGTGGCTAGGATTGAAGAAATCTGCATTAGTCATGTGGGCTTCTGGGATTCTCCTACTTACCATTTTCCTTCGTTGAGTCTCCAGGCTCCCAGCTGATCCTGGCAAAGCAGGGTGCCTCACTTACCTCTCCTTCCCTGCCTTAGGTGTTCTCTGTCACTTCTCTGTTGGATTCCAATTTTCTCCCTTAGATGATCTATTTGAAATGTGATTATTTACTTGCTATTTTGGCTCTTCTCTGTGGAGAAAGTGAGTACCAGGTGCCTGTAATCAGCCACTTCAAGCTCCTCTTTAGGTAAAGCCATCTTACCTGAAATTTTTTATGTTAAAACATTTTTAACTCAATTTACTTTTTAAAATAGTTATAATGAAAAATATAGTTACAATGCAGTTTGTATCTTTCAAGAATTTTATGCATTTTTATCTAAGATGTTGGATTTATGGCCTAGCACTGTTCGTACTATTCCTTGATTATCTATTAAATGCCCATAGAATCTATAGTGATGCCTGCTCCTTTATTTCTTACATCTGTAATATATTTTCATTCAGTTTTTCCTTTGTCAGGCTGGCTAAGAATGTATCATGTTTTCTGATCTTTACAATGAACCAGGTTTTGGTTTCACTAATTTTTAAATTGTTTTTCTGTTCTTAATTATACCAATTTCTACTTTTTTCTTTATTTCTTTCCTTCTCCTTGCTTTGGGTTTAATTTGCTCCTTTTTTTTCTTTTTTTTCTGGCTTCTGAATACTGGAGTTTCTGTTATTCATGTGACATATTTCATCTTTTCTGTATAAGCTTTATATTTCCCTTAGCGGCATCCTACTAACTTTTATATACTGTGCTTTCATTTTTATTTAATATAAACATTTTCTAATTTCCCTTAATATATTCTTTTAGACTGATGGACTATTTAGAAATATGTTGCCTAATTTATAAATATTATTCATTTGCTAGGGCTTCCATAATAGATTGGGTGGCTTAAAAAACGGAAGTTTATTTCTTATAGTTCTGGAGGTTACAAGTCCAAGATAAAGGTGTCAGCAGGTTTAGTTTCTTCTGTGGCTTCTCCCCTTTATTTGCAGATAACTGGCTTCTTTCTGTGTTCTTGCATGATGTTTTCTGTATGCATATGCATGCCTGGTGTCTCTATCTGTCTTAATCTTCTCTTCTCATAAGGACATCAATCAGATTGAATTAGGACCCACCCTAATGACCTCATTTTAACTTCATTCCCTCCATAAAGACTTTATCTCCAAATATAGTCACATTTTGAAGTATTGACGATTGAGACTTCAACACATGAATTTTTAGAAGACACAATTCAACTCATAACACAAATATTTGGTGATTTTAAGTATATATTTCTGTTATTGATTTTTTAGGTAAATTCTGCAGTGTGAGTTGTATGTTTGTATGATTTTAATTCTTTTAATTTTGTTAAAATATACTTTATCCCCAGAATAATCTCTTTCTTAGTGAATGTTCCATGTGCACTTGAAATAAATGTCTATCCTGCTGTTGTTAGGTGGAGTGCTCTATAAATGTTTTTCTTTTTCTTTTTTTTTTTTTTTTTGGAGTCTTGCTCTGCTGCTCAGGCTGGAATGCAGTGGCACGATCTTGGCTCACTGCCACCTCCGCCTCCTGGGTTCAAGTGATTCTCCTGCCTCAGCCACCCGAGTAGCTGGGATTACAGGTGTGCACCACCACACCCAGCTAATTTTTGAATTTTTAGTAGAGACGGGGTTTCATCATGTTGGCCAGACTGGTCTCAAATTCCTGACTTCAGATGATCTGCCTGCCTTGACATCCCAAAGTGCTGGGATTACAGGCATGAGCCACTGCACTGGCCAAATGTTAATTAGACCAAGTTGGTTGATAGTGGTATTCAGCTTTTCTATAGCCTTGGTGATTTCCTGACCACTTGCACTATCATTTACTAAGTGAAAAGTATAAAAATGTCTGACTATAATTGTAGAGTTGTCTATTTCTTTTTACAGTTCTATCAGATTTTGTATCTTATATTTAGAAGCTCTCTTGATAGGTGCATATACATTTAAGATTGTTATATTTTCTTGGAACGTTAACCTTTTCCTATTACATAACATTTTCCTTTATCCCTGGTGATATCCCTTGTTTTATTCTCTGATATTGATATAGCTACTCCTGTTGGGTATGGTTTTTTTGCTGTTGTTGTTGCCATGGTTACACTCAGTGCATCACAAGTGTTCAATTTCTCTGTGTTATTTTATGTTTAGAATGGGGGCTAGTTTGCCAGAGGATTATTTTTAATAACTACTCTACTTTCAGCTCTAGGTCTTCCTTTTGTGGACATGCCTCCGAGACTGTCGCTCCCTGCTCTCAGATAGCCTGCTGTTTCATGTCATTCAGTGCTTGCTTGCCTGGTGGTGAGAGTGGGAAGAGAATGTTCTCTGCTCTTCTATTTGCAGTTTGTGTCAGTCTGAGGCATCCATTGTTTCCTCGCGTGTCAGGTATAGGGTATTCTCATTTGTCCCATCCTGCTCACTATAGTGGTAGAATTCTAATGGTCTGGTTTCAGGGTAAATGTATGCTCCACTGCAAGGGTAAAAAAATATATGTATTTGTTCCCTTTTTCCATCTCTTAGCTTCAGTTGGTCTTCACAGTGTCCAAAGGGCAACAAGGTTTTCTGCTCTTTCCAGGTGGTTGAAGGCTTTTGCTTTTTTAGAGATAGAGAATATGGATTTGGGCAGAGATTTTTGCCTTTGTTGTAGTGACTGATGCTCCCTTCCCCAAGCCTGTATTATGAGGCACATTTTCTCAGAACTCTTGTCCTGTCCTTGTTCTTTCTTATGAGTATCTAGTGATGTATGTAGAGAAGAGCTGTGAGTGAGTGTGAATATTTCTTGTGTCTGCAGCTACTAGAGCTTCTATATTTTTATGCTAGCCACTTTAGCAATATGTTAAAAAAAATTAGGTAAAATGTTACTCAATTTTATGGTGTCCAGCATCATCTGTCACTGGTGAACGAGTGTTCACATTATATCTCTCCTTTGATACCTCTATTTTTTTAGATTTGGGGTTAGTTAACTTTTAATCTCAACTCTCTGAGGAGCTTAAGAAAAGCTCTGAACTTACATTCTTTGCCATTATTTTGTTGTATGGAAAGGAGTGATAATTTTTCCAGTTTCATCTTAAGCAGATGACAAACATCACAAGATATACTCTTAAAAATTCAAAATGGGCTGGGCGCGGTAGCTCACCCCTGTAATCCCAGCACTTTGGGAGGCTGAGTTGGGCAGATCACCTGAGGTCAGGTGTTCGAGACCAGCCTGGCTAACATGGTGAAACCCCGACTCTACTAAAAATGAAAAATTTAGCCAGGTGTGGTGGCAGGCGCCTGTAATCTCAGCTACTCAGGAGACTGAGGCAGGAGAATCACTTGAACCCAGGAGGCGGAGGTTGCAGTGAGCTGAGATCGCGCCATTGCACTCCAGCTTGGGGGACAAGAGCAAGACTTCGTCTCAAAAAAAAAAAAAAGAAAATTCAAAATGGAAAGTTCTATTGAATTTACTTTAGATTTGAAACTATCCTATCCTACTTTAAGTCTAAAAATATGCCTGAACTTCTAAATATAGCTTTGGATTTTAATAGGTTCTTTATGACATCAAAATGCTTTAAGATGTTTCTTTGATATAAAACTTTTAGGAAAAGAGTCAATCACACTTTTTATTAAACTCCAATCTTTAGTGTTGTTTTCAAAGATAGCCATCACAAAAATTTGTTACAAGTATTCTATTTTTAATTTTTAGAATGCCAAGGTAAATTAGCCTCTTTTTATGTACATGCTTTCTTCCTTAAAATGGTTCCAGAAAATATTGACTTCCTTTGGCATAAACTTCATAACATACCAATAGGTTGAGTTGTTTACGCAGTGAAGAACCCTTCTGTTGAATGTAATCATAGGAAATTTGCCAACTATGACATAGAGATGATTTGGCTTACAGGTCATCTTTTAAAACCTCTACAGGGAGTTAAATAGTCAATCAGCCAATATATCAAAATAAAGAACACTTATGATAACATATAATATACTTTAGTCATTTCCATTATTTCATCTTTGAGTTCTTTCAAGGATCTTATGTAGATTCCATCCAATTTCAATTACTCCATTGATTATTTTTTCCATTTGACTTATAATGTTTATATACGTGGGCCTTGAACAATGTGGGGGTTAGGAACACCAACACCCCATGCTGTCAAAAAATCCATGTATAATTTTGACTCTCCAAAAGTTTTTGACTCTTCAAAAACTTAATTATTAACAGTTTAATGTTGATCAGAAGCCTTATTTGTAACTGAAAAAGTCAACACATTTTGTATGTTATATATGTTTTACAGTGTATTCTTAAAGGAAGCTAGAGAAAAGATGTTATTAAGAAAATCAGAAGGAAGATAAAATATACTTAATGTTCATTAAGTGGAAGCAGATCACCATAAAGATCTTCATCTTTGCCGTCTTAATGTTGAGTAGGTTGAGAAGGAGGAAGAGGAAGGGTTAGTCTTGTTCTTTTGGGGTGTCAGAAGCAGAAGAAAATCTACATGTAAATGGACCAGCATTGTTAAAATTCATATTGTTTAAGGGTCAAGTGTATGTTACCATCAGTTAATTTAATACATTGGTTGCTTATCTCAAAAGAAAATTTGAGCTTGGCTCACTTCCTAAAATCTTTATGGAATAATGGAAATTAAAATTTCTTTCTTGTAGTAGTATTTTTTAAAAACATAATTATTGACAGACCCTGGATTTAATTATATTCTAAAAACCTTTTATTATCAGTGTTAACATCTCTTCTAGAAAAATCCTTATTAAATAGCAACAATGATTTATTGAATAGCTAAAAAATATTATGCACTTTAATGAGTAGTGGATTTGGGATGATTTTTACTTCTATTTTTGCTTTCATTTTTATTGCATCTGATCTGTTATTTATCATTTTATTTATTTGTTAATTAGCCTAGTTAAAAATGTCCTTTGGAAGGGGCCACTTCTAGTAATAGTGCAGTAGGAAATCAGAACAATACTGACATTGAAAACACCTAGAAAAGCTAGAAAAATAAAGCTGTTTGAAGACACTGGAAAGTTAAGAAGCTAATAAGGAAATATGAGGTCAAGATATAAAAGAGTTGGAGAGGAAAGAAACCTAGAGAGGTGAGCCCATCATTTTAGAATGCTCTTACTTAGGAGATTTTTTACTTAGGGGATTTTTCTGATTACTGCAGAGGTGGCTGAAGGGTTGAGAAGCTGAACAAAGCTTTGACAGCCTTATGGAGCCTGAGGACAGAAACTGGAATCCAAGCCCCTCAGGCTTTATGTTAGGTCATAAAGGTCTACAAGATAGGAGTAAGGGTTAATCAGAAATAGTTTAGTCATTTCAGGGACTAAAGCACAGTTTCTGCTCATCTCCTTGGAATTGGATTATGTGATCTGAAATTCCAAGTGCCTGTAGCCATCTGCAAGTACAAAAGTATATTCTCTCTGAAGGAAGGTATAATCATTCCAAGCCTCAAATTATTTCTATGGTATTATAAACCCTGGCACTCTGTCAAAGTAACAAGGTATGTAATAAGACTACATGATTTAGAACGAAGAAAAACAATAGAAATAGAAGTACAGTCTAAGGTAATGCAGTAAATGAAATAATGAGACACAGAATTTGAAATGGCTGAGCTTGATATAATTAAGGATTTCAAGACAAGATTGAGAATTTTGACTGACAACTAAAATGTACAAAAATAAGATAGATGAAAATTCAGGAATTAAACAAATCAGTAAACAAATTTACAATTATGAACGTGTTTAACATTATATTAGACACAGATGCAGACAGAATCACTTACATAATGTATAGAGCAGAAAAAATGTATCTAGAAGAAGCACGGAAAAATAAAAGGATGAAAAGTGCATTTAAAAAGAGCAGGAAAGGTATAAATAGTATGTTGAGAAGACCATGCATAGATGTAACAGAAGTTTCAGAAAGAAAGAGTAAAGCAAGTAGGCAGGATCAATGTTTGAAAAGATAATACTGTGGAGAATTTTCTGACACTGATGAAATACATCAAGCTTCAGATTTAAGAATCACTGTGGATCCCCATGCAAAATAAATACAAAGAAAATAAGAGCAAAATTGCAAAAAAGCAATTATAGAGAGAACATTTTAAAACCATTTACTGACACAAAATATATTACTTTAACAAGAGCAAAAATAAGCTTGAGTTCGGTTTTCTCAGTAACAAAAAAATAAAAATCAGAATATAGAGAAATCATATCCTTAAAGTATTAAAATACATTGGAAAACTCTTTAATATGTTAAAGTTGTACATGGATGTATATACCCATAGGAAGAGTCGTGAGACAAAAAGAGATCATGGCAGATCAATGTCATAGGGGGCAGGCATAGACGGAAGCTGAGATGCCATTAGGGAGATTTCATGTGGCCTGTGAGATAGAAAAGGAATAGCAGGTTCCTAGATTCTACGAGGTTCTACTATAAACTCTATTTTTTCTTTAAGCATATTTATAGACTGTTTGTTCGAAACAAAAGAGCTTACACTGGAAGAGTTAAAACATGAGTTAAAACTGTCAAAAATTAAAATTGAAATTAGGTGCCTAAAGATTATGAGAAACACTTGGGATGCTGCCCTGTAATGATTATTTCTTCTCATAACGTTAAATGGTAATAATATTCTGTGGTTATGGTTTTTAAGCAAATTTTAAGATGTCTGTGTTCCTTCCATAAGAAAGGCTAAGCATCTCAGAGAAAAAAGAAAAACACAGTGTGTCTGCAGATGTTTTACCTGAAAATGTTTCTCTTTTGGTTTTGAAAGCATGTTTCCTTGCTATTTGTTTTCCTGTAAGAGAATAGGAAACTATTGCTCCTCAAAGTCTTGAAAGTTTTGCTGAATCTCACCATTGTTGCAGTATCTACTAAAAAAAAAAAATCTGAAAGTGTTCAGTTCAACTCTGCCCCTTGAAATGGTGTCCCACTTTGGCCTTTAGAGGTGGAGTGGCAGGGAGTGGGTAACACTAGGATTCCTACTCCTTTCATTAGTAATGACAGCCGTATTGCTCAAAAACTTTTGGCAAATTAAATGATCACATTTTCATGTAGTTGGCTAGAAGCACTGCAGTTACTATTTGGGCTTTGTTTGACAACATTTGAATAAGAAAAGAAAGGCAGGATAAAACCTGCCTTTAGTTTTTCACCCTTCAATTAAAAAATATATTAATGTATGGTCTGGTTCAGAGAGGGAGGCAGTCCTTAATTTGGTAAATATGACTGGCTATTTTTAGCATTTGCTGAAAGGATTTATAATCAAATGGGAAAGAGAAGTTGCAGGCAGTGGTTCTCAAAGTGTGGTCTAGTAAATTTTGTTTTGTCAGCATAATTATATTCTTATTAGAAATGGATTTTAATGTTAAAAGGTAGGAAGTTGTCTAGGACCTTGACTTTTTATTATGAATTGACATAACTGTACATATTTATGAGGTACAGTGTCCTATTTTGATACATGTACACAATGCATAATGATCAAATCAGATTAATTACCATATCCCTCACCTCAAACATGTATAATTTGTTTCTGTTGGGAACAGTCAGAATTCTTTCTTCTAGCTATTTTAAAATATCCAATAAATTGTTGTTAACTATATTCACTGTATGGGGCTATAGATGCCTAGAAATTATTTCTCCTGTCTAGCTCTAATTTTATATTCATTAAGCAGCTTTTCTTTAATTTTCTCTCCTTTCTATCCCTCTCACCTTCTAGCAACCACCATTTTACTCTCTACTTCTATGAGACCAACTTTTTTAGCTTTCGCATATATGTGAGTATATGTGGTATTCGTCTTTCTGGTCCTGGCTTATTTCACTTAATATAATGTCCTCCAGATTCATCTGTGTTTCCATTAATAAAATAATTTCATTCTTTGTTATGGATGAATAATATTTCATTGTGTATTGTGTGTGTATATGTATATATATACACACACACTATATATATATAGTGCATATATATATGTGCATATATATATATAGTGCATATATATATGTGCATATATATATATAGTGCATATATATATGTGCATATATATATATAGTGCATATATATATATATATAGTGCATTTTATTTCATTTGTTTTCATTCCAGTACCATGCTATTTTGGTTTCTATAGCTTTGTAGTACATTTTGAAGTCAAGTAGTGTGATGCCCCAGCTCTGTTATTTTTGTTCAAAATTATTTTGGCTAATCAGGGTCTTATGTGGTTTCATACAAATTCTATAATTTTTTTTCTATTTCTGTAAAGAATGTCACTTATATTTAATTGCAAGATTGCTTTGGGTCATTTTAACAATATTATTTTTTCCAATCTCTAAACATAGTATGTCTTTCTATATTTTGGTATCCTCTTCAATTTCTCTTATCAGTGTTTTATAGCTTTTCTTGTAGAGCTCTATCATGCTGCTGATTAATTCCCAGGTATATTGTTTATTTACTTATTTATTGTGGCTATTGTAGATGAGATTGTTTTCTTGATTTTTTTCCAGCTATAAAAAATTTTCCTAATAACACTAGAGGTGATTTACCTATTCTTCACTAGTTTTCTAGCAAATATACAGTGAGTTTGTCAGGTCCTATGTAATATGTGATGATATCACAGCAGATTGAGTGCTGAACAGATATGAGAATCCAGCTGTCTTCTATTAAGCCAGGTATTAAAGAAATTTAAAAATCTAAAAAATAAAAATGTAATCAAAATTTAAAAAATGAGAATATAGCTACTTTTAAAAACAAAGTGTATCATTTATAATAACATAAAATGAGCTTATTATGGTAATTTAAAACAAATTAAGAAATAAATATTTTTAAATGCATGCTTTTATTTTTAAGAGTGTCCATCAGTAAATATAACTCACAAAAATAAAAATTCATTGAAGTGCTCCATATTTTTTTCACAGTGTGCAGAGAGTTTGAGACCAAAACATTTAAAAACCTCTATTTTACATACTTATCAATATAATAACCAGTCCCTTTATTTTTCATACATTTTTATTAAAAAAATATGTATGTTTCATATTTACTTTAACAATCTTTTCAGAGTTCTTTAAGCAATTAAGAGTATTTAATTCTAGCTAATATTTTCAAATTAATCACATAATTTTGTTGGTTTCTAATCTTAAACCCATTTTGTTCATTATTATTGCAAAAAAAATGCTCACTATATGTCATAATTTCTGCTGGTACTTACAGCCACCAAACACAGGTCATGGTACACCATTTTCTGATAATTATGATGTAGTAATTTTTATTGACCAAAGTCTTGTTTAGATTTATTCAAGAATAATGTAATGAATATTTGCTCTATATGTTTTGTAGGCACTGTAGATAGTAAAATAAATAATATAATGATGGAGGACATTATTTTTCGTTTGGTAGGAAATAATATGTAAAATTGCCAAAAAATAAGCAATATATAAAGAAAAATATTGTGTCTTGAGTTTAAGATTTTAAAAAATATATAAAGTAAGATTGATGTTTAGTATAATTATTAAAGTTCTCAAAGGAATGAGTAGGGCCTTTAAGGAAGCATAAGATTTGGACAATAAATACAGCTATGAATGCTTTATCATTTAGGAAAATCATAAGATCGAAAGCACAAACAGCATAAAGAGTGAAAACAGCAGGGCAAGGACAACCAACATCATCCAAACTTGGGGAAAAATCAAAGAAAAATTCCAATTTGTGAACTGGTAAAAGGGAAGTAGATATGCAAATGAGGAATAGAAGAAAGTAAAAAAAAATACGTCACATTTGAAAACATTGCAATGCATAGAAAACAGTATGTAATAATTTATTTATTTCACAAATATCTGTTGAGTGTCTAACATGGTTAGACCCAATGTTAGGTGCTTGGGATCCAGTGAAGAATAAGGTACAGTCTCTTTCCTGAACAAGGTCATTTGGTAATGGGTCCTTATCATGGACAGGAGGTAGAGAATAAAACGTGGAATAATTGAAGCTATCAAGAGAAAATTCTTGGCTAAATATGGACATTCTTTATTATTAATTTTGTTATAATATTATAGCTTTCCCTATTTTTAAAATTATTAGACCATTATGGGTTTTATTATTTTATTAGATATGAAATTTTGCCAACAAAGATTACATAATATGGCTAATAGTTGTTATAGGTTTTATGTCATATTTTATTATCTTCTCAATGCAGTGAACACCTCCATCATTCATAACTCACTTGCTTATAGTTTGTAGTCTGAGTCATTTTTTGTGTAGTTTTATTCTTTCATATAAACAATCAACAGTTATTTGCTGACTGAGTGCTATATTTAGGCAAAATTTTAAGCTGAGCTTTGAAGAGCAAAGAGGATACAGAAAGACACAAGTGGCAGGAGAACAGAGAGTAAGGGCTTTATAAGTGGAAGAAAAGTGAAAAGTTCTGAGAAATAAGCAAGATGATAAACCTGCTTAATGCAAAGGGAAAATAATATCATAAATTATGAGGAAATAATATGGATAGATAGAGTTGGGCATACTCTGGGAAGCCTTAAACATTATCAGAAAAGTTTAAACCTGAGTCAGTGTGTAATAGAAAACTATCAGAACTTTTTGTACTAGTAGAAAGACATGATTATATTGGCATTTCAGGAAAACTTGTAAGATGTGTCACCCATTATATTTCTTAATTATCTATTTTCTAAGAAAAATAAAACAACAGAAATTAAAATGATAATAATACAATCATATTTTATATATTCTGCTGAAGACATACTGTCCCGCAATGTCATCAAAAGTATTAACTGGGAAGCTCCATTTGTTTTTGAATCTTCAGGTTGGTTACTATTATAAATTTCATAATATATATGGTAATAATATATATTGTAATATACATGTTATGTTTTATAACATAGTATATAAACATATATTATAATATAGATAGTAGACAAACATTTTCTACCATGTATACAATATGTATAAAATGTATGGTAGACACACATTTTTGAAGACAATAGTAAACAACCTGGAGATTCAAAAACATAATCTATATATATGGTGGACAAATATATATATTATAAATATATATGTAATATATAATATAATATATATATAATTTCACCATATATTGTAAAATTATAACTGGAAAATCTATGTATACACACACACACATATATATTCCAACTATACATATATATTTTCCATGTTCCTACAATCTGTATCTTTCTAATACTTATTTTATGTTATGATGTTTTTGTTAGTCTAATGAGTTTCAATACCAAGAACTATGGTGAACTGGGATAGACATTTACCTCAAAGTATGTTTTAGTTTGTAGGCATTGTAGATACATAAATAACCAACAAATTACAAGGCAATATACAAACACAAAATAATATTTCTTAAATTTAAATTTTTTTTAATGTAAGGACAATGTTGATGTTTAGTGTAATTAATCTTTAAAGTTATTAGAGAAGTGAGTTGGGACTAAGGCTACATTAGCAATAGAAGGACCTATTCTAAGGTCTTAGAATTTATACAATATGTTTCTTCTCATCTTTTAATGTAGAGTTATTTTCTGCATAAGTGATAGTATTTGCTTATTTTGAAATGCTTCTATTTGGATAAGAATTCAACATATTTAGATTATTTAGGAAAAGCATAAAATGATTTTAATGATTAATTACTTTAGGATAGATTTGCCTAGTTCTGTCAAATATCTTAAACAAGTACTATTACCTGACTTTACCCAAACTTCCAAACTATGTCTACACCAGACATCCTAATCATTTCTATCTGATGCTGGATTCAGCTTCAACATTTATACAATATAAAGATCTACCATTTCTCTTGCAATCCATGGTAATTGGCATCCTCTTTCCAAATTAGATAATATATTGATAATACTTAAAGCCCTAACATTCTTTCATGCAAGTTGAAAATTATGGTTGGAAAATCTATGTACTTAGATACACTGATGCTGTATGTGTTTATTCCAGTTTACTGGCCAATATTAATTTGAGAAATAGAAAAGAAACAGCTTGAATACTCTTTTAAACTTTTAGTACCTTTCATTGCTTTAAATTGTAAACCAATAAAGATTATCTGTTTTAAAAAGCATTGTCTAAGTAAACTCAACTCAATGTTTAATGATACTGTGAAAGAAATTGAAATCATTCCCTTAACTGATATGGCAAAATGTATAATTTATGAGCTTTTCATACTGATCTTTTAAAATAATTTTCTAGATAGTTTCAAAGTACATATTTGCATTTCTATTACTGACTTCAAAGATGTGGTATTAAAACATAAAGCAATAAATGACAAACATAGAGACAAAAACTCATGATATTCCCTGAAATTATAAAATTTCATATATATTCCACATGTCTTAAATTTATATATTAGTCAGCATTCTTCAGGAAAGTGCATGCGCACACACACACACACACACACCACACCACAAACACACACAACGCTTCTTCAAAAGTTCATGGAAAATGTGTATTATCAAAAAGCTATCACGAATTTCAACATTTTTTGCACAAATATAAACTCACAGTAATTTACTATAACATGTCTGTACAGAACAGAATCTAGTTGGAGGCATTAAGAAAGATAAGATTAGTTTGAAAAGAGCCCCTGTCAGAGTAACCTAAATTCTGTTAAAATTGACGCAAGAATATTTGTGGTAAACATTCAAAGTTGTGCTGAAGTTGAGGTGGAAATATGACGAAATCATTGATCCTTTATGAAAAGTTTATGGGGACAATGCACCAAAGAAATCAACAGTTTACAAATAGGTAACTTGTGTTAAGAAGAAACAGAAGGAACGAAACAATATTGAAGATGAAGCCTGTCATAGCAGACCATCCACATCAACTTGTGAGAAAAAAATTCATCTTGTTCACGGCCTAATTAAAGAGGACCAACAATTAACAGCAGACACAGTAGTCAATGCCAAAGACATCACAGTTACCTCAGCTTACAAAACTTTGACTGAAAAGTTAAAGTAAACTTTCCATTCGATAAATGCATGCCAGACTGTTGGGCCCAGATCAGCTGCAGACAAGATCAGAGCTTTCATTGGAAATTTTAAACAATTGGGATCAAGATCCTGAAGTGTTTTATCAAATAAATTGTAACTGCAGATGAAACATGGCTTTATCAGTATGATCCGGAAGACAAAACACCATCAAAGCAGTGGCTACCATGATGTGGAAGTGATCCAGTCAAAGCAAAAGTGGACCTGTGAAGAGCAGAGGTCATGGCAACATTTTGTGGGGATGCTGAAGACATTTTGGTGGTTGACTTTCTGGAGAGCCAAAGAATGATAACATCTACTTATCATGAGAGTGTTTTAAGAAAGTTAGCCAAGCTTTAGCATGAAAGAGAGACCTTCGTTACCTCGACAGTACTCCTACTCATTTCTCTCATCAAGTAAGGGGAATTTTGTGAGAGTTTTTATGAGGAATCATTAGCATGCACCTTACAGTCTTTATTTTTCTCTAACTTCTTTTTGTCTCCTAATCTTAAAAAAAATTAAGACATTAAAGAGAACCCATTTTTCTTTAGTTAATAATTTTAAAAAGACTACATTGACATGGTTAAATTCCCAGGTCCCTTTGTTCTTTATGTATAGACTAAATGGCTGATATCATTGCTTATAAAAATGTCTTGAACTCCTGACCTCAGGTGATCCACCTGCCTCAGTCTCCCAAAGTGCTGACAGTACAGGCAGGAGCCACTGCCCCTGGCCAGCCTGAACAACATGGTGAAACCCCATCTCTACTAAAAATAGAAAAATTAGCTGGGCGTGGTGGTGTAATCCCAGCTACTTGGGAAGCTGAGGCAGAAGAATTGCTTGAACCTGGGAGGTGAAATTTGCAGTGAGCCAAGATGGCACCATTGCACTATTGCACTCCAGCCTGGGTGACAGAGCGGGACTCTGTTTCAGAAAAATAAAATTAGAAAGTCTTGACCTTGATTCTGAGAAATGAATTTTGTATTTCAAATTTTGTCTTTTAATTCTATTTTTTCTATGAACTTTTTGAAGTCTTCCTTGTATATTTATAGATTTATCTAAAAAGTCAACTCATGAGATTGTGGAAATATTTATAGATTTATCTTAAAAAGTCAACTCTTCAGATTGTGGAAACTGCCAAGGCTGAGATCTGTAGAAAATTTAGAGGGCAGGAGTTAATGCTGCAGTGGTGAGGCAAAATTTCTTCTTCTCTGGAAAACCCAAATATTTGTTCTTAAGGTCTTCCATGGTTTGGATGAGGTCCCACTCAAATTATCAAGGACAGTCTCCTTACTTAAAGTCAACTGATTGTAAATCACAACCACATGTACAAAATATCTTCACAGCAAAACCTATATTAGTGTTTGATTAAATAACTGCATACTATAGCCTAGCCAAATTGGTGAAACTAACCATCACAATAAATGCATGTCCCTCTGTATGAATAAGTGAGAAAATAGGAAAAGAACAAAACACAAATAAAGCATAAGGAATGGAAAACCAAATACCGCATGTTCTCACTTATAAGTGGGAGCTAAGCATTGAGTATACACGAACATACAGATGAGAACAATAGATACTGGACATGAGGCTACTAGAAGGGAGAGGGTAGGAATGGGGTGAGAGTTGAAAAACTACCTATGAGGTACTATACCCACCACCTGGGTAATGGAATAATTTATACATCAAACCTCAGCAACACATAATTTACCCATGTAACAAAATTGTATATGATGTATCTTCTGCACCTAAAATACAATTTGAGAAAAAAATCTTAAATATGAAATGCATAAAGTGTACATAATTATTCTTAATGACATGCTTGATATCATTATAATTAATAGAATAGGTATTTAGTATAATTAATGCAAAATTCAAGTTCACATTAGATACAAGATCAAAATACAGATTGAACATTTACATTTTACTGGTCACAGAGTCTCTGGGATTTGTCCATAATATTATCTCAAAGACTTTATAAGAAGACAGGTGTGTAGATTACCTTCTGCATCAAGTGGCAAATTTGGGAGGGCATAGAAACAACAACATTTCAAATAATACATATGATATCTGTATTTTTAAGATTAATATGTAATACAGTCAAGATATGCTATGGATGAAAAAGATTTTCCAAGACTTTTATTTTTTAAAGAATACCTTAACAATTCCCATTACATAAATTTAGCTCTCTCACAATTTATTATGATTATTTCCTTATCAAAACAAAAACAATGTTTTTTTAATCAAGGAAAAACATATTCTAAATATATCGTCAGCTTGTGAAGGTCTCATCAGGAAAGACAGTTTTGCTCAGAGAGGATGGAGCAGAAAACACTGCCAACAGCCGAATTACATTTCTTTTCTCCTTTTTTTGGTCTTCATTCTATTGACAGAATCTGTGACAAGAGCCTGAACAGTTTTGTTGTTTCCAGATTGAAGGGCTTGTATTTGTAGCAGTCCCCTTTTGTTAGAGGTAAGCACTAGCACGAAGTTGACGGAGGACACCATTATCCACTGATATTCTTAAGATCATATTACCTAGATAATCTTCTTGTCTTTCTTCTCCCAAACTCTTGCGTTGGATCCAGGAAAAGAAAGAGGTACTGAATTACTCTATTTGTTTTGTACGGAGCTGTAACTCAACCCTCATTCTCCTTCATTATTTTTTCAAACCATCAGGGCTAATTGACAGCAAGCCTTTATATCTAGATTTGTTCCCATTAGAAGTCCTTGTGTCCCTGACTACACAGGTAAGGTAAGAACTTTAATTACTGCCATAATTAGATGTATTTTAGGCAGTTGTGCTTTGGCTTAACCAAAGGGAAATCTCAGAAATGAGCTCTCTCCAACATTGATAGGGATGCTGTCCTTCGTGTTATTTCCTGAACAATCAAAAACTTGGCAAAAAGGGAAAGGAATAGTTACAGATTGAGGGAATTGTAATCCCTTCCCAATTCTAACCACTGTCCTCACTTCATCCCTAGTTGAATTTTTAAATAAAGTTTCATTTATTATCGTTACAGAACACTGAGATCTGTAAGGAAAATACTATAAAATATACAAGGAAGCTCTGAAAAATTCATAAACTGTTGGACTAATAAAAAACCAAAAACAAAACAAAAAGTTTTTAATGTGGTAAAATGACAACTTAATTGATTATATATAATGTATTATAACCATTTAGTTTCTGTTAAGCAAACACATACATGTATCTGTATGTGTATATGTATGTGTATGTGTATATATATGTATGTGTGTGTATATATATATATATACACACACAGTCCTGTATATATACTTTAAAAAAAGAATTATCTTCTCGATTCAAAATTATTCCTTCAGAATTCAAAGGCATTACTCTAATGTGTTTTATCATCTACTGAAGAAAAGTCTAATGTCAATTTGATCTTATTTCTCTGTAAATTTCTTGACTTCTTTCTTATTACATACAAATATATATAAACATGATATATTTTAATGTTTTATTCTGAAGTTTCACAAGTATATATTTTACCTATTATTATTGCATAACAAATTACAGTTCCAAATTACTGCATAACGAATTATAGTACCAAATATTTTGTTCTGGTTACTTACTGATGCATAAAACATCATGCTAAAATTTAGTGACTTAAAAAACAGCTATCATTTGTTTGTGTACGAATCTGCATTTTGGCAGGGTTTAGCATGGATGGTTAATTTCTGATGTACACAGCATCACCCGAAGTGGCTTAACTGGGGCTGAGGATCCACTTCTCAAGTGGCTTCCTTCATGGCCGGCAATTTGTATTAGTTGTCACCTGTGAATCCAGTGGGGGGCTGTTGGCCAGAGACTTCCGATTGTCTCCACATGGGACTGTCCATGGGAATGCTTTGATTTCCCACAGAGTGGCAGCTGCCTCCTCCAAGAATGTGATCCAAGAAGCAGAAAGTAGAAACTGCCAGCCTTTCAAGGTCAAGGCCTGGAAACTGGCAAAGCTTCAGTTCTAAAATATTCTATAGGTCAAGTAGTCACAGGGCTTTCCCAGATTAAAGGCAAGGAAACATAGACCTTTTTAGTTAGAGATAATCCAAAAGAGCAAAAGACTTGCAGTGAACTTTAATGTACTGTAGTCCAAACTCTGACCACAAATTATTTACATTCTTTTCATGTACAAAATCCTGCCCACTCCCAAGATCCTAAATACATTAGCACAGTATGATATTGGCCTGAGGTTTAGTTTACCATCACCTAAACCAGGTCTAGGTACAGATGGCGCTCCTAGAGTGTGATTTTTCTCTGTTGCCTGTGAAGCAAATAGACAAGTTACCTGCCCCCTATATTTCCAACACATTATGGTGAAACAGGCATCAAATAATCACAATAGACACTTTTCTTTAAAAGGAGAAAGAACAGGAGACATGTAGAATTCAGTTGCCAATAGAAACTGAAATCTAGCCAGACACATATCATCATATTCTTGATTAAAACCCAAATCTGCTTCCTGAGAAGGAATCTACTTAGCTTCTGGCTGTGTTTTCTGAAGATTTGATTCAGTTCTCTGAGTCCTACCTTTCCCATAATAAATGGAATTTTTTTAGCTGAGAAGTGTTCTCAGTCTTGTCCCTGCCCAAATAAGTTTGGGAATACAACCCCTTTTTGTGTGTTGTAGCCTTTTGTGTGTTGGGAATACAACACCTTTTGTGTGTTGTAGCCTTTTGTTGTGGCTTCTTATAAGCCTTCTCATATGCAACACCCTTAAAATTTTTAGCCCTACTGTCTCTTTCTCTTTCAGATGAAGCTGATACAGTATCTTTAAACTTTTTCATATTTTTTTTACTTCTATTGTATATTTTACTCTTTTTGAATTCCTATACATTAAATATTAGACACCCATTATTGAGAATTTATGTATTTAATATTTTCTCTGTTTTTTTAACAGTTCTGCTATTTTTACCCACATTTGGCCATGTATTATTAATTTTATAGTTAACCCATTATTTTGAAATTTTAGATATTTATTTTTCATAAATTTCAAAAATACACTTAGTGTCTTCAAATTTTTCTATTTTGAGGCATCTTATTCTTGCTTTTGTAGGTGTGCTATATTCTTAAATCTCTTTGAGGCTATACCAAGTTTTTAGTAAGTTCTCTTCTTTTCCTGAATTATCGCCGTTTCTCTGGGGTAAGCTGCTCTTTTTTACGTTTCCTTTTATCAAGGGAAATTATTATCCTTCACTGACCATTCCTATTTACAGAATTCAAGTTTTAATTGATTTCTCTGGGCAACTGGTGTGGGTTTCCTTTATTACTGTGTATGTAGGATGGCTATTCCCTGTAAGTATCTCCTCTGAAATGGAAATGGAAGGCTTCCTGGAAAGTCTGCATATAATAGAAGCATATGGATGAGCAGGAATGAAAATGGTTTTACTCTGTGACAGTAACTCACATACTAGCAGACTTAGTTCTTTCTAGACAATACATTCAGATGAGTGTTAGTGGGATTTTAATGAATTATCTTCCAGTAAGTGCAAAGGGAACTCACAGGCAGTTTCTAGCCCCCTGGTTCTCAAACTTTAGTTTGAATTAGAATTATGTGGAAGTTTATCTGGCGTGGCTAATACAAAGCAGCCATATGTACTCCAGAGTGTTTGACTCAGTATGTCTGGGCATGGTCTAGGAATTTGCCTTTTAATAAGTTCTCAGCTGGTTGCATGCTATGGATCCACACTTTGATAACCATTGCTCCAGACCGACTTTCAACTAATTTCTCCCTACTTCAATCTATTCTTCCATCCCATTTTCCTGTATTTGCTGTGCTGCCTTCCCTTATTCTTGTTCTATTATTAATGTGTGTAACAAACCACCCAAACCCAGTGGCTTAAAGCAACAATGATTATTAATACTCTGCTTGCTAAACTCCTATTTTGGTGGGGCTCAGTAGTGATAACTCATCCTTAATTCTCTTAGTATTAGCTGCAGCAGTTTGAAGGCTGGGGACTGAAATAATCTGAAATTTCATTTTCTCACATTTCTGATATTTAAGACCCTATATGAGGCTATTGGCAAAAATACCACATCTTCTCCATATGGTCTGACACATTCCTCAGTACGTGGTGGCTGGATTTCAAGGGTAATTATCCAAGAGAGCCAGATGGAGGTCATATTACCTTTTATGATTCAGCCTTAGAGGTCATGCACAGTCACTTCGGCTGCATTCTATTTATGCAAGTAGCTACAAAGTCCTTTCCAAATTCAAAGGAAGGAGGAAAAACCTTCTTCTTTTCTTTTTTTAAAAAAAAAAAATTTAGTGGAGTAGTGGCAAGACTCTGAAGAGTGTATAGGAAAAGAAATGTTGCAGTAATTACTGCTATAAAGTTCCATCTATTATTATCCTTACTCCAAACACAATTCACTTCATCATCACATGCAAAATATTGATACAATCACAGCTTTTCCTCCAAATAAAACCAAAATCTTATCCATTATAGCATCAGTTTTATAGTCGAGGACCAGGATTTTGTCAACTAAATCAGCTCTAGGTGTGAATAAATTTTCTCATGTGTGTTTCCCTTGGTAAAACTTGTTAAGTATAGCTCTCCATCTATAGACCAGTGAATTAAAAGGGACATCTTCTTTGACTTTGATATAGTCAACAAACAGTGATGGGTGGGCCATAGGATAACCGCTGTACATACTCCTATTCAAAAAAAGGAGAAAGTGGGAGGCACACAGTATTCAAAATTTCATAATTATTCTGAGATCTATTCAGGCACATATTTGAGCTCCTTGATTAGGGCTCAGCACTACTGCCTGGGAATGATTCTCCACAGTTTCATTGTGACTTTTAGGCTCTGGGCATTACCCTCCGAGTCATCCTTTCTTTTCCATAAACAATGGCTATTGTTTGCAGCTGAATAGTTTTATCAACTTGCTTCATGTTAATAGTGATTCAAGCATCTAAAAATTAATTTTCGTTTTGTAATGTCACTGTCTCTTTTTGTCTAAGCTGGTGATGTTTCCAACCACACAATTCCTTTTAAAAACTCAGTGTGTTTTCCATGAATCTTGTTATTTAGCCAAGTTATACCCAACAATCTTTTTGAGGTAAATCTTCCTCCACTTGTGGCTTCTTATAAGCCTTCTCATATGCAACACCCTTAAAATTTTTAGCCCTACTGTTTAATAGAGAAGATCGTTAGACTTTCAGAGGGCTTTATCTGATTAAGTGAATTGCGCAGGCAATCCTTAAGTCTTCTGAAGTATTAAGAATAATGCCATTTCCCACCTTGGATTTGATATTTACTCAGAAGTTCTTTGTCATTTGAGAATCTCAGATAAACTAATAGTATAAAGCATTTTTATTTTTGAACTCAGTAAGACCTGGCTGCTTTATAGCTCCTTTCAATTTCACTTAAATGAAAACATTTTAGCTAACCTGTTTTTTTCCCCCCTCATTTTATCAAATTCAGTAGGAAGAAACCAGGTGACAATTTAAGTGTTCTACCTAGAACTCTCCTTAGCTATGTCATCCAGTTCATTAGGTATATTTTCTATCTTTCACATTACCATAGACAAGGTGTGGTTACATTTTTTGCCGCTGTGTAACAAATATCTCCTTTTCTCCAGGTTTCAGTAATATTTTCCTCATTATCTTTAAGCCATCACCAACAGCCTTCTAGAGGGCCATCAACGATTTGCTAATAATCTTGTTCAAGGTCCCATAGTCTTTGTCTGATACCTTCCTCAAAGTTCTTACAGCTTCCACCTGCTAGCTGACCCCAAAACCACGTTTTACATTTGTTATAACAGCACACTACCCAGTTAACAAAATTAGCTACCTATTGCTACCTAAAAATGACCCCAAAACTTGGTAACTTAAAAGAAAAGTAACATAAATTTTGATCATGATGTCACAACTTACTGAAGGCTTTACAGGGATAGCTCACCTCTGCTCCATTTGGCATCAGCTGGGGCAACAGTTAGGGACTAGAGTCATATGAAGACTTTTGCATTTATATATCCCCCAGTTGATACCGGCTGTCAGTTGAGACCTTAATGGGGTTGGTGACTGGAATATCTGCTCCACGGGATGTCTCCAGGTGGCTTGGGTTTCCTCACAACATTAGGTCTGGATTCTATGGGTGAGCATCCCAAGAAGAGAGCCAGGGAAAGGCCAAATCACCCTTCACAGTGTAGTCTCAGGAGTCACATATCATCTTCTTGGCCATATTATACACATCCATACAGTGAGACAGGTCCACCCAATTTCAAGGGAAGAAAAAGAGATTCTACTGTTTCATGAGAGAATAGCAAGGTTCTTCAGTAGCGTGTGGAGTTGGAAATATAGCTGTGGTCACTTTTGGAAAATACAATTTTCCACACCTCTCTTTCATCTATTGACATGCTTTCACCTATTTTCCATGTTTCAGAATTTTGTGCAATTTCTTATTTTCTCATGTATTTCTAATTTTTAGTTGCTTTTCTGGGTTTATGTATTTAACCATTTCTTTGCTGACATTACAGTTGAGTTTCATGAGAAAAGATAAGCAAATGCATGACTGAGACCACTTTTTAAAACTGGAATCATTGGCTAGGCGTGGTGGCTCACGCCTGTAATCCCAGCACTTTAGGAGGCTGAGGCAGGTAGATCATGAGGTCAAGAGATTGAGACCATCCTGGCCAGCATGGTGAAACCCTGTCTCTACTAAAAATACAAAAAATTAGCTGAGCATGGTGGTGTGTGCCTGTAGTCCCAGCTACTTGGGAGACTGAGGCAGGAGGATCGCTTGAACCTGGGAGTCGGAGGTTGCAGTGAACCGAGATCACACCACTGCACTCCAGCCTGGCAGCAGAGTGAGACCCCGTCTCAAAAACAACAACAACAACAACAAAATAAAGCAAAACAAACAGAAAACAGGAATCATCATTTTCATTTTTTTGTAAATAGCTATATTAATATTTTTGAATAAGAATCCCTTGAATTGAATTGCCTTTAATAATTACAATTGTATATTGAGGTTGAAAATTACATTACAGTAATGTGTCAATTAAATACTGCTAGTTGTGCCCTAGGTAACATTAGCAGCAAACAAAATTTAAATCATATGAATTAACAAGTCATATATGGACAATAAATTGATATTATCTAAAATAAAAGAATTCTCACTAATTTTTTAACCAATAACAATAAATCATTTAAAGTCATACAGTAACAACAGGGACCATAATTATAAACAAATGTGAAAGATCCCAATGAGAGACATTTTAATCACGTCCTGAACCATCCTCTCTTGAATTTCAATAGTATTTCTTAAATATTGTGATTCAAATTAACTTCTTTTGACATCTTTAAATTTGTTCCTCAGTCCCTGGGAACACTTCAATGTGTGCTAGGGTAAAGTGAATACATTAGAAACAGATAAAAATACTTCATTTTTAGAGTTATAGGATTACTCGGAACTTACCACAGAAAACTTGAACACCATACTTACAGCGTAATCTTGAACCCTACATAAATCTAGCCAATAAAGACAGAAGGACCAATTTGATCTATCTCCTATGCTAGAACTCCAACCCTTTGGAGGCTATCTGGCGATTACACTTTTTAAAAGATAATTTTTACACCATCATGAAAAACCACATATCAATTTTTAATTTCTAACCAAATTAACACTTTTCTTATTACACAACAAAAGTGACTTTATTTTAAAATATACAGTAAAATCAACTAAATAAATTTAAATTACTTACAATTTTACTTTAAAAAATGCTAATATTTTATTAATTTCCGTCTATTCCATTGCTTTTTTATTCTTCGTCTACCTCCCCCTTTCCTCCTTTTTGTATTTCTTTCAGCATTCCTCTGTAATGATCATACACAGCATTTATTTTCTGTCTTCCTAACAAGCACTGAGCTAGAATGCCATTATTTAAAAGTTTATTATATAGAGTTAGATATGAAAGTATTCTACATCTATGTTTACACAATTTTATATGTTTAAACATAAAATTCACGTGTTCATCTTGTATTACGAATATTTATTATCACAGTTATACATCTCTTAGGGGAAGCATACTTTTTGCACTCAATTAGCATAGGCTTTTAGCTGGAGATTTTGGAGTTGGAAACTATAGTCTACGGTGCTGGTAACGTGAGCTCAGGTGAGCTCTCTGAATACGACTAAGACCCTCCAAGTCTAAGGGGAAAAGAGTAAATCATGATGTCTATTTGAAGACATTTCATAAGTGAATATCTTTTTGATTAAGAAGTCCATTCAATTTAAACACATTTAACCTGTCATTTATGACTCATGAAAGAGCAGACACAATTCTACCGGGATAAGGGTTCCACCAGTGATTTTTATATTAAAGGAATTGTTTGCTTCAAAATATGATCTATATTATTTGAAAGTTCTCATTCAACTGCATTTCAGCCCTAACTTCAAATAATCATACACACTGTTTTCTGACTTCTTAACAGCACCAAGACACGATCAAAAACAAGTGTACTTGAACAAGTTAGCTGCTTAGTAAAAACATTATCTCCAGAAAAAAAAGCTGGGACGGGAACAACCATATATAAGATTTTTATTGTTGCAGAACGATTTTTTTCATACTTCAGCTATTAAAGGAGAAGCTCAGATCGCAAAAGGTGTATATTTCAAAGCTTCTTTCAAAGAGAGAGATTCCTTTCTGCTACAGTTACCTGAATGAGAAAGAAATTGTAAAGGCTAACTGACCAATAAATGGATTTTAAAGGTGCAATTTAGTTGGACTTTCCACCTTTTTCATTTGAATCCTGTTTTGATTACCATTTTTCAGAAGCTTTCAAATGTTTACAATTTATCATAAGGGTCTTCTTTTATACAGCACAGTATCTCCTTCCAGCGGGCACATCCCAGCTTGACTCCAGCATTTATAAAGAGGGGATGACTCCTAGTAGCCCAGTTTTTCAACTGCAAGTGGAATCAAGGCTAATTGCAACAAACCACCTCAGTTTAGTAAAACTAGAAGTCTCCTGGCCAGTCAGACAAATCCATTAGGATTTTATTGGGTCCTAAAAAGAGTTATGTGATTCCCTAGGATCCAATCCTTGTCAATCAGGCATGTTAAATTGGATTCTTGAATAGGGAAATCCCTTAGGGAGAGTAGATGTTATCTAGATCAGATGCAGTGATTTTTTCGACTCTGTGCTCACTAGGTTCTGTTCTCTCTTTAGTGAACCAATAAAACCATAATAAGTATTGATTAACCCATTACTGAGCATTATCCACTGGCTTCTGCCTGGCTGTATTTAAACACTACATTGTACTTTCACAGTGCCACTCTACAGACACTTGCCTTGCTGTGGCTGTCTTGCCAAAATGGTGCCAAGCGTATTTATTTTTAGTGCGAACCAAATATTCCAATTACACTACCTCTGTCAGCTTCCAAGGTGTTCTGCTAGTTTTCTAAAGAAAGAAAATTATGCAATTGCTTTTGGTACAGTTGACTGTATGGTGATTCAAGTGTTTGAATATTTTGAAATCTGAGATATTGTTTTCCACTAGGATAAAACATAAAAACCTTATCACAAGACCTAAGTCAGTTTTCCTGTTGATTACAAAAAGAAAAAAACTGCCTTTTAAATTAGTCGTGCATGTGTAATCTTTGAACAAATTATGTAATCTTCTAATCATTTATGATGTCAGTAGAGGGAGTTTTCATTAGCACACAGCTGATTTCATTAACTATTGGAAATGTCATAACATTCAGGAGGCAGCAAAATCATAGTCTGTCTCATGCTGTGAAGTTTTAGTGGACATGTTTAAGATTCCCCTGTAAATTGACTGTTCACAAGTGAAGGTAAAATTTCTGGCAAGGCTGATCTATAATGTTTTCAGAATTTCCTTGCAAGCACTAGCTTATTCATGGCTCTCTGCTTTTCTTTCTGCAGGCTGCTTAATACTTAGAAATGCAAAGATCAACCAGACAAATTAAGTGTGATTAGAGGGGACAAGGTCATGTGCTGAATGGAGACAGGTCAATCTCAGGCATCAGAGCAAAAAAATAAAATAAAATAAAATAAAATAAAATTCACATTCACATTATTATGCTTTTAGTATCTATTTTGTTTCATATTTATTCTGACCACATATGCAGTTTTTAGGGAAAAATGTGCTTTGAGAAATTGATATATATATTTATGTTATTTTGGAGTTTATAGTTTGCAAGTCTGTATTACCTTTTGTGTTCATTACAGAATAGTCATTTGATCAAGTGATTTTCAATACATTGTCAAAATAAATTACATTCACTTCATTAGATGTACAGGAAGTGTAGCCAAAGCAGGGACAAGTATTAATTTAGGACTCTGCAGAAACTGACACTCCATCTTATGACCCTGAGGCTGTATTATTCAAGATACCTAGTGATGGAAGGAAGTCTGTCTCCATAGCAATTACCTAAATCTTTTATCAGTCATTTCTGGAAAGAAAATTAGAGCAATTGTGTCAGGATGGTCATATGGGCAGAAATTGCACACTCATTCAAACCACTTATGTCTCTGACTTTGTCCTTGCTTGATGGCTGCTTTTGTTTACTACTCTGTGTTTGAAAGCTTGATTGGGCATGAGCAGATGTGCCAAACTGTAACCACAAAAGGTTGGCCTTTTGTTTTCTTCTCATTTCTTTTTTCTTCCTTCATTACTTTATTTCTCTTTCTCTCCTCTTTTCTTTCCTTCTCTTTTTCTTTTTTAGCAAAACTACTAAATCTTACTACTTGTCTATTAAGCAAATTAGATGTCATTAATAATGTGAAGAAACTCAATTAGAAATAGTTGAAATAAGTTGCAGCAGTCCTTTCTCCTTATCATTTAGTTATTTATTAAATGTAGTTATTATTAAACTTGGTAATATTTAGTTATTATTAAACTAAACTTGGTAATATTTAACAGGTGATTGCCAACTTGAGAAAAAGACTGCAAAGAATATATCCTTTTTCTTATATTTTATGACACATGAATATTAATTGATTAGATAATTGATATCACACCAGTAAAGTCAATTGTTAGCGTGGAGGTCTATTGCCTAGATATGATTTAATTGATCTAGAAGTTTTAAAAATATTCAAACAAATTAATAACCAAAGAGGAATTTTAGTCACGCTGTGGAAACAGCTTCAAAAATCCCTCTGAACATTTAGGTTTTTGCACCATTGGATTTTGAAATAAAAATAAAAGCTTAACTCTTGATCAATGAGAGTTGTAGTTTTCTTTGAGTAGTGTGAACAACGCAGTTTAAGCTTTCCCTTCAAGTTCCTTGTTCAGGAAAATTTACAATTAATGGCTTTCTACAACAGCAAAGATATCCCCTTCTTCATGGCTCAGCTAGGGACCTGCCAGACTAATCTATTCCCAGTGGGCTGGCCATGGTCCTTTACTCTATCTGTCTTAGCATATTGATTTCTGAGCTGTCTTATTGGTTCCTAACATAATTATAGCAGGAGTGGGTCTCTTAGTACAGCTAATACATTTACACTATGGCATCTAGGGGAGCTTATTATAACGGCATCCGGTAGTGCTGCTATAGTTAAGGGTCAGTTTCTATTTCCATTATAAACTCCATTTTTCAGTGAATATATACCTTAGCAGTTTTAATTTATTTAAAGGTAAAAAAGAAAAAAAAACCCTGGCTTTGTGTCATCCAAGATCCACACATTTCTGCTCTTAAAAGTTAATAAAACTGAAGTCTCTATCCTTGCCATACTTTTGACATTTTCAGGAAAACAAATGATATTTTCTATTCTTATGGGATCTTTGACTTAGTAACTAATTTGACACATAGCTCAATTGTGGTATCAATAGAAGTGGTTTTAATACCCTAAACACTTTATGAATAGCATATATTATTACGTTTTTATCTATAAAAAGTGTGATGACTTTCAGCTTCCAAAGACTAAGGAAATATTTTTATCCACCTAACAGATATTTGACAGAAACGATATTTCTTGAAATAGAAAAATTACCATCAAGATGATCTTTTACTGAAATGTTCATAATAGAAAACTCTAAATATGATAGCATAATATGTAAAGAAATAAATGTACCTCATGTAGGACAATTTTGTTCACTTAGCAAAATTTAAGATATAAAAAGGATTTTAAACAATTGACTAATAAAAATGTGGTTTGTATTTTTGTACGTTTAAACAATAAGTTGTCTTGTCTCTAAACTAGCAACAGTTAGAGTTAGTTAAGCTTCCTAGCCATAATGACTCACTCAATTCATAGATGTATACTTGAGACTTCAAATAGTAATAACCTATAACTAAATATTTCACTGTGGTTTTGTGTCCTAGCATCTTAGAATTCAATATGAATTCTAGAACATATGAAAACTTATATGCTTGATTATATGTATTTTTTTTTACCATTCCTAGAAAGTGATAGAAGATGGTGCTAAAGGCTCCAAGTGAAATTTGTGGAAAGGTTAATTCATAGTATTTCAATTGTCCATGTCTAGATGTATGCTATACAAGCGCTAGTTAATCTACGCAAAAATGAAATTCATATAATAGCCACATTGGCATTAGAATAATTCCTATTTTTAATATTTAATAATAGTATAATAAATTGATTGTATAACATTAAATATGCATTTAAATTTATATATAATTACAATATATAATAAATTTTATATAACATATGTAGATAGATGAGCTTTTATGGTAAATCAAAATTTACTTCTCTAAGGAAAACAAACTTATAACCTGAAAATTCATTTTTAAATTGGATTTTTTTCATTATAAACAAAATGTAATAAGCAAGTTTTAACACTTTCAGCATGATAATATCTTGAATATCAGCACTTGTATTTTTTCCTGCTGTAATACTGGATTTTATCTGATATTTTTGGAATGTGGTTTGATTCATCCATTTTACGTATTTTTATGGAAAGCATTGTGTTAAGCTCAGAGATTGCAGAAAGATTAAAAAATAAAATTTAAAAAAATTATCCCCAGTCTATAAAAACTCATATTTTTGAAAAGGAAAACATGTTGTAATTGCCATAGTGGAGGTAAGTAAAAAATATTGAGGAATCTAAAGCTCAGAAGAGATAGTGATAATTCTGACAAAGAATCAAGGAATGCTTTACAAAGAACGTTACACTGGAAATATTGTTTCAAAGATGGGTAGAAGGTTTCACCATATGCTAAGTAGCTTTGAATTACTATGATTGACTGACTATGTCTTTATTTACCTGTCTTATAGCCTTACTTGTATAGGAGGCTGTTTTCTGTGTAAGACCATGGCAACATCTATTCTTTTTCTCATTCTCATTTATTTCTTTTAATTTATGGTGGACTCAGAAATCAAGTAACATACGTAAAGACTAAACAAGAAGCAAAAATTAATTAGTACCTCTCTAATTAATGTCTGTATAATCTATGATATTCAGGTACTTTAATTCCTGTACTTTACAATATCTATATTAGACGTTCTGAGCACCTCTTTGCTTAATGACCACTGCATTCCAGTTATAGAAGGGTGCTAAATATTTAGTTCAAGTAGGTAAGGTTGACAATTAAATGAGGATTGTTGTGCATTATATAAGTACAGCAGATCAAATCTATGTTCACCTCTTTCTAGCAGAAAGAGGTGACTGTGGTTAGCCGTACCCATGTGACTTCCAGCTAGTAAATAAAATGTAAGAGAGAGAATAGATGCCACTTCCAGGTGATGGCTTTTAAGATGTGAGTATACTTCCATGTTCTCTTTGATCTCTAGGCTAGATAACATGGCCCTGGTGTGTGGTGGAGCCACAGAATGGAAGGTACTTGAAGGTTCTGAATCATCAAGTAGAGAAGAGCCATGCTTCCTAAGCTTACAACTTCACCAACCAGGATACCAATTTGGACTGTTATATGAGGGGAAAACAAACTCTTAATCTACTTATTTGGAGGGAGATTACTGTAGTATGGACCACCTAAAAGAGTACAATATATTGTATGCATGTTTGACTATATATGGAGCCCTATATACATATTAATTACTGGCTCTAATTTTACAGATTGTGTATATGAGATTTCAGTTTCCAGAATTTTCAATACTTTAACTTTTAGTTTTGTAAAATGTATTTTTAACAGCTGCTTTTTGTTTTATTTTACTTTTATTTTATTTTTTCAGAGAAATCCTGGGTAAGTTGTTGACTAATGCAATGACTGTATGGGATGTGAAGCTACTAATGAGTTTTTCAATGATTTGACAAACTCAATTCAAATAATCAATAGCAGCTTTCGACAGGACTTGTTCAAATTTCTGACCAAATGGACTGGTAGTTTTGTACCCGGCTGATGAAATATCACTATTTCCTGTTATCAATTATATTTTTTAGATCAATGTAAACATACAGATTCATACCATTTGAAAACCAAAGAAATTAACTAAAGATTAAGCTCTCAACATGTGAATTTGAAGTTTATAAACTACATCAAATTAGAATAAACTTTAAAGACTTAGAATTTCAGCCAGCCCTCTTGAGTCATTTAGATTTTGCCAGAATATTTCACAAAATATTATGGTTAGATACTTCATACCAAAAATAAACTTTAACTTGACATGTAAGTTTTTTTAAAACCATTTTGTGGGTTCTATAGGAAGCATGGAATTGCAGTGGCACAGGAATTTTACAAATAATGAGGTGAAAACAGCTTAACCAAACTTTTTGAATCTTCAAAAGGATTCTACTCTGGTATATAATAGACGTGCCTACAGATTCTCAGTCACAGCAGGATGGCTGGGTACTGCATTTCATATTCACAAAATAGGCTTTTTCTTGGAAAAGATGGTTTTACATCCCCTGTCATAACAAAGAAGGATTGCCAACTATTTATTTCAGTGTTCCTAATTGTTGTCAGAATGTGACCTAAAATCTGACGCAGAATTTTTCAAAGTCAGGCTCCCACCCGGCATGTACATTTATCAACGTTTATTCCACACTCACCTATGCAGCAGCGCTTGTGAAGGTCTGTTTTTATTTAATTCTCAAGATTTTGTTGTTAATGGGTAAACTGTCTCATAAATTAGGGAAGTGCTCAATTACAAGCCTGACAGAGATTGATTTTGGTTCTGCTGTTGGTCACTACCAGCAAGTGAAGGCCGCGGAAACCACAACTCCAGCTAATGCTGGAGTCACTTCAGAGGTGCTCGCTGAACAAGTGTTCGTTAAGAAGTGAGAACTGTTGGCAGCATATCTGCATGTTGTTTGTGTTTATAGCAATAATCTATATGAGTATCCTCTCACTATTTAGTTACATACACTCATGTGACAGAATAATGTAACTTTAAATTTTTTGCATATATTAATAGGTTTTTTAAAAAGCCAACAGAACAACTTAACGGCTTTAGCTATCACATATTTAAAAAGACAATATATTCCAAAGGTCTGAAATTGTAGTTGTCACATTGGAAATCTACAAAATAAAATGATTCACAAACTGAAAGACAATAGGCACAAATTGCAAACTTAAAAAAAAAATCCAACTTGGGCAGCTAAATGTCAGGAATTCTTTTCTGAAACTCATTACAAAATAAGATTCAATCAAGTAGAATTATAAGAGAATTCTAATATGAAATATTCTAATAAAGGAATGCTTTGGTTCTAATCCTGTGAGATAAAAATTATGGTAGAGTTTTAGAAAATAATTTTTCCTTGGCTTTAGGATAGATAATCCATTTGAATAAAGTTTCTATTCCTTTTTTTGTTTAAATTTTCAAAATTACTACATGATAATAAAGGATTGATTTGATGTGTTTGCAAAAATAAAGGTATATTTTCTGCCTCAAGTAATGGATAAGGAAAGTGGCATTTTAAAGTGAGCATAATATATACCAAAACTATGATTTTAGAGAAATTATGTTTACTTTAATTCCTAGGAAGACGCATTCCTATTATTCCAGCATGGGGTAGCTAGCATAACAGCCTCTTTCCTTTACAGTCTTAATATTCTATTTTGATTACCAAATAAGGTTTTTTTTTCTGGTTTTTGACCACAGATTACTTATTTTCATAATTGAATAAGGCAGAATAAGTGTAAAAGTTAAAAGTGTCTTCATTGTGAGGCTTATTCAAGATATTATTGGGAAGGTACGCAAAACCCTCCCTAAGTCTGATCTTTTGCTTTGCAGGATAAAAAAGGATTCTTAAAAATGTGTAGGTATTATATCATTTTAGGATTCTGATATTCTGATATCTACTTAGGTATCATCAGAATGCTTCATATTTGGATGTACATAAAATTAAAGAAATGGTATATGCAAGATATTCTCTTTCTCTTCTCCTTACTCATTCACTACTAAATAAGTTAAACATTTATTTCTTCTCAACAATTTTATTGCAGAATCTGAAATAGAAAGGTAAATTCTTCAAACATTTTTTTCCAAAATTATATTTTGGTTATTTTTCTGCTTTACATTGTTTTCAAAGTCACCTAATGGCCAGCCTGGAATATACATTGACTCCAACAGTGTTTTACAAACAGGCCTCATGAAATAGCACATTTGTTAGAAGCCGCGGATGAATATCACTATAGTTATTAAATTACTGTTCTTTAAAAAACATTAGACAAATAACAGGAAATCACGCTGTGCAGCAGGATAATATAATAAGGATTCAATTATAAGAGTTATGAACAATAAGTGAGCCTCTAAATGGCAAAGTTGAAAGTGGCCTTTGATTGTAACTTAACATTTTCATGGTTTTGAACTTAAATCACTGTGTTTTCAGTGGAAAAAAAAAGTGTGTTTATCTATATGGAAGATATAATTTTCTGTAAACCTATAGAGTAATAGCATTTGAAGAAAGTTACTTTGCAGTTTAATTTAATGAACGCTATTGACACTTCCATTTCAGTTTCTAGTAACCAAACGAATGCTTTAACAGCTTTACTGGTTTCAAAGGACCCATGCCTCATGCCCGTCTCAGCTTTAGTTTACATGAAGGAAACTGAAAATGCGGATGTCACATAGGCTTCGGTGAATGATAAGATGATAAATACTACATTTCATGAGCAGGAGTATAAGGCATGGAGAAATTCCTAAAAATTTTAGAAATTCGTAAGTCTCTTATTACTTTAAAAATTTTATCATTCTTACTTATGTAATCTAATAATTAATTCTTAAGTTGCCCTTTAATAATTTCACTGACCAGCAAAATCCTTCAAACATCGTCTCAAATATCATTACCTCTTTGAAGGCATTCTCATTCTCATCACAAGAGTAATTTATTACTTCTGTACACCAGTCCTCTATATTCTGGGACTGATTCTGTGGAAATAATTATAAATATCATTCTTGATCGCTGACTGTATGCTAGCCATGTGCCTGTTATTTTATTTAATTCAAAATCCCCATAGAGGTAAAAAGAAGTAAGCACTATTGATATTCTTATTCGACAACGAGGAAGACAGACTTAAGAAGGCCAAGCGGCACAGCTGACAGTTCAAACATCCTGGAGCTGGGACTGTAATCCAGGTCTTTCTAATTGTAAAGCTTATTCTCTTTCATCATTCTGTTATACTGTTTCTCACTTTAGTTCCAGGTATGACAATAAATAAGCTTAGCTCAAGGGTAGTCTGGAACATAAATACCACTCTGTGTTAGAGAAGCCCTTTATGCTCCAGATGATCCTTATGCTTGAAAAAAAAAATGACGACAATAAAACAAGCCTCTGCACTTTGGTTCTCCCTACACAAAGAAAGAGTAACTTCTAGGAAGGATCCTGAGACCTGAATGAGAAACTGGGAGAGGAGGGCAAGTAATTGCATGATTGGCCCCAGTTTTCACCCCTCCGTTCATCAACTCTTTTGCCATGGCCTCATGACAGGTGTGGTATTATGTCCCTTTCCCTGAGCTTTGAGCTTAGATATGTGATTTGCTTTAGGAAATGATAAATAAGCACAAGTGACACTATCCCAGTTATGACCTGCACCATAAGAGGTCTCACAAGTTTCGGCTTGCTGTCTTGCACCACTGCCATTGCCATAAGAAGAATTTGCACTTACTAGCCTGTTAGTCTGAGAAGGATGCAGAGCAAAGCTGCCCAGCTGGACACAATCCGTAGCAGCTGAACCCCATAGCTGGCCCACAGACATGTGAATGATAGTAGATGATTGCTGCCTTAAGCCACTAGATTTGGAGTTGCTTGCTATGCAATGGGGTCTACGATTAATACACTGTGTGTAAAGAAAAAAAAATCACATCGAATTAGTATTGGTTCAGCGTACACTATTTTCAGTAAATAAAATATAATGAAAATTGGACCTTGCCATCAGGATGTTTTGATTCTTAATATTTCTAAAGTTTATTTTGATAAGCAAAATAAAACCATTGCATTCATAATCATTAAAAGCATACTTTTTAAAAATCACACTTAATCCTCTACTTCTGACAAAATCTTAAAGGAGTTGGGTAAGAACTCTCTGGGTCCCTGGTGGAGTAGAGTAGGTAGGAGAAAATAGGCATTATAATAGATTAGTTGGTTAACATGTAACATTCTTCCTTTAAAGATGACATATTAAGACTAAATAAAGCACACGTTATTTACAAGGAACCAATTTTGTGAAATTAAAATGTCAAGTGGGACCCTAGCATCACATTCACTACTGTCTATATTATCTAGCTATAATCTGTAGCTAACTCAGAAATTCCAGTAGTGTCTCTCAAGAATTAGAATTGGGGCTGATGCAGTGGCTCACTGTAATCCTAGGGTTTTGGGAGGCTGAGTAGGGAGGATTGGTTGAGTCCAGGAGTTCAAGGCTGCAGTGAACTCTGACTGTGCCACTGTAGTCTGGCTGCAGTGATAGAGGAAGACCCTGTCTCAAAAAAAAAAAAAAAAATTAAAACTAATATGATTCAGTCCCCAAAGTTCTCAGGGTAGATTCTTATATGACCATAGCCTAAGTACAAGATGAGATAACAAAGGGAAAAATACAGTTATGGTCATGTTCTTGTGGCCAAAGAGCTACAAGAGCTTTTAGAGCCGAGCTATAATATTTTAACTTATGGCATGATGTTTGTCTTGCCCTTCAGTAAAACTCAGCAATCCAACCAAATGTCTCTGGCCAGCTTCCACTTCATCATCCCAGCATGTAAAGCTTCATTAGTATTCCAAGACTTCTTTTCTCTACCACCCCTCTCTTCTTATTCAGAACGACAGCTTTTATTGTTATTTAGCACAGAAAATAGAGGTTATAAGGCAGGAACTACCTCGATTTTCTGCTCTTCCATTTGTTCATCTATTAGCACTGGCATCAATCTCAGAAATTGTTTCATGAGAAGCAACTCCTCTCCCGCAATACTAATTTATTCATCTGAGCTCTTCATTCCTGAATCCTCAGCCTTTCATTTTTCACTGACTCCTTTATTATATAAGTACACTGACCTATCTTCCACTTTTATGCACTTCCCAATTCAGTGTTCTCTCTAGACTTATCTCCATATAACTCTGCTTTAGAACCAAGCTCTTAGAAAGTGTAGATTAACTTCCAGTTCCAAGTTTATAAGTGTTATTTGTATCAGATTAATTTTCCCCCAGATACTACTACAAAAGAGAAACAAAATACAGAACAAAACTACTTGAAAATATTACAGAAGGAGCAATGCAAGGAGGATTTCAGGAGCTATAATTTTACAGGTAACAGGGCACGCAGACTTGAGCTCTGCATTAGCACCTGCTTTTGATCAGGGGTGATTCATCACTTCTTGCTATAGGAGAGTAGAGTTTTTTCAAAACAGAGGCAGACTCTCTGGGAAGAGTCAGAAGAGTTTAAGATTAAGGGCTGCTAAAGCAACTGGTATTTGAGGTGGGAAATCTTACAGAGGAGAAAACCATAGAAAAGCAAAAATTCCCTTCAAAATGCTTGCTTACCCTTAACCTGCACAGGCAGAAGTTAAGAGCAGAGAAACAACTAACAGAAAGCAGTAGGTGGGATCCCAAAGTGAAAAGCAAAGATTTCAATAGTTGTGAGGTGCTAGAGTGGCAGTGGTTAGAGTTCAAGCTCCACACTGAAAAACATTCCAGATCCTCAACAGGAACCTCAGAAATGCCGTCAACACTAAACCAGAAATATTGACGACTGATTTCCCAACAGAAACAATGAAAAGAAGAAAATAGTGGAATTAACAAAAGAAACAAAACTGTCAACCTCCAGTTTCCATACCCAGTGAAAATATTCTTCAAGGTGAAGGTAAAGAAAAAGTGCAAACAAATCAAATATCAATTGAGCAATGAATAGATAAAATTGAGTACATCTATGCAATGGAATATTATTTGAGAATGAAAAAAGAATGAAATTTTGATACATGCTTCAACATACATACTGTAAGTCATAAAGTAACTGCAAAAGAATATTAAACAACAAATCAACTGATAATGGAAAAAAATGAAATAAAAAGATTGATACAAGAAGAATTGAAAAGCAAAGGAATCCTACACCAATGAAAGAAATATGAACCTGGTTTTAGAATGTTTCCCATAGAGGAAAATCCAGGCCCTGATGATTTTAATAGTGAACTCTTCAAAAAATTCAAAGAAGAAGCATCAATTTCACACAGCATGCAACTCTTCCTATGTGGCCAGTGATAGGAACTGAAACCTCATATAAGGTGTCAAATAGGAGCAGCACTTTGGGAGGCTGAGGCTGGTGGATCACGAGTTCAAGAGATCCAGACCATCCTGGCCAACATGGTGAAAGCCCGTCTCTACTAAATATACAAAAAATTAGCCAGTGTGGTAGCAGGTGCCTGTAGTCCCAGCTATAACGGAGGCTGAGGCAGGAGAATGGCGTGAACCTGGGAGGCGGAGCTTGCAGTGAGCCGAGATCGCGCCACTGCACTCCAGCCTGGGCTACAGAGTGAGACTCCGCCTCAAAAAAAAAAAAAAAAAGCCAACTTTTTCATCCTGTTTCATGTCTAGATGTCATGTATAGATGTAAATTCTTTTTTTTTTTTTTTTTTTTTTTTGAGACAGAGTCTCGCTCTGTCGCCCGGGCTGGAGTGCAGTGGCGCAATCTCGGCTCACTGCAAGCTCCGCCTCCCGGGTTCACGCCATTCTCCTGCCTCAGCCTCCGAGTAGCTGGGACTACAGGCGCCCGCCACCGCGCCCGGCTAATTTTTTGTATTTTTTAGTAGAGACGGGGTTTCACCGTGGTCTCGATCTCCTGACCTCGTGATCCGCCCGCCTCGGCCTCCCAAAGTGCTGGGATTACAAGCGTGAGCCACCGCGCCCGGCCTTAGATGTAAATTCTTAAAGAAACTATGAAAAGTAGAATCTGTCAATATATAGAAACAGCACTATGTCATGAAAAAGTAGAATTTATACCACAAAATCAAAGTTGGTTTAATGTTAGAAAATCAACTGATGTAATTTGCCTCACTAATGAGAGAAACAAAAAGAAAATTCACATCTCAATAGATGTACGGAAGGCATTTGACAAAATTCTACACTCATTTATTTGAAAAATCTCTTAGTTATATCTGGTTAGATATTGTAAGTGTATATGTATTAAATTGGTAAACAAGAAAAATTTAATAAAAATACATTATTAGTTTACAACAACTCAATAAAGGAGAAATGATGGAGCAAAAAATAAGAAATAAATAAATAGAAAACTGCGATTATAAGATATTCTTTACATAAAATTATGTAGTAATTACATAGAAATAAATTGGATAAAGAACTCAGTTTGATGGATAGGAAAATTCACTACTGTTCTACCCAAGCTGTCTTAAAATTCTCTACGCATAAAAAGGATCTCAGCAGTTTATTCAAGTTCTATGTGCAGACTGTAATTCCGATATTTATGTAGAAATGCAAAGGGCCAACCATAGCTAATGTAATATTGAAAAAAACAACAATGAAGGAGGACATATATTACCTGACTTAAAGAATTACTATAATGTTTAAAGTTACAGTATAGTATTGGTACAAGAATAGACAAATAGACAAGGAAATCAGCATAGGCAATGTGGAAATAGACCCACCCATATAGTGCCACAAAAACAGCTGCAAAACAGTTGTCCAAGGATTTGTTTCTTATAAATGATGCTGTTTCTCCTGGATATCTATATGGACGAGAGGGAGAACATGACCCATACATCATACCATATTACAAAATTAATCACAGAAAGATTGTAGGCTTTTATATAAAAAGTGAAAGAATAAGGTTTTTTTTAGAAAAACAGAAGAATACTTTCCTAACTTTGAGCTAAAAAAAAAGACACAGTAAACAGGACACAAGAATATTAATTAGTTGTACTTTGTTAAAGTTAAAATTAAAAATTTCTCTTTTTATCAAAACACCATTAAGACCTGGGAAAGGCAAGTCATGATATGACAAAATATATTTGCAACATATTTTTCATATTTTATATTTTAAATTTTGAAAAAGTATATATTCAGAATATATACTGGACACCAACAAATTAAATAGTAAAAAGACAGAAAACCAGATAGAAAAATGCTCAAAAGATTTGAATGTGCATTTCACAAAGGAATACTAACATAATTAGCTTTCAGAAGGATATGAATGAAAACTGAATGAAACAACAATGAAATAAAGAAACTAACAACTAGCCTGGCTAAAATGAAGAAGATGGAAAACACAAATGTTGGCAAAGATACATAACAACTCTCACAGGTTGCTGGTGGAAGTGTAAATGAGTGCAATCATTTTGGAAAGCTTTGGCATTCCTCTATTAAAGATAAATGTATGCCTACATTATGGTCTAACAATTTCATTCTTAGATGTGTACCCCAAAGAAATGGGTACATAGCTCCCAAAAAATAGGCTATAAGAATTAATGGCAGCACTGATTGTAATAACCAAGAATGGGTAATAAATGTAATAACTAAGAATTATTTATCAATAATGACTAAGAAACTAGTGGCTAAAAACTATTGAATGTATTCATACAATTGAATGGAAAATAACACATTTTGGATGGGTGAATTTTGCGATCAACATTTGAGAAAAAGAGGCCATACACATGTGTGTGAAGTTAAAGAAAGGGCAAATGCAATCTATAGTAACAGAAGTGAGTATAGTGGTTGTGTTCTTGGGATGGGAGGTTTTGACTGGGAGTAGACAAAATGGAGTTTTCTATGGAGCTGGAAACTTTCTATATCTTGAATTGAGTATTTGATACACATGTGTAACATAATACTCACCAAACCAGCCCCTTGCAGCTTTTGGTCTCTCTCTCTCTCTTTTTTTTTTTTTAACCACATTTCCTGCCTCACTGCCACCCCCACATTATCTACTGCAACTAGGTTCACCCCTTACCACTCCAGTGAACATGTTCATGCTAATTAGGTTCATCAATAATTACCTGTTGCCAAATTTAACGGATATTTTAAAATTCCAAAATTCCTTAACCTCTCTGATGCATTTCAAATCATGTATTCCTCTTCCCTCCTTCACCACTTTTTTCTGACCCTGAATACCACAGTCTCTGCTGCCTCCCTGCCTGTACATTTTTTTTTTGCAAGGAGTTGTCCATGTCTTCTGATGCCATGTAGGTTGCCTTGTATATATGATCCTTAAAATTCCTGCCCACCACCCACCTACCCCCAGACAGATGGGCTACAAGATATTCACTCTGAACAAATAAATTAGAAAAAGAGCCTCTCTATTTGGTTTGAATCAGCTGTGGTCCAGGGAAGGTGGCCTTGAAAATGGACACAGAGTCATATTTTAGCCTTATATTTTTCCCTCACCCCTTGGCTAGGAGCCTTTATATGGAACTCCACCTGGAGAGCACTTCCTTGTAATACCCCATCTGGATTAATCTTGACAAAATCCCACTTATTACATGAGTCTCAATTCAACTGTGAATGTCCCCATTAAACATTCCAGGCCTTGGGCAGCCTGGCAGGGGCATCTTCTTCCTCTGTATATCTTGCATCCTCCAATGAAGCAGCTGATACAGCATATTCCAATTGTTTGTCTGGCTCCAATCTAAACTGTAAGGGCAAAGAATGTGTATTTTCCATGTTATAAACTCAGTAACATATATATATATACATACACATATATATATATGTATATATATATACACACACATATATATCTATATATATACACACACACATATATATGTGTATATATATATACGTATATGTGTGTATAAACACAATCAGTAAATATTTGTTGAATAAATGAATGAATAAATCCAGTAGCAAATGAAGACAAAATAAAAATATCTACAAGAAAAATACAGTAATTTAAATGAGAATGTAAGATCCAAATTTGGGAAAATTGGAATCTCTAGAGTTTTGAAAAGTTGGCCGGGCAGGCGTGGTGGTTCACACTTGTAATCCCAGCACTTTAGGAGGCCAAGGCAAGTGGATCACTTGAGGCCAGCAGTTCGAGACCAGCCAGGCCAACATGGTGAAACCTCATCTCTACTAAAAATACAAAAATTAGCCGGGTGTGGTGGTGTGCACCTATAATCCCAGCTACTCGGGAGGCTAGGGCAGAGGAATTGCTTGAACCCAGGAGATGGAGGCTGCAGTGAGCCGAGATCATGCCACACTCCAACTGAGCAGCAGAGAAGACCCCGTCTAAAAAAAAAAAAAGTTAATTTTAGTTCTGTAGACTAAGTGTTAGCCTAACTTAAATACTTAAAGCTACTAGAACTTCACTTATGTTTATTCAATGTATGCTTAGTAGATTATTTATAACTATTAATGACAAATATTTTATAAACAAAATAATTAAGAATGATAGTCTGAACTGGCTTGTTTTATGAATTCAATAATTTATACTTTTAAAATGATTTTTTGGTAATACCAAAGAAGAGCAATATTATCATCTGTGTTCTGATACTACAGCAAGAAAGTTACAAGTAAAATTCACTAACTCATCCATGAAAATAAACAATGGCATAGAAACTGACTTTGAAGATATTTTGCAATATTTAAAATTTTTGTATTTTGAATTTCATTTCTGCGGCAATTACTATGAAAAAACTTATCTTTTTAATTATGAAAACATCAATTATTTAGATTTAATAATTTTGTATGAGCACATTTATTATACAAGATATTGTGCCAGACATAATAGGTTACATACAGGACTAAATAAGTTATAATCTCTGCTTTCAAAGCATTCCGTCTCAAGGGAGAGAGAGAGAGATATGCAAACAGAGCTATGAGCTGAGACACAGAAATTACTTGGATAATTTCTGTAACATCCTCTTTCAACAGTGGAAACTGACACATCACATCATCACTAGCTGTTAGAAACTATAGCAAATTTGTATTAAAAGATGACCATTCAACTATTATTTTGGAGCAATTCTTGGATTGGATGCTTTCTATGTTTGGTAAACAAGCTTTGAGGAAGAAATATTAATGGAATCCCTTTATTTACAAACATTCTCATAGCTAGGCTTTTTTTGTTTTTTCAATATTGATCAAACAAAGAAACTTGGTCTGTGAATCTTTACTGCATTTCATACTTGTCTGTTCATCTGGCATGTGATCTCTCAGGAAAGATTCAATGCTCAGTTTCACAACTGAGGCTCTTCACTTACGTTGGCTCTTCCCTTTGTACTTACGTTGGGACATGTGCGTGACATTTCAGTGTGAGATGATTACTTTGCTCTCTCTCTGTCTCTTTGTTCTACTTCCACCCTCACTTTTACCTCTCAGTTTCAGAGTTGTTAGCCCTCTTGAGCAGATGAACTACAGCAACTTCTCTGCCTCTAAAAGTTACACATTTTGAGGTACACTCAGACACAGAATTGTAGTGAGACACAGATGTGAAAGTTGAGGGTTTAGAGGTTTAAAGACTCTTCTTCTCTATCTTGTTGTCTCTGAAAAACATCCCATCTATCTGCTCTCAAAACTTCAATCTTTCCCCTCTTAGTATAAGTGCAATTTACCAAAAATAATATGTTTTCTTCCAAATGAAAGGGAAGAGAGAGCAATGAGAAAGAGAGCGAGAGCTAGGGCACACTTTTTTTCTTTGTCAACTTATGTAGAGAAAATGGAGTTTTAGGAATGAGTTTGTTCAAGAGGTAAATGATGGAATATTTTTAATCAGAATACTTTCTGTTGTCTGCCATTAAAAAATTTTGTAATTATAATTGTACTTAGCTAACTGACTGGTGTTTTATATGGGCTAATATTTGGAGTCACTTTTTTCACAATTAGGTTGTTTTCAAGTTTTTCGGAAATGATAAAAGTGATAATATGAAGTTTATGAATAAAATAAAATATATCTGATTGAAACAAAGGAACAAAAGGGCCTTTCATTTAAATGATTTTTTCCTTCTATTTTGTTTTAGTCTTGTTTTATTCATTTTTAGCCTATCACTTAAGGTTTTTAGGTGAGGAACATGTAAACTATTATGTACAAGTGGCAATGGAGAGCTAATCTATGCTATTGAAAAACTGAGGGTGAATGCAAAGACATTGAGAAGGAAGAACTGATGGTTTCAAGTAATTGTGTAAAGAAAGAGGATGGCAGTCTTCTTGCCTGAGACTGGGAAACCAGGAGGAGGAACAGTTTGAAAGGAAAACACTGAGTTTGAAAGTTCTTCCGATGACTCATGAGAAGCACTCCAGAATGCAGTGAAAACATAGATCAGAGTATTAGGAAAGAGGATATATTTAGAGACAAATTTTTCATAGACTTTTGCATGGAAGTGACAGTTGAAAAGTTGACAAATGTCTGAAATTACAAACCAAAGTGAAGTGTTTTGAAAGAGACAATATTGGAGGCAAGAACAAGAGGTAGAATGAGGAAAAATATCATAAATTTAGGAAGACAAGAGAGTCCAGGTTGGTAGAAGGCAGGGCAGAGAAGTCAGGGAAAGAAGAGGTTCAACCATGTTACTTGATGCTAATAGGAATTGAGAAGATTGGAATATGGAATAGATCCAGGAGAAATCATGGCCCAAGAAGTGCTAACATAAGGAAAAGTCAAACTATTTGAAGACTTATGGAAAAGAGTTGGGTAAAATAAATATACATGAAAGCCAGAGGAAATAACTATTGAAGAAGTATTGAGAGACTAGTATGACATCAATAATCACAAATAGAAGGCCTTGCCTTAAAAAGGAATGGTTTGTCTTTCTCTGATGTACACAATGGTGATTATATACAACAAGTATTTAGTAATAAGGGAAAAGAGTTGAGGTTGACTTTCATAAAATTTTAAATATAGCAGGAGATTAAAGTATCTGCTTAGAGATATGGAATATAGTCTATGTTTGAGGGCTTGAAGCAAGATGATTAGAACAGGTGATGTGTAAATTAGAATTGGGCCAAAGACTGTAGAATCATTTTTAGTATTCAACTAAGATTGGTTAGCACAAATCTAGAGTGTTACCATCTTTAATGCTTTTTCCCCCAGAAATACTTCCAACTTAAGAATCAAGATAAATAGATAATATGCAGCTGAGTCTACCCAACGTTGAGTGAAGACATCAAAATATGACAGAAAAACAAGAGGAATGTGAAAACTTGTGAGACAAGGAGGAGGAACTTCCTTAACCTGTGTAAATGAAGAGAGTAAATAGATTCAATTCTTTGAGTGGTATGAACAACGCAGTTTAAGCTTTCCCTTCAAGTTCCTTGTTCAGGAAAATTTACAATTAATGACTTTCTACAACAGCAAAGATATCCCCATCTTCATGGCTCAGCTAGGGACCTGCCAGACTAATCTATTCCCAGTGGGCTGGCCATGGTCTTTTACCCTATCTGTCTTAGCATAAAGACACAAAAGCAAAAGAAATGGATAAGATGCTTAAGATTCAATTCAATAAATTTTCAAATATTTGTGGGTAGTGGAAATTATAGAAGTTTATGTTCATATCAAAATTTTCTGTTCAGTAATACCTGAATTCTAAAAAGCCAACTCAGAAATGTATCAGAAGTTTCTTATAAAACAAAACATGTTGGTGCTGTAGCAGTGCAATGCAGCATTTAGCATCATCCCATAAGAAGAAGCAAATGAAAGGAATGTATTGAATGCAAATATTTATGTTAATCCTACCAAAAAGCAGAATAGCCTGAACTCTTATCAAAACTGCCCTTAGAAGTGCTTGAAGTGAAAACAGAAAGAATAGTATATTCAATAGGGGCAGATGCTAAAGCCAGACAGGAACAATAAAAAACGACAAAAAAGCCTGACTCATTGTGACCCGGAGAAGCAGAACTTTCAAGTTCAACAGGAGAGATACTAAGGTAAATGGATGGATGAAGAGAAACAGGAAGCAAATGCTGCAGCCATTTTCTAATTTTTAAAATGATAACCTACCAAACTCCTGTTTCTATTTGGTTAAGTTGATAAGAAGGGCTTGTCTGTCTATGAGAGAGATTAAATAAAATATTTCCCAATTTTCATCTAAAGAAATAAAGATTATGTATATTTCATCAAGGGAAATAGAATGAGAGAGCTGAAGATATTAGCAAAGGAGTAATTATAATGGAATTTATTACAACTTCAGCAGGGGAAAAATAATGAAGTACATTGAGAAATTGGGAGAAGAATGTGGTAGGGATGCACATGGAAGCATCTCAATGCAATGGATTTTTGCATTGAGACAAAATATTCTTATGGAAGGAGCACTTGCAAAGCAGGAAGTAAAGATGTTTTAATTGGAGAGTGCGGTTTTAGCATCAGAGATTTTAGAAATTAGATGAATCTAAAACTGTTTCTGTGAGAAATGGAGGTGAAATGGAGGAAACAGTCATTGGGATGAAGAAGTACAGATCAGTGTGTAAGCTGTGTCCTTCATATATGTTTTGTAGCCTTCATGTTTGGAGACAGCAATTGAAGTGGAAAAAATATAAATCTAGGAGTCATCATCAACATGTTAAATGGCTGTAATAATTAGAACTGAAGAAACATCTATGGGATCATTAACCCTTGCCAGGATCTGTAAAGTCCTCATCTTCATTAACCCCAACACGTATTTCTTGACAACTCATCTCCAAAAGCTAGGTAGAAGAGAAGTATTTATAACTCTTGTTATATATAGGTTGTTTTTCCAAAAAGTGGCTCTCCGGTGGCTGTGACTGGCACACTGGGCAGGTGAAAGGTCCTGAAAATAAGGTTCTTGTGCGGGCATGTTCCAATATCAACAAGGAAATGGCTCACCCACTGTGAAATTACATGATGATAAAAAATGCTGCTTCTGCTATATAAAGAATATCTACGCAAGAGTGGAGTTATACTCTCAGGAAGGTGAGTGAAAGATAGGGCAGTGTAAAGATGAAAGCAAGAGGACATGTGTTGCTCAGGAGTCATGAGGAGAGGTGGAACTGCTTGTATATCTATCTAAATTAGGAGAGCGTTGCAACACTCCAATGTAGCATGACACAATAAGCTAAGATTTGATTATTTAAGTTCAGTTTTATGTCTTTACAGAGGCTCATATCATATCTAGTACTTAAGACTCATGAGTGCCATGTAATTATTCATACCAATTTTTTTAGCTGTCATCCTATTTTTGCACGCGTGTGTGTGTGTGTGTGTGTGTGAGAAAAGTAGCTGGAACCAAATGAGTAGTCAGAACATTGGCAGGAAAGCTGCAAGATCTGAGATACTATGAAGATTTTGAGTCAAGAGTTTGAGATTTAAATAAATGACAGTGAGATTTAAATTAATGACCAGCAATAAGAATGGAGAGGGAATGTTCAATTTTGAAGACAGGAGCCTCAAAAGAGGTTTTACAGGAAAATCTATACCTTTAAAAGAGCTCTAGGGAGCAGATCAGACACATACTTCAACTTCCTGCTAGGAAATGTCAGGTTGCTGACAGGAAAAGTAGCTTCCATTTGAAAAGACTTCCAGGGAAGCAGCAATTTTAGGAAATATCTCATTTCAGTTAAAGAAAGGAGTTGGCAAATAAAAAACTAAAACTATGGTGCTATTATTTGAATGTTTGTTCCCCACAAAACTCATGTTTAAGTATAATTGCCAGGCAGTATTAAAGGGTGGAACCTTGAAGAGGTGATTAGGCCATGAGGGCTCCACCCTCATGGGTGGTGTTGGTGCTGTTATAAAAGGGCAAGTTTGGTTCCCTCTTGCTTTTACTTGCCCTTCTCCTTTCCACCATGAAATGAAGGTCACTGTGAAGTGCTAGCACCTTGATCTCAGATTTCCCAGTCTCCAGAACTGGCAGCCAGTAAATTTCATTATAAATTATCCAGTCTTGGGTACTATGTTATAGCAGCACAGAATGGACTAAGGCAAGTGAAAATGTTAATTGATCACAAACTGGAACTTCCAGAGGATCCAGAAGTTCTGCGAAGGCTGAGAAGACTGAAGTTTAGAAAAAATATTAAGAGAGGGAAATATGAATAAAATATTAAGAGGAGGGAAAGGGGAGGTATGGGCTTCCAGGAGTGACCTCGTAAAACAGGGATGGGAGGTACAGTGGACGTCATAACAGTGTTTGACAGGAAGGTGGGTGAAAGACCACTTCTAATACAGGGGTCCAAATATTTTCTCAGTGCTTCAGCAGCAGTAGCAGCAGCTCTCCAAACAACTCTGGGCACAATTTCTTCAGATAGTTTTTGGTCAGCTACCTTGAAAAAGCACTTCCAAGGTTTATATCTTAGTCCAACAAGTAAAAATAGATTTAAGCGATATGAGTAAAAGAGAGAGTATGGTAATAATCATAAAACAGTAACTTCTCTAGCAATTGTTAGCATGCACATTTATTACAAACTCCTTTAGGTTAGATCTTTTTTGTTTTGTCTTCTTTCTCTTTATCTCCCAATAAGATAATTTGTCTTTTAACCAGAGTTGAAGGAAATGGTTTCTTTGTCCAAGAAATTTGGAATGAAGACTGAGACTGAGTAAGTAGGTCATATCTTGTCAAATCCAAGATGGCTATGGAGTGCATATTTATCAGATGCCGTAAGTGCATGCGCTAGTTAGAAGATTAAAAGAGTCATTTTATTGCGGTTCAGAAGTTTTGTACTTTTTTTCAGGGCTGTAACTAATTTAGAGAGTGAAATAGAGATGTAGATTATAATCTAAGTAGGAGGAGGACAGGGCCACCAAATAATGATTCCAATAGAGAATCTTAAGGACCTCCTACAATTATCTTAATCTAGACATCGCAAAGTCGGGTTCAACCAACATTTGCTGAAAGTCTACCATGTGCCAAGCCACACTGCAACTTATCACCTCATTTCAACTATATCATAATTTCTGTTGTTACTATTTATCTCCTCACAAAGGATAAATGATTCACAAAATGTCAAGGTAATACTTATATATTTTGACTTTAAGTTTTGTATTTTTCCTACTTTATCTGGATCTCATTCCAAAATAATAAAACAGGAGAAACAAATCAGGAAGGAATTTGAGGCAAAGAGAGAATTAAGATAGAAAATTAAACCAAAATCATGACTAAGATTCATAAGTTCTCCCTGCTAGTTTTTTGCTAGTGGTAGCATTTTGAGCTTATTAGCAATCCATGGGAGGTAGAGAACGAGAGAGATTTAAAATCGATTGTCCAACAAAGGGGAAAAATAAGACCAAGGAGAGGAAAAGAGAGAGAGAGAAAGAGAGACCTTTATCTCAGTACTAGGACGTAAACGTTTTCACATAGGTCCCCATAGAGGACAGCATAAGATAGTGGAGCAAAACTAATGCAGAATTTGGTTGAATGACAGAGTCAGCATAGGGATATCTCAGAACAAACACAACTTAAAGAACATCGTTATGAGGGTGAAGAATTGCAATCCATCCTTGGTTCATCATGAGATAAATATCACAATTTCTTCAAGCAGATGACTGGCTTTATATATTTTTGACTCTTTAAGCTCCCTTACCATCAACAAATTAGTAACCAAATACGTTTGATTAAACACTGAGCTTTATATCCATTCCTTTATATTTATTCCTACTGCTAATGAAAGGGCCCTGGCTTCATTATAGTATTTTTCACATTAACTCTAATCTTATATTTTTTTGAGTTATCACACAATATGAAAAAAATTAAGCACTTTGTTTCCAAGTATATCTCTAGCACCTTTCTTTTTTCCTAGTATATAGTAGAAGCTTAGTAAATATTTACTGAACGAATGAATAAATTAATAAAAGGTTAAGTGAATAACCATCAAAACAATTAACCATACCATAAAAGTAAAACAAATATAGGAATTAGCTCATGATATTGCTGTACTGTTTCACTCCAACTCCCATGCTGAAGTGGATAAATAACTTCCACAAAACCTTGATCCATAACTCAGGGCTGCTTTGTGTCTTCATCTTTCTTAAGTACACTGTTGTAAATAGACCTCTTCTTTTCTCTCAGATCTCTCACTCCTAAGTTTTAGCACAAATTGAAACTTATTCAGAATTATTCTTTCTCTGGACTTTCTTTTACCTAATGAAGATTTATTTTACATGAGATTTTTAGTCTCCAAGTGAAGACATTAGTATTAGCCAAAAAATGGTCAATATTCATCTATTTTTACAATGAAATGACTATTCCATATATTTAGTAATATATTTTATATATTTTAGATCTCCAATAGACTGCATTGCTAGCCCTTCAAACACAATTGAATACGTCTGAGTGCATGACCAGGTTCTTTGCCTTGGACAGCTCCATTTTCCTATAACATTTAGGTAGATTCTCTAGCACTCACAAATATTATATAATGTATAACTTATGATAAAGTCCATAAACAATTTTATCAATTAGGATATGTTTTCCTTTCTAAAGCTGATACTGTCAGGGACAAGAATCCTTTTATAGTATCTTTTATTTCTTCCAATTTAGGAAGAATATTCAAATCCACTATTAAGGCTGCCACTTATTTGGAAATTATATTGAATTTGACACAAATGCAATACATTTTTTCTTATATGACAATATTTTCAAATATATATAACCCTTGGAGGTCTTCACAAAAGTGTTAAATTGCCTTAATTCAATAAACATCATATTTGTTATTAAAGCATAATAGATATTTAATGGATTTTTAAAACTTAGGAAAATAGATACACACTGTAAATTCACATTGAACTAATAAGTGATCATCAAAGATGAAGTGGCATTTACTCAGGAAGTCAAAAAGAAAATGAACCTAGAAACATGTCTTAGAGAAAGCAAGAAAATGCGACATTAAAATATTTTACCTTTTCTGGCTACTCTTCTAATTCCTTTTTCCATTTGTCTCCTAAATTAATACCTAAATACTAAAATGCAAATAACAAAATAAAGGACAAACTGTTTCATAATTGTGTGCAACCAACCATCTCTTTAGCTTTCACAAATTGGAAATATATGTATATATATATAGGAAATATATTGGAAATAAATATATATACATATATGTGTGTATATATATATATCTTTAATATTGTACAAGTTGTTCTGTGAAATATCTGTAGAAATCACAGTTTCATGATACATGAGTTTGTGGTTGCGTGTTTTTAAAAGAAATACTTCAGCAGCTTATAATGTGATCGTTATCAAGAAAGTAGAATTTTTCTGAGGGCAGTGAAGGGGCATGTTTGTAAAATCTGTGCTGCAGAAGTTGCTAGTGCATAAAAGAGGTGCTTTAAGGTATTGCTTCCTTTTCTTTCTAAACACTTAATAGAGATTATGATTAACTCATATAAAGTTTTAGATTAAGGTGTTTTAGTAAGATTCCAGGATAAAGCCAACAAAAATTTCACTATTGCCAATGATAATTCTCTAGTGGAGTTTAAACTAGTAATGTTTTTCAATTAGTATAACAGAATAAGATAGATGTAGACATTACAACACAAATATTCAATCTTGTCAATAGTTTCTAGTTCCTTAGAAGTGGTTCATCAATTTAAACATATTTTTGAGACTGCAATTAGTTTCTCTGTTTTCAAAAATCTGGTACACATTGATGGTAAAAGAGCTTCTATTAGTGTCTTCTGAAATGTTTATATTTAACCTGATAAAAGTTCTTATTATTATGAAGATTTCTTACAACTTAACAGAGATTTTTCTTTTTGTGAAATTCAGTAATTTTTGCAGTATATGACTAGCCACACATTGTTTAAGAATTCCATGTTTTCATTTGATCTCTCTAGTCTCTAAACTTTAATTTTGGGGAAAGAAAAATGAGCTAATACATGAGCTAAGGTGTGTGCTGGCTTGGGTTGCAAAATTCTGTGAGGAAGAATCCAAAAGCAAACCAGAAAACTTTCACTTCATTACGACTGCATTAGAGTAAGAAGTGTAGTCTCCTCTCATAGTTGTTTTATGAGGTGATAATGAAGGGAAAATTCTCTGGCCTAGACAATAACACATATTTTTAAGTAGGTTAGAACAGATCACTTCAACCTACCCAACTCAACTGTAAACAAGGGTTTTAATGACATCTTCTGATTGCAAATAAATAGACCTTTTTAAAATAAAAAGAATGACAAATCAAGCACATTAATGGATTGATAAAACGTAATGCTACCACACTACACTTTCATAGTCTCCCACCATCCTTTCTTTCCCTCTTTCTTAACAATTACCAGGCTTTTTTTTTTCTTTTTTTAATACACAGAGGCTTTGGTTGGACATGTCATGGTGATAGTTGTGATAATAGTAATCCAGACACCTTTTATCAGGTAAAACAATCTCATAGTAATCTCATAATAGTCTTTATGTTTAGTTTTTAAATTTAAAAGCATTTTCTCATGCATATTTCATACATCCTCCAAATTCTGTAAGAAAAGTGAGGGCTCACTAAATTGTGAATTAATTAGTGAGATGTCCGAAGTCACACATCTACTAAGTAAAGGAGTGGAAAAAGGAAACCCCACAACAGAATAAAAGTGAAAAATATATTATAAAATTGTTGGCAAAGCTAACAGTTTGGTTGGATTTACATGCTTCAAGGGAGGTTATTTCTTACACTGAATAGTAAATAGAAGGTACCCAGCAATATTTAAAGAACAAATGAGTTAAGCAATTAATGAATCAAATGATCTACTTATTATAGCTCTGCCTTAGATGAGTTTCTAGGGATTTGAGCCTCTTGTATATATATAAAAGTACAGGGAGACCCAGAAAGGGGAATATTACATATGATCTAAAGCAAAAAATATTCTAGTTAAAAAAAAAAACTTCGTTTATTCAAATAGAAATAAATACAGGAGTTTGGAAAGAGAAACAAATTTAAGTACACAAACATTATAGGTTCTAACTCACACCACTCAAATGGAAATTATTTTCTCCTTTCAGAAAATGCTAATATGCTTCAGACCACAAATGATACTTTCAATCTATAAAAATAAGACATTTAAATAACAATGTAAATAATTATATGAGCTGTGATATTAAAAATGCTGCTTTATATTCATAATGTATTAAAATATTAGTTGAGGAAGAAAAGTGGAAAAATAGAAGACAAGGCCTTATTTTGTTGGTTGGAATTTTGAAGTATTAATATTTTGTTCTATGAATTAAATATTATTACATTTAAATGTTATGTTTAAAATAAGGAAATATTTTTTAAACAGAACAGAAATGGTGCCTCTGTAAAGTGAATACATTGATAATGTTGACAAATGAATGTGGAAAGCTGTTGTTCAGCTGCCAGTTTTTCCCAAGGATAGGTAATTCAGGCCCCACTTTTATTCCTAATAGTACATGCTTAGATTTAATGTTGAATGAAGCATGATGGAAGGACTCAGTGAAGGAGGAAGGATAAATGCTAATTAACTTGAACTGATCTGATGCTCTTCATTAGTGCTAAATATTCCTGAATTGCCATTGACTACAGTTCCAAAACACAAAATCTCCCAATCTAGCTTTGCATATTTAGTAGCATATGGAGTCTTGTCAGGCAGCCAGGAACTTCCTCATCTACTTGATTCTGAAGCATGGGGTTGCCCCTAATTTAATACCTTGAACTGATTCTATTTAGGTTGTAATCTGCCTTAATTGCTATTAAGATATTGAATTGTATAAAACAGCTGTTAAATACCATTTGTGACTTAACTAGAATCATTATGTGGAATAGAACAAGGCATTAAAAATTCAAAATCACAGTTTATTTTGAGAGCTAATTTCTTAATTAATGGTGTTTCAGAATTTTTCTGAAGTGTTTCAGAGTTTCTGAAGTGAAATATTCAAGAAGATTTCTAATTAGAAGATGCATTTCAGAAGTTTACTACCAAAATTAAGAAACAATATTCTGAAAAGAAATGTACTGTGTTTATTACTCAAGAAATAAATGTTAAAATATTTTATCCCTTTCATTTCATCCAAAGTGTGTACAGTTGATGAAAATATTTACTTGCAGAAATTTTATTAACACAGATTAATGGGGATAAATTCATGCCAATTGTTGTAATAGGGGCTTTCTTGCAGGGTATATCACAGGAGTATTTTGAGGTGTTTTCATGGAACCAATTCTGACATCTTAAAATGCCCAGGAAAATGGCCCAAGAATGTGCAACCAGATTAATATGAAAATACTCTTCATGGTGTGCAAGTGATGACCTATTACAAAGTGCCTGAGACCTTTTCTAAATTAGAACTCCCATGGATCTAGTCAGATATTGCAATTTCTGCTAGGATTACAGAGTTCATTAGTGCCCAGGGAATAAATTCAAGGGTGTGGGAATATTATATCACCACTGGACACCTTGAGAGAATAATATGTGAAAATCTCCAGAAATTGAAACTGTAACAGTGTTGTTATTACTAGAACTTAGGCAATCTAGACTATGCAATTGTGTCAGTGAAAGAAAAAGTTATATTGAATTAATGGAGTGATCAGGGTTAATCATCTCTTGATCCTAGACTATTTGGAAATGAACTATATCTTCCACTAAAACCTTTCAAAGGTCTTCTTTTTGAAATTTTAGACCATTACATTTTCTTCTAGATTAACATGATATCATATTTATTTTATGAATGACTACCTTTCATAAGAGACAGCTGAACCCTCGTGTGGCCATTCATAGAAGTCCCTAGTTAAGGAACAAGTGATTATGCTACCTTTGCATGGTCAGGATACCATGGCCATTGAACGTAAGTCGCTGGGTAGGCAGTGCCTCTAATACTGGTAATGCTAGAGGTGATGTTTTTGGTAAACAGGCAGGGTATGATTTGTCGAGTTCCTTTTACTTTTTGCAGTCTTTCCTTAGAGCATACCTGTGTTAGGTTAACAGTGTAAATAATAGGATGCTTATTATATCATTTATGGATATTAGGCTGTTAACTGTCAGTGGGTTATTCTGGTCTGATGTAAGCTTATGCAATGGAGAATGTCTTCATGTTACTTATACTAACATTATTGCTTCTATTAAGTAATGGATTAGTTTATGAAAGACTACCTTTCATAAAATAAATATGATACCACATTAATCTAGAAGAAAAAGCGATAGTCTCTAAAATTTTGACAAGAAGACCTTTGACAGAGTATTTTCATATTAATCTGGTTCCACATTCTTGGGCCATTTTCCTGGGCATTTTAAGATGTCAGAATTGGTTCCATGAAAACACCTCAAAGTAGATATACCCTGCAAGAAAGCCCCTGTTACAACAGTTGGCACGAATTTATCCTTGTTAATCTGTGTTAATAAAATTCTATTTATTATGATTTATTATGATACATTTTGATACATATGAATATTACAACATGTAAAGTTTACATGTAAATCCTACATTTTTCACAGCCCTGTTCATGCTAACTTTAAAGCTCTCTTAATCTTACAGTAAATGTATGGTATTTTTTATTCTGTTTTTAGACATTCTATTTTGTTCTTGTATTAACCATTTTTGATGTTTTGACATCTGGGGACTTGCTGACTCTGAAGGGATTGCTTGTCCCAGGCCTAGTCAATTCCTGGAATAGTAAATGACTTTCCCGGAAGTGTGCCTTTCCCATACAAACCAAACAATTCAGAGCTCACGCATCCCCATCACCTCCTCTATTTGCTCACACTCTGGGCCACTATTTCCCTACCCTGCTCACTCCAGCTGCCGTTACCAGAAAACTAGAGACAATTCCTACACCCCAGAGCCCATTGAAATTATTCAAACCAGCCAATCTTATGCCCGCTTATCCTGCCTTATACATTCCTTCCTCTGGAAACCACAATAAAGGCTTCCACCCACATTATTCCTTTACTCGTGTCTCCTGCCTGATCACAGTGCCTTCTCATGTGGCCCCGCCCGGCATGACATCTCCGTTTCTCTTGGTAACTGTGAGTTACAAACTGTCTTTTCAATGCCAGTCATCTCCTGATCTGTTGGCCTCATCATACCTTACTAATAAAACTTGTTTTAAAATGGCTCCATTGATGTGTCTTTCTAATCCTACTCTTACAAACATTTTTATTTTTGTGATTTTTGGACTATTCTCAAACATCTTGTAACACAAAGGCCCTCCCCTTATTTTTTAAATCCCATCTTAATATGTTTGGCTGACTTAGGATGTGAGCAAGTTAATATGAGCATGCTCCAGGAAAGACTCTTCTATCATGTCCTACATAAAGATAATGTTGGAAAATACTACATATAATTTTTAGACATATCCATAATAATAGAATCTAGGATGATGAAGAAAATGAGTACCAAACTGATGTCAAGAGATTGGAATTTTGGTTCGGAGTCCACTAAGTAACTTTGTTACCTTAGAAACATCACTAAATTTTTTCTGTCTCTTGTCTAGAATCTTAAAGAGAGAATGAGATCTTTCCTTGTTAAAATTCCTGCATCTGACTGGGTGCGGTGGCTCACACGTGTAATCCCAGCACTCTGGGAGGCTGAGGAGGGCAGATCACCAAAGGTCAGGAGTTCAAAACCAGCCTGGCTAACATGATGAAACCCTGTCTCTACAAAAATACAAAAATTAACCGGGCATGATGGCAGATGCCTGTAATACCAGCTACTCAGGAGGCTGAGACAGGAGAATCGCTTGAACCCGGAAGGCAGAGGTTGCAGTGAGCCGAGATCACACCATTGCACTCCAGCCTGGGCAACAGAGCCAGACTCTGTCTCAAAAAAAAAAAAAAAAATTCCTGCATCCATTTTTCTAATGCTATAATTTTACCATCCATCAAATGCACATGTAGTATGTGGGGCAGAGCCTGCCCCAAAGAAGATGCCCCATATGAGTTCGTGGGAACTAATTGCTGGTTTCCATCCACCTCGCCATGCTTTCACTGTCCTGGCTGTTTTTATGCAACTTTGTTTTCAATGTGTGTTTTCTCAGGATACTTTCATCCTTATTATAATCATCTATCTTTCCATATATTATCTCAGACTGGTGATAAATCACGTCCCCCTCCCACCCCCAAATATTCTGTGTTATAGAATTTTGACATTCAAGACAGGTCCATCTTCATTATGGTAGTTGCTTTGAACATTATGAGATAGATTTAATTGAATAATAATCTAGATCAAAATAGTTTTATTCTGACTCAGTCATAAAATTGTTTGTTAGTCAAGATATATTAACACAAGGCAACTTAAAATACTAAGAGTAAAGTAAATCTAAACATCTATGATTAAGCCAAAAGAATGATTAACTTTTGACACTTTAAAAATACTGAAAGTATACATTTTCATGTGAAGCTACAAGGCAGTAAGACAACTTATCATTATCAACCATTTATTCTGCATGAAAAATTTTGTGACAAAGTTGACTACAAATATACTATCACATGTATCAGTGATAATTTTGCTTTTCTCTGAAAGTAACACACTGAAATTTATCATTGATTAAGAAAATAGAATATGCAAAGTGACTCTTTTCATTTATCAATCAATATATTTTTTTCAAACCTCTAGTCTTTTGCTCTGAATCTGCAAAGGAAAGAATTTGTGTGACATGCTTTTTTTTGTGGGTTTATATTTCTAACTAGGTGATAATTGCTCAAAATCATATGTGAGACATAAAGATTTCAGACTCCCACAGACTTTAAAATACTGTGCTGCTGAAACATTGAAGAAGCACATTGGTAATGTATTTTCTGTTGGCATTATTGTCTTAATAAACTTTGTCTTAATATTTAAATGTAACAAAAAGAAAAAATTAAGTATACAGTACATATAGTTTCTTTTTATAGCATCGTATCTAATACTCAAATAGTACAAACAGAGCCTATCTGTGAAATGACAGTACCATTAAAAAATGAGTCAGCTCCTTACAGCTAAATAGCAAATATTCCTGCATTGCTAAACTATGAATAGAAAAAACAATGCATTAAGACTTGGTCTTCGGTACAAGAAGACACCCTGAAGTATTAGAGTGCTTCAAAAAAGATCAGTGGTATTACATATTTGAGTTAATAAAAGTTAAGGGACAGCAGTTCTGCTAGGGCACAAGAGCCATTGTCTATGATGTCATATTCGACAGTATCAAAGCAGTTACTTTAAATACATCAAACAATACTACTACAGATTATGCACCAGACTGCATATTTGAGCCACTGACAGCTGATAATTAGCTGCACTCTTTAAATGTCCTGAGATGCTATTCACCTACTATTTAGAACCTTTTGCAATATTTATAAATAATAAGGAGAACGGTAATGAACACTTAGTAGTTACATATTCTTTTTTGGTAACTAAAATATTACTTTAATGTTATTTTATGTAATCAATTGTAGGGTGATTTCCTAGTCTGTCCTTCAAATAATGATGTCCATTTTGAAATATATAATAATTGCAACCATTTATTAGGCACTATCCAACAGGACAAACCTATGAGTCGTAGGTATTGTTATATTCATTTTATAGAAAGCTAACTGTGGCTGAGAACCATTACTCTGGTTGACATCAACATGTACCACTCACATCCTGCATTGTTAGGAGTGCTATCAGCAGACAGCCTTCAGGTATGAGCTCCTCAGGAACCTTCTCAGTTGATGAGAGCTCCTTTCCCACGGTTAAACTCCTTCTTTCAGTGCTCCTCATCCAATGACTGATAGATGCTAGAATATAAAGGTGGCTATCCCTAAAGAGCCACTTGAGCTCCCGAGTTCTGTGATTTTCATCTGGGGCTTCAGCAAGACAGGCATCGCAACTTGACTTCTTGCTCCACCCACTCCTGTCTCTTTCCCCTCTTTTCCACAAATGTTGGTTACAAGGGCACACCTTCATAAATATCCTGAATGCTAGAATTTACCTCAGAATCTGCTTTCTGAGCAATCCATCCTGAAGCCCAGTTACTTACTGCTCAAGGTTATTTAACTATAGGTAATGAAGACAGGATTCAAACGCTCTTGTTCAACTCCAAGTTGACTCTCCCCTAAGCTTCACTTACAGTCTTTTCATTCTACAGACCTAATTCACAGATTGCTTCATTGGATCTTCAAGATATGCTAAATTCTATTCATTCACAAAGCATTCCAGTGGATGACTAAATTTTCACTGGATTTAGCCACACTCAATTATCACACAACTGTTTAATTATAGGCATGTGGCAATTTCAGGTCTAATTAAATTATTGTCTTCCCATATCCCCATTTCTAATTAACTTTCTCATTTCTTTGAAGCTTTCTTTTAGTTTACAAGCTATTAAATTATATGGTTGTTCTAATTATGTATACACATTTGGTGTAATTTAAAAGGCTGAGAAATGTGTTTTTAAATACATCATATTCATATTATACACATTATATTTTTTCATTTGTACCTGCTCAGATTTCCTTCAAAAATCTCTGGCACACTTTAACTGAATTTGTATTATCTGTAGCCTGACAGCTCTCAAAATAAGGTTTTAAATATAAAAGCAATTTCTAAGCTTTCAGCAAGATCATAACAATAGATCCATTTACTTGTGGAATTAGCATCATACCTCAATGCTATCAATACGTCTGTGTAGGTTAGCAAAAACATATCTTGATTGCACTGAATGCTCCACATCTCAAAACGACTGTTACTCTGCATGCATCACGACTAATAAACACACGCCTCTTTCCAAAGAGCATTGTTTCTAGAGGAAATAAACTGTTGTTAGTAATGTGTGTTGATTGTTCAGACCCTCTATTCAATGAAAAATATGGATGGCTTTTATTTGTTATTTGTGCTTGGTAGAAAATAACTGAAGCATCTATTTTTCAGATTTATTTCCGGGAAATAGTATTCTTTGGGAATACAGCAGAATCTACATGGCTAACTGCCCTGTGATCTGAGAACTATTTTACCAGAGCTGCTTGCTGCTGCCTTTTCAGAAAATGGGTGGGGAAATTCTTTTAAATTAATTCTTTGGGCTGTTCTGAACCCAGACCTCATCCCCACCTTCAGACGTGCACCTCTGTCCTGGACACTAGAAGGGCTGTTTGAGTTTGGACTGAGCTGTCAGCCTCTCCCACTGGTGTCATCTCTTTCTCTTTTTCTCTTTCTTTCTTTCTTTTTCTTCTTCCTTTTTTCCCCCTTTCAAAGTCCCATTGTTGCAGAAGCTCAGCAATGGGCAGGGACTGAGGAAGTCTTTGAAAGGAGACCTAGCTCTACTTTGCCATCAGGCTGAGCAGCACTAAGCAAAACCCACCTCACATCTGTCTAAATCACACTGAAGCGAATGAACTTTTAAACAAATGAGCTGCATGTTTTTCTCTAATGCTTATTACTAGCTGTGCAGTGAGGCTGCACCGATTTCAAAGGCTTTTCAATTCCTGCACAGAACTGCGAGGCTGTGGCAACGGTTCTTTGAAGAGAAAACACCACTATTGGGACAGGCAGACAGCTTGGGCTTGGCTCAAAGACCTCCAAAAGTGACAGGGAACAGCAGAGGGGATGGTTCTGGCTACAAGCAGCTCAAGAAATTAATATAAAAGAGGCTTTCCTCTGTCCCCTACTGCAAATATTTTCTATTGCAAGAGGAATCTTTGGAACTTGTCATACATATGAATTCTCTTTCAACTCAGAGGGGCTAACTTTGATATCAGCCTTTTAGCATCAGTCTAGATTTTAGACATTTTAATAACTACCTTTGAATTTTTTTTTTCCTGAAGCTAAGCCTCTCTAATTCTGCTTTTACTCATTTAACATTTGTGGAGAATTCTGAAGTAACTTTTCAGAAATTTTATTCTTTTTATTGTCAAAAAAAAGATGTCTAAAAGAATCAGATATAAAATGAAAATATTTATGTTAGGGATACAAACTAAATTTTAAACAATTTAGTGTTTTTCACATGAAAGGAATCTGCAATACAAGCTTCAATCAATAGGATTTTAGAGTGCTTTGGTATGTTAATTGGAAATCATTCTAATCTGATCTACCACAGAATTTCTGTTAGGTGACCTGGATTAGGACAGTTCAAGTTACACCCTCTACCTAAAACTGATGAAGCTACGTTACTTCAAGAGTATATTATAATTTGGACTTTTCACTCATCTACCCCAACTGTTATCTCCTTGATCCAAATTAATGAGGTTTAATGTTGAAATTTAGGATAAGTCACAAATTCTGGGCAAACAGAGAAAAATCTGTGAAGAAAAGTAGAGGAGAACTGTGTTAAATATTTCTAAAACAGTGCCCACTGCCCAATGTCTCATGGAATTTCTGAGAACTCAAAATATCATCTCACAATATAGGGGATATTCATAAAGATTTTAAGTTTGCACAAAGGAATTCAACATGGAATTACATGAATAATCAACTTGTGAAGTCAGATAGACTTGGATTTATCACTAGATCTGCCATTGCAGAAGATGTATACCTTGGTTAGTTTGCTTACTATCTCTCAGTCTCTCATTTTGAATGCTAAAAATCAGGAATAGATGAAATAATTCACTGAATAATATATAACTGGTAAATATTAATTCCATTTCCCCCTTTTAAACACTTAAAGTTGAGGGTGGAGCCAAGATGGCCAAACAGGAACAGCTCCAGTCTACAGCTCCCAGCCTGAGCGACACAGAAGACGGGTGATTTCTGCATTTCTGTTTGAGGTACTGGTTTCATCTCACTAGGGAGTGCCAAACAGTGGGTGCAGGACAGTTGGTGAAGCGCACTGTGCGCGAGCCGAAGCAGGGCGAGGCATTGCCTCACTCGGGAAGCGCAAGGGGTCAGGGAGTTCCCTTTCCTAGTCAAAGAAAGGGGTAACAGACGGCACCTGGAAAATCGGGTCAGTCCCACCCTAATACTGCACTTTTCCAACAGGCCTGGAAAACGGCACACCAGGAGATTGTGTCCCGCACCTGGCTCGGAGGGTCCTATGCCCACGGAGTCTCGCTGAGTGCTAGCACAGCAGTCTGAGATCAAAGTGCAAGGTGGCAGCCAGGCTGGGGGGAGGGGCACCGCCATTGCCCAGGCTTGCTTAGGTAAACAAAGCAGCCAGGAAGCTTGAACTGGGTGGAGCCCACCACAGCTCAAGGAGGCCTGCCTGCCTCTGTAGGCTCCACCTCTGGGGGCAGGGCACAGACAAACAAAAATTCAGCAGGAACCTCTGCAGACTTAAATGTCCCTGTCTGACTGACAGCTTTGAAGAGAGTAGTGGTTCTCTCAGCACGCAGCTGGAGATCTGAGAATGGACAGACTGCCTCTCAAAGTGGGTCCCTGACCCCCGAGCAGCCTAACTGGGAGGCAATTCCCAGTAGGGACAGACTGACACCTCACTCGGCCGGGTACTCCTCTGAGACAAAACTTCCAGAGGAACTATCAGACAGCTGAATTTGTGGTCTCACGAAAATCCGATGTTCTGCAGCCACTGCTGCTAACACCCAGCCAAACAGGGTCTGGAGTGGACCTCTAGTAAACTCCAACAGACCTACAGCTGAGGGTCCTGTCTGGTAGAAGGAAAACTAACAAACAGAAAGGACATCCACACCAAAAACCCATCTGTACATCACCATCATCAAAGACCAAAAGTAGATAAAACCACAAAGATGAGGAAAAAACAGAGCAGAAAAACTGGAAACTCTAAAAAGCAGAGCACCTCTCCTCCTCCAAAGGAACGCAGTTCCTCACCAGTAACGGAACAAAGCTGGACGGAGGATGACTTTGACGAGTTGAGAGAAGAAGGCTTCAGATGATCAAACTACTCCGAGCTACAGGAGGAAATTCAAAACAATAGCAAAGAAGTTAAAAACTTTGAAAAAAAAATTAGATGAATGGATAACTAGAATAACCAATGGGGAGAAGGGCTTAAAGGAGCTGATGGAGCTGAAAGCCAAGTATCGAGAACTACGCAAAGATTGCAGAAGCCTCGGTAGCAGATGCGATCAACTGGAAGAAAGGATATCGCTGATGGAAGATGACATGAATGAAATGAAGCGAGAAGGGAAGTTTAGAGAAAAAAGAATAAAAAGAAATGAACAAAGCCTCCAAGAAATTTGGGACTATGTGAAAAGGCCAAACCTACATCTGATTGGTGTACGTGAAAATGACAGGGAGAATGGAATCAAGTTGGAAAACACTCTGTAAGATGTTATCCAGGAGAACTTCCCCAATCTATCAAGGCAGGCCAACATTCAGATTCAGGAAATACAGAGAACACCACAAAGATACTCCTCGAGAAGAGCAACTCCAAGACACATAATTGTCAGATTCACCAAAGTTGAAATGAAGGAAAAAATGTTAAGGGCAACCAGAGAGAAAGGTCGGGTTACCCACAAAGGGAAGCCCATCAGACTAACAGCTGATCTCTCAGCAGAAACTCTACAAGCCAGAATAGAGTGGGGGCTGATATTCAACATTCTTCAAGAAAAGAATTTTCAACCCAGAATTTCATATCCAGCCAAACTAAGCTTCATAAGTGAAGGAGAAATAAAATAACTTTACAGACAAGCAAATGCTGAGTGATTTTGTTACCACCAGACCTGCCCTAAAAGAGCTCCTGAAGGAAGCACTAAACATGGAAAGGAACAGCCGGTACCAACCCCTGCAAAAACATGCCAAATTGTAAAGACCATCGAAGCTAGGAAGAAACTGCATCAACTAACGAGCAAAATAACCAACTAACATCATAATGACAGGATCAGATTCACACATAACAATATTAACTTTAAATGTAAATGGGCTAAATGCTCCAATTAAAAGACACAGACTGGCAAACTGGATAAGGAGTCAGGACCCGTCAGTGTGCTGTATTCAGGAAACCCATCTCACGTGCAGAGACACACATAGACTCAAAATAAAGGGATGGAGGAAGATCTATCAAGCAAATGGAAAACATAAAAAGGCAGGGGTTGCAATCCTAGTCTCTGACAAAATAGACTTTAAACCAAAAAAGATCAAAAGAGACAAAGAAGTCCATTACATAATGGTAAAGGGATCAATTCAACAAGAAGAGCTAACTATCCTAAATATATATGCACCCAACACAGGAGCACCCAGATTCATAAAGCAAGTCCTGAGTGACCTAAAAAGGGACTTAACCTCCCACACAATAATAATGGGAGACTTTAACACTCCACTGTCAACATTAGACAGATCAACGAGACAGAAAGTTAACAAGGATATCCAGGAATTGAACTCAGCTCTGCACAAAGTGGACCTAATAGACATCTACAGAACTCTCCACCCAAAATAAACAGAATATGCATTTTTTTCAGCACCACACCACACCTATTCCAAAATTGACCACACAGTAGGAAGTAAAGCTCTCCTCAGTAAATGTAAAAGAACAGAAATTATAACAAACTGTCTCTCAGACCACAGTGCAATCAAACTAGAACTCAGGATTAAGAAACTCACTCAAAACCGTTCAACTACATGGGAACTGAACAACCTGCTCCTGAATGACTACTGGGTACATAATGAAATCAAGGCAGAAATAAAGATGTTCTTTGAAACCAAAGAGAACAAAGACACAATATACCAGAATCTCTGGGACACATTCAAAGCAGTGTGTAGAGGGAAATTTATAGCACTAAATGCCCACAAGAGAAAGCAGGAAAGATCCAAAATTGACACCCTAACATCACAATTAAAAGAACTAGAAAAGCAAGAGCAAACACATTCAAAAGTTAGCAGAAGGCTAGAAATAACTAAAATCAGAGCAGAACTGAAGGAAATAGAGACACAAAAAACCCTTCAAAAAATTAATGAATCCAGGAGCTGGTTTTTTGAAAAGATCAACAAAATTGATAGACCGCTAGCAAGACTAATAAAGAAGAAAAGAGAGAAGAATCAAATAGATGCAATAAAAAATGAAAAAGGGGATATCACCACCGATCCCACAGAAATACAATCTACCATCAGAGAATACTACAAACACCTCTATGCAAATAAACTAGAAAATCTAGAAGAAATGGATAAATTCCTCGACAAATACACCCTCCCAAGACTAAACCAGGAAGAAGTTGAATCTCTGAATAGACCAATAACAGGCTCTGAAATTGTGGCAATAATCAATAGCTTACCAACCAAAAAGAGTCCAGGACCTGATGGATTCTCAGCCGAATTCTACCAGAGGTACAAAGAGGAACTGGTACCATTCCTTCTGAAACTATTCCAATGAATAGAAAAGAGGGAATCCTCCCTAACTCATTTTATGAAGTCAGCATCGTCTTGATACCAAAGCCTGGCAGAGACATAACCAAAAAAGAGAATTTCAGACCAATATCCTTGATGAACATTGATGCAAAAATCCTCAGTAAAATACTGGCAAACCGAATCCAGCAGCACATCAAAAAGCTTATACACCATGATCAAGTGGCCGTCATCCCTGGGATGCAAGGCTGGTTCAACATATGCAAATCAATAAATGTAATCCAGCATATAAACAGAAGCAAAGACAAAAAACCACATGATTATCTCAATAGATGCAGAAAAGGCCTTTGACAAAATTCAACAACCCTTCATGCTAAAAACTCTCAATAAATTAGGTATTGATGGGACGTATCTCAAAATAATAAGAGCTATCTATGACAAACCCACACCCAATATCATACTGAATGGGCAAAAACTGGAAGCATTCCCTTTGAAAACTGGCACAAGACAGGGATGCCCTCTCTCACCACTCCTATTCAACATAGTGCTGGAAGTTCTGGCCAGAGCAATCAGGCAGGAGAAGGAAATAAAGGGTATTCAATTAGGAAAAGAGGAAGTCAAATTGTCCCTGTTTGCAGATGACATGATTGTATATCTAGAAAAACCCCATCATCTCAGCCCAAAATCTCCTTAAGCTGATTATCAACTTCAGCAAAGTCTCAGGATACAAAATCAATGTACAAAAATCACAAGCATTCTTGTACACCAATCACAGACAAACAGAGAGCCAAATCATGAGTGAACTCCCTTTCACAATTGCTTCAAAGAGAATAAAATACCTAGGAATCCAACTTATAAGGGATGTGAAGGACCTCTTCAAGGAGAACTACAAACCACTGCTCAATGAAATAAAAGAGGATACAAACAACTGGAAGAACATTCCACGCTCATGGGTTGGAAGAATCAATATCGTGAAAATAGCCATACTGCCCAAGGTAATTTATAGATTCAATGCCATCCCCATCAAGCTACCAATGACTTTCTTCACAGAATTGGAAAAAACTACTTTAAAGTTCATATGGAACCAAAAAAGAGCCCGCATCGCCAAGTCAATCCTAAGCCAAAAGAACAAAGCTGGAGGCATCACGCTACCTGACTTCAAACTCCACTACAAGGCTACAGTAACCAAAACAGCATGGTACTGGTACCACAACAGAGACATAGATCAATGGAACAGAACGGAGTCCTCAGAAATGATGCTGCATATCTACAACTATCTGATCTTTGACAAATCTGACAAAAACAAGAAATGGGGAAAGGATTCCCTATTTAATAAATGGTGCTGGGAAAACTGGCTAGCCATATGTAGAAAGCTGAAACTGGATCCCTTCCTTACACCTTATACAAAAATTAATTCAAGATGGATTAAAGACTTAAATGTCAGATCTAAAACCATTAAAATCCTACAAGAAAACCTAGGCAATACCATTCAGGACATAGGCATGGGCAAGGACTTCATGTCTAAAACACCAAAAGCAATGGCAACAAAAGCCAAAATTGACAAATGGGATCTCATTAAACTAAAGAGCTTCTGCACAGAAAAAGAAACTACCATCAGAGTGAACAGGCAACCTACAGAATGGGAGAAAATTTTTGCAACCTACTCATCTGACAAAGGGCTAATATCCAGAATCTACAATGAACTCAAACAAATTTACAAGAAAAAAACAAACAACCCCATCAAAAAGCGGGCAAAGGACATCAACAGACGCTTCTCAAAAGAAGACATTTATGCAGTGAAAAAACACATGAAAAAATGCTCATCATCACTGGCCGTCAGAGAAATGCAAATCAAAACCACAGTGAGATACAATCTCACACCAGTTAGAATGGCCATCATTAAGAAGTCAGGAAACAACAGGTGCTGGAGAGGATGTGGAGAAATAGGAACACTGTTGGTGGGACTGTAAACTAGTTCAACCATTGTGGAAGTCAGTGTGGCGATTCCTCAGGGATCTAGAACTAGAAATACCATTTGACCCAGCCATCCCATTACTTGGTATATACCCAAAGGACTATAAATCATGCTGCTATAAAGATACATGCACACGTATGTTTATTGCGGCACTATTCACAATAGCAAAGAGTTGGAACCAACCCAAATGTCCAACAACGATAGACTGGATTAAGAAAATGTGGCACATATACACCATGGAATACTGTGCAGCCATAAAAAATGATGAGTTCATGTCCTTTGTAGGGACATGTTTGAAACTGGAAAACATCATTCTCAGTAAACTATCGCAAGGACAAAAAACCAAACACTGCATGTTCTCACTCATAGGTGGGAACTGAACAATGAGAACTCATGGACACAGGAAGGGGAACATCACACTCCGGGGACTGTTGTGGGGTGGGGGGAGGGGGGAGGGACAGCATTAGGAGATATACCTAATGCTAAATGACAAATTAATGGGTGCAGCAAAACAACATGGCACATGGATACATATGTAACAAACCTGCACATTGTGCACATGTACCCTAAAACCTAAAGTATAATAATAATAAAAGAAACCACTTAAACTTATAGTTCAAAAGTATTTTACTTAAATTCTCAAAAAGTATTTGTGACTGACTTATTAAATCACCGCAATTCAACTGTTTCAGAATTATTCCCGATTATCAGATTGTTGTAAATAGTGTTACCATTTTATACTGTACAGTTTCAGTAACTTTGAAAATCATCACTAGTGAGGTATAATTTACATAAAGCATATTATGATGACTTTAAATGTGCAGTTTGATGAGTTTTGACAAATATATATACCAAAAAACTACCCCTCAATCAAGATATAAAATATATTCCAACATCTGCCCTCAAATTCTCTCATGCTTCTTCCCAGTGAATCCTACCACACCCTAACAACTCTAGGGATGATCTACTTCCCTGTAGATGAGCTTACTTATTCTAGAATTTCATAGGAATGAAATACCACAGAAGGTACTCTTCTGTATCTGACCTCATTCTTTTTTAAATGCATCCTTGCCATTTTGTGTATCAGAGGGCTTAATTGCTGACTAATATTTCATTTGAGGAATGTATGAAACTTTGCTTATCCATTCACATGTTGATGAATATTTGAATTGATTCCAGTTTAGGACTGTGATGAATAAAACTGCTCTAAAAATTTTGTAGAAGCTTTGTTGTTGACATAATTGTATTTGTCTTGGGTAAATATATAGAAATGGAATTGTTAGGTCATATGGTAAGTGGATGTTTGACTTTGTAAGAAACTGTTGAACAGTTTTCCAAAATGGATTTACTATATATGTTTTTACAAGCATTACACAAGAATTCCAGTTGCTCTGTATCCTCACAAACACGTGGTATTGCCAGTCTTGTAGGGGTCTCCTTGTATCTCCTTGTGATTTTAATTTGTATTTCTCTGCAATAATGCAGAACATCTTTTAATATGCTTATTAGCTTTTAACATATTTTGTAACATGTGTATTCAAACCTTTTGTCCGTATTTTAACTTTTTCATCTTATTTTTAAAGTTTGTTTTATATTCTAATGCAAATCCTCTTGTTGGATATATATTGCAAATATTTTATCTCAATATTTGGCTCATCTTTTCATAGCAATCTCTGGTGTAAAGCAGACTTTACATTTCATACATTTCAAAGTATCTTTTTCTTTTATTACTAACCATCTATGTGTTCTTTCCATGAAACTTTTCCTTAGATTAAGGTTATTCAGATTTTCCCCTATGTTTTCTTCTAGAAATTCTGTAGCTTTAGATTCATTTTTGTCCATAATACATTTTGAGTGAATTTTTATGTGTGGTATGTGGTGTGTTCGAGGTTGTTTTTTTTCCATGTGGATATTTAATTATTTAACTGTTTTTTGGGGGAAAATATTTTATTTTCTCCATTAAATTGCCTTAGCATCCGAAAAACTGATTTTCCAGGCATATGTCAATGTGATTTTGGAGACACACTATTCTATTCCATTGATTCTTACTCAGTCCCTTGACTAATACAGCATTATAGTAAGTCTTAAAGCCATGTAGAGGAAGTTCTCTGTTTTTGTGTTTGGGTTAAATCATGTTGGCTATTCTTCCATTTTCATATAAATTTTAGAATTAACTTATCAATTAGTACAAACAAACATGATGGAATTTTAATTCGAATTGTTTTGACTCTATAGATAGATTTGGGGAGAAATAAACATCTTAATAATATATCATTTAAACCAACAACATGGTATACTTCTCCATTTATTTAAGTCTGTTTTACTTTCTCCCAGTCATTTGTAGTTTATATGTTATATACATATTTTGGTAAATTTACTTCTAATTATATTATAAATATCATGCCTTTGAAGTTGGCATTTTAAAATTTTATTTCCCATGGTTGATTGCTAGTATACAGAAATGCAATTGACTTTTTATATTGACCTTGTGAACCGTTACCTTGCTAAACTCACTTATCAGTTCAGTAGTTTTTGTTAATTCCTCAGGTTTTTCTGTCTAGATCATCATGTCATTGTTGAATAAAATGTTTTATTTCTTCATTCCAATCGGTAAGTCTTTATTACTTTTCTATTATTCAACTAGTGCAGAACAATAGTGAATAAAAGTAGTGAGAGGGAACATTCTTGACTAATCTGGAAATTTAGGGGAAAATCATGCAGATTTTCACAATTAACATGTCCTTTATTAAACTGAAATTTTCATTCTATTCATGTTTACTGACAGTTTTTCTAATCAAGAATGGGTTTTGAATTTTGTTGAGTTATTTTTCTGCATCTTTTGAAATGATTATGTTTTTCTTTTTATATTAATATAGTGAAATTCACGATTGATTCCTGAATGTTAAACCAACTTTTCATCTCTGAAATTAATGTATTTGGTTATGATGTATTATTCTTTATACAGCATTAAATATGTTTGATAAGAGATAATTAAATATTTTTATAAACATAAAAACTAATCATTTAATTATTTTTTCAGTTACATTCTTCCTTCTTTGCTTTAGTTTTAATTTTTTTTTCTAGTTCATTCAAGTGAATACTTGAAAACACTGATGTTATCTGTCTTTTGTTTTTAATATAAGCTCTCTCTCTCTCAACACTACTTCCTCAACATCCCACGGGTTTTGACCTCATGAGTTGTCATTAGAGTTCAGTTCAAAATGTTTTCTAATTTCTGTAATGATTTCTTCTTTAAATGATAACTTATTTAGGTGTGTAGTCTAATTTTCAAATATTTAAGAATTTTTCATGTATATTTCTATTATTGATTTCTAATTCTGTTGTGGTCAGAGAATATACTATGTATGATTTAATTTTTTTCAAATTGATCGAGACACATTTTATGATATAGCATATGGTCTATGTTTGTGAATTTTCCATGTGTACCTAAAAAAAAGTTATAGGTTTTTTGTAGATAATTCTACAAATATCAAGTATGTATGTTGATTGATAGTGTTTTTCAAGTTGACTATATACTTACTCTTTTTTTGGTCTACTTTTTCTATCAGTTTCTGGGAAAGTAGTATTGGATTTTTAGTTATAATTATAGAACTCTTAAGATCTTGTGGATTTTAGCTATATTCTGCTTTCAATTTTACCTCCCCCAAAATGTTACATGTAATTGAAATCAAAATGTAAAATTTTATTTTATAGACTCTGCAGAAAGGAAACCATATCTTCAAAATGAAATTTTATGCTCATAATACACTCAAGTCTACATTAAGATTAATGTAGTTAAATGAATTTTAGTACAATGCTGAACTCTTTTGTGGGAAAAAAGTTCTATATAGAATACATGTTTCTACTTTAGTAATAATGATAAAAGTATTATTAGATATTATTTGCCCAAAGTCCCCTAAGAAGATATAATAGGTCATAGGTATTAACACATGGCTTTATGGAGAAGATGATACTTTAAAGGTAAAAAAGTATAAAATAGGAAAAGAAAGATAGAAAGAATTTGCTGGGCAGAGCATGTTACAAAAAAGTGAACTGAACAGCCTGGTACAAGGAATTATTAGTTCAGTATCCCAAGATAATAAAATGGGATGCACAAGAGCAGTGTAAGAACCATGTCACAGGATAATTTGTTGGTCTGTGAAGGAAATTAAGATAATCCTGTAGGGAATGCAAAAATGATTGAAGAGTTTGGAAGAGATGCTTCCCATTGGAAGTTTAGCTGGATTAGTATGACTTCAGGTTAATCAGGTTAAGGAGGACGAAATTAGAGAAAAGGAGATTAGGTAAGTAGCTACTATGATAATGTAGTCAAGAAATAATGCAAGTCTGAATCAAGGTTGTGTTAATAGGTTTAAACAAGTGTATGAATTAGAAAAGTATTTAAAAGCTAAAATATGCAAGACTTGTCCAGTGATTGATCATAGAAGGTAGACAAAAAGAAAAACATATTGTCTGGTTTCAATAGTTTGGTGGATTTGGAATGGATTTAGAAGTCATCAATCTATGAACTATGATTGCCTGAGATTATCACATGGTGAACATGTGGAGAGACTACCAGTCCCTAAAGATTCTGAGATTAAATTCTTGGGGAACATCAACATTTAACAAGTTGGACAAAGGAGTCAGGTTATTTTGAAGAAACGAAGAGAACTAGATGAGAGTAGTGGGACAAAAGTGAAAGGAGCCAAGAGCCTGGTCATTATCCAATGCAGCAGGTTAGTGTTAGTGGATTTGGTAATGATGAGATCATGTGGAAAGTTATGGAGGGCACTTGTCTAGGGATCGTGGGGACGAAATTAATTTAAAAAATGGGGGAGGGGGCGGCACAGGGAATACAAATATTCCAAACAAAAGAAATTTTGGTTTGGGGTGTAGTATCACTGCTGATATAGTTTAGAACCAGTGTTGTACAATTTTTTTCACTTCTCTCTGATCAACAAGTTACCTACTCCTTAGTAACTGTCCCATAATAGATTCTAGCTGCCACCTGAAGCCTTTTCCAAGTCCTTGGACAAGTCTTACCCTTTTATAAGACATAGCAAATGTGGGCTACTTTTTTGAGAAGCTTGACTGTAAATTTTATAGGGATTAAAGGGATGAGCTTCATTGTTAACCAATCTGGGTTTGACTTTTGCTTCTAACACAAAAAAGCTGTAGGTCTTTCAGCAAAAATGAGCCTTTTAAGACTCAGTTATGCCAAATGTAAATTGAGGATAAGAATGTCTATTTTATGGAATTACTATGAAGATGAAAAGGGATGATGCATTAAAAATGGATAGCATATGCCTGATACATAGAGGCTATACAGTAATCAGCATGCACTAATCCCATATAAATTTTTGTTTTGTTTTTAATTCAAGGCAGAATTTTGGCTATTAATTTATTTTATTTCAAATAAAATATTTGTTAAATTTTCTTTATTTTATTTCTTCTAGACCTCAGATGTCTAGAGGGTTGATTGTTGTGTTCCTCAACTCATGGCACACTATCATTCTTTTTTCATTATATTTATTATTATTATTGCTATTTATTCTCTTTTATAATCATAATCTCCTTTTCCTATTGCCACAAAATCATTCCACTGAGTTTTAATGTATATGTTTTGTGTTTGTAATCTAAGAAAACAGTTTTCTGTTCTTATTTTTGCAAATACTTTTGATCCGTCTAAAGAATTTCATGTAATGTGACAGTCATTTCTTTTTCGTGACAACGCATATTTTTAGATATCTCCATGTTGTATGTAGTCTACATTGCTTTAGTCAACAGTATGTATTCTTGCCTTTTCACCTTTTTATATAGTGATGGTCACAGAAATTGCTTCCAATTTCTGCCACTATAAATAATATTTTAATGAACATGCTAGTACCTGATCTGGGCTAGCATCACATTTCTTTGGGAAAGGATCACCCTGAGAGGGTGTGACATGCTTATAGAATATGAGATAATGCTTAATTTGCCTGACTGGTTCCAGTGTGCTCCCCAGGCTGACTCTACCAGTCGATGCTTCCATCAGCAGTATAAGAGGGTCTCTGATTCTTTGTCTCCACTAACACTTGACATTACCTATCTTCCCAATGTTTTCCAGTCAATTGATGTAAAATATTTCACTTTTATTTGCATAATCATAGAAATTGACAATGATTTTGAACATAATGTCATGCGATTATTTTTTAAATATTTATTTTTTAAACCTCTCACTAAATTACAGACCTAGAAGAAAATGGAAATTTAATAACATGTTAAGCAAATAAAAAACAAACACATTGCCCCAATTCACCTTAGGCCTTAAATTAGAACCACTGGTCTTTGGTTCTTTCATTAAGCTTTACTGTTCTTGATATACATCTTCAAATCATAGAATACTAAAGCTAAAAGTAATCTTAGCCAGTTAGCCAAAGCTCATGGTTTTAACAGTGGGGACAGTTTCCAGATTTTGGAAAATTTCCTGAATCATAACAAAAATATAAAGAAATTTTGGTTTGGGGTGTAGGATCACTGCCGATATAATTATGTACCAGTGTTTTATAATTTTTTCCACTTCTTTGTGATCAACATGTTACCTACTCTTTAGTAACTAGCCTTTAATAGATTCTGGCTGTGACCTTAAATCTTTCTCAAGTCCTTGGACAAGTTTCACCTTCTTATAACATTCTTTTAAACAGCAATTTTAAAACAGACATTATCAAGACTCCATCTCCATCACATTTTCATTTCATCAAAAGCTATATGCTTTTGAAAGGATTTCATTTGAAAGAGCTCTGATATCAGGTGGTCCTTTCGTCAGAGATCTAAATGTTCCATGGATAGAAATGCAAAGGTAGATATATTTCTTCTATTTATGGTAGTAGATTGAATTTCAATTTGGAGTGTAATTTACACTTCTCTAATTTATTGAAGCAAAACACCCCTAGCAACAAGGAAATCTGGTTTCTCTGATTTCTTGCTACTCTTCTGTCCAATTAGCTTTTTATTTATTTCTTCCCCATAGCCTAAACACAGCACAATTGCTTAATTTTATTTTCTAACTCTATTTTGCTTTAGTAGACTCCAAGCAGGAAAATTTCTCACTCTCAGTGTAGGATCCCTATAGGCCTCTGATGTTTAGTTGTTTGCTGAATACGATATATGTTCGATTTCAGTTTATTTGTTCATGTAGATTTAATTTTTTACTAGTATTATTAGCAAAATGCTATCTTTAAAAATCTTGATGATTCATTAGCTGTAACACTTACATTCTTCAGTTCATTCTAAACTCTTTCTCCAAACACTGGAATAATAATTAACAGTATAAATTAGCCCAATAATTTATTCCTTTCAATTTCTCTCCCTCTCACCATTTTCAGAAGAGGTCTTGCTGAATTTCATATGGACATGAAAATTTATCCTGTATTTTTGACAATGCTTGTTGTGCTACTGATTTATATATTCTATAGTTTTCCTATAAATTATTACTGACATTCCAGGTAGAATTACAATAATAACCTTGTTATGAATGTGTCTCTCAAATCAGTAACTCTAAAAAAAAATGATATATTTTATCAGAATAGAACTAGAACACTAAATCTGTTTTTACCTTTTCATCACCATTTGAAGGGAATAGGGAAAAGATCAAGATCTCAGCAAACAATATAAATTTTTACTTTTCTGTGATTTTACTCATAGTGTAAAACTATAATATTCAAAATGCATTTCAAATATGTATATTTATTCAATAGACCAGAACACAACTGAAAAAAATAATCTAAAAATCTATTTTAAAATGTTAAAGAATTTTCCAACAACTCATAGAGTATGGATACAAAGAATATGGGTCTTTCCAGAAAATGTAAAGCTAGGAAAGTGGGGATCTGTGCAAAATTAGTGCTGATCCTCTTTATGGTTTCAGTAAGCAGGTAGAGGTTGAAGTGCTTCTGGTTCATAGTTTTATTGAAACTGAAACCTTTACATTTTGCCACATCCAATGGAGTCATCAGGATAACCAATTGAGACCAAACACTAAACAGCCCAAAAGAGAAAAAAGAAACATAGTTTGGGTTATAACCTATCTTATGCCCATTTATATTACAAGGGAATCCTCTATTTTGTTGCTTTCCGTATGATGTTCTAGTAGCTATAGAATCACCAGGTCTCTTCTCTGCTGTTGCTGTTGGGAACTCGAAGAATTGTTTTTGTTTTATTTATTTATTTATTTATTTATTTGAGATGGAAATGTCTTTGAGATCAAATTAAGATACGGAGCAAAACATTTAGTGTCAGCTGGTCTTTGATAACCCAGATTTTACACATAAACTTCTTTATATATTTTTTAGTGAAGAGGATTCTTATGTCCTATACTGATCTGGTTACAATGAAAACTACGGTCCTAGAATGATTTTTATGATTTACTGTATACTTTGTCTTAGCTGGTTCTTGATGCTTAAAACAAAAAGAAATCATTTCTCAAATAAAGTAAGGTGGCTCTTTGTCCTCTGAGAGAAAGCAGGAAAAATTTTTAAGCATTTAAAATTAAACTTTTTTGGTGGTATGTCAAAATATTTTTATTATGATATATTCATCTTTATAGCCCTTAACTAGCCTGAGACTCTGATTGCACCACCGTTGATTTGTAGAAAATGTTGTTAGAATGTAATGTTGTTGTCAGTACTGAAACTCAGAGACTGAGTAGTCCCCAGAACTTGTTAATGGTGCTAGTGAGTCCTCTGAGTGAATATGTGTGTTTCCTCATTCAGGCAATGTTGACAGGCTCATTGAAGCAGACATTTTCACTGCACTTAATATGTTTTGCTTCTTTGTGTCTCAATATTCATCCATGTTTTTTGATGAAAAGAGGTATGGAAAAGCCATGGTTTCAGGCTGGGCAGGTCGATTCTGAATGGTTCATTTCACTGTGACACATAGCCCCTACTAGTTGACTTCATTGTATTATCTGCCATCCTGTGATAAAATGGAAGGACGAGTGCATTTTCTGTCTTCTGAATCACAATAGTTGTGGTACCAAATCTTGTACCACAGCACATTAGGAATACTCTCTTGCCTCCCAGTGGGGACAAACTTGAGTGGCATAGCCACAGTGCTCATGTAGAATAAAAAAAAGATCTAGAATAAGGATGAAAAGTTATATCCTTTTCATCTGTGAGCAAAGAAAAAATAAGGTACTCTATGAATTTGATTATTAAGGTTTTCAGGCTTTGACCAATAATATTTTCATGAATTTTGCATAACATCCATGATATAGTTTGGCTGTGTCCCCATCGAAATCTCATCTTGAATTCCCATGTGTTGTGGGAGCGACCAGGTGGGAGGTAATTAAATCATGGAGTCAGGTCTTTTCTGTGCTGTTCTCATGTTGGTGAATGAGTCTCACGAGATCTGATGGTTTTATGAGGGAGATTTCCCCTGCACAAGCTCTCTCTCTTTGCCTGCTGTCATCCGTGTAAGGTGTGACTTCCTTCTCCTTTCTGTCTGCCATGATTGTGAGGCCTCTCCAGCCACGTGGAACTGTTAAGTCCTTTAAATCTCTTTATTTTGTAAACTGTCCAGTCTTGAGTACATCTTTGTCAGCAGCATGAGAACAGACTAATGCAATACACAAACTCAATATTATCTTTATTTTTGTATTTAGATTTTAAGTAGATATTTGGCATAATTAGAACTGTTTGTTGCTTCTTTGTAATTGGTAGAGCATAAATTGATTAAATGATCAAGAGCTACTTGTGCTTTCTCCTTTAGAACAAAAACAAATTTCTTTTTTCAAGTTAATTGGTATAATTTTTTTTTTGAAACAGTGCTAATTCTTTTTTAAAGTCTTAGTTATTTGGAATATGCCACGTGCAAACTCTTGACAACATATGATGGTTGCAAGCTTTCTCACTTCACTACTACAACAGAATGAATTTCCAACATTCTAAGATATTTAGTGTATGTAATTAATAAACTAATCTATGCATCTAGAGTGTTGCTAGCCATGTACCATTCTGGGGAGAACTGAGAAAATGGTCACTAAGATAATATCTTACAGAACTTAATTCCCTTGTAGAATTTCATTTGAGAAAAATTGAAATTTATTTTCAAACATTGTTTAATTGGCAGAATCTTTTCTTCAAATAAAATTCTATGTTGAACCCCAGAACAGAAAAGAGGTAAAATCTGAGCCATTCTGGATGAACTAGGAGAGGCTGTCTGAGGAAACAGTGGCTTACTTCACTCCCCTTTCAGACACGAGAAACTCTATGGGTGCCTTTAAGCAATATCCACAGATGTATGGGACACAGTTACAAAGTATTGCTAAGCTTTGAGTTGCATAGCCTTGAACACGGATAATCAGGAAAATTCTAGTAAGAAGCATGAACTTCCACACCCACTCTGCAGTAATACTAACCCATTCCCTTTAGTATCAAAAGAGGCCATGAAAGAATTTGTACTGCCATCTAACCTTGCAGTTATATGGTGGTACCCTCTTATTTCCCTGTTAGAGAGGTGTCAGAGGAATCCATCTAAAACAGAAGTTTAAATAAAATCAAGAATATCTTAACATAATGCTTGAAGGTTCAGGTTTAATAAGAAATAATTTGTCATGCCAAGAACTAGTAAGATCTCAAACTCAGTGAAAAAAGTTTATCAATGGATGCCAACACCAAAGTGATAGAGATGTTAAAATTATCTGACAAAGATTTAAAAGCAGCCATCATTAAAATTCTTCAATGAGCAATTACAAAGATACTTGAATCAAATTTTTAAAAATAGTAAGTTTCAGGAAAGAAAAAGAAGGTATACTCAGCCTTCCATCTTCATGGTTTTTACGTGTGCAGATGCAACAAACCACAGATAAAAAATATTTGAAAAAAACAATAAAATAATAATATAACAATTAAAAATAATGCAAATTTTTAACAAAAGTTAATACAGTACAATAACTATTAGAATGATTTTTATGTTGAATTAGGTATTATAAGTAATCCAGAGGTTTTTAATGTATATGAGAGGATGTGCATAGGTAATATGCAAATATTATGCCATTTTAAATAAGGGACTTGAGCATCTATAAATTTTGCTATTCATGGAGGATTCCAGAAACAATCCACTGTGGACTCAAAGGTACGACTGAATAAAGAAGAAACAAATGGAAATTTTTATCTAACAAACACAATAATTAAAATGAAAAACTCAAAGGATTATGTCTTAAGTCTATTCAGGCTGCTATAACAAAATACCATAAACTAAGTAATTCATAAACAAAAGATAATTATTGTTCACAGTTTTGGATGCTGGGAAATCTAAAGGTTAAAGTCTCTAGCAAATTTAATGTCTGGTGAGGGCTTGCTCTCTGCCTAAAAGGTGGTGCCCTCTAGCCGTCCTTTCACAAGCTCTCTCAGGCTTTCTTTAATTTACAAGAAAAAAACAAACAACCCCATCAAAAAGTGGGTGAAGGATATGAACAGACACTTCTCAAAAGAAGACATTTATGCAGCCAAAAGACACATGAAAAAATGCTCATCATCACTGGCCATCAGAGAAATGAAAATCAAAACCACAATGAGATACCATCTCAGACCAGTTAGAATGGCCATCATTAAAAAGTCAGGAAACAACAGGTGCTGGAGAGGATGTGGAGAAATAGGAACACTTTTACACTGTTGGTGGGACTGTAAACTAGTTCAACCATTGTGGAAGTCAGTGTGGCAATTCCTCAGGGATCTAGAACTAGAAATACCATTTGACCCAGCCATCCCATTACTGGGTATATACCCAAAGGATTATAAATCATGCTGCTATAAAGACACATGCACACATATGTTTATTGCGGCACTATTCACAATAGCAAAGACTTGGAACCAACCCAAATGTCCAACAACGATAGACTGGATTAAGAAAATGTGGCACATATACACCATGGAATACTATGCAGCCATAAAAAATGATGAGTTCATGTCATTTGTAGGGACATGGATGAAGCTGGAAACCATCATTCTCAGCAAATTATCTCAAGGACAAAAAAACCAAACACTGTATGTTCTCACTCATAGGTGGGAATTGAACAATGAGAACACATGGACACTGGAAGGGGAACATCACACACTGGGGCCTGTTGTGGGGTGGGGGGAGGGGGGAGGGATAGCATTAGGAGATATACCTAATGTTAAATGATGAGTTACTGCGTGCAGCACACCAACATGGCACATGTATACATATGTAACTAACTTGCACATTGTGCACAGGTACCCTAAAACTTAAAGTATAATAATAATAAAAAAAGAACACTAATTTCATTCATGAGAGCAGAACCTTCAGGACCTATTCATCTCCCAAAGCCCTTGCCTCTTACACCATCTCTGTAGGGGTTAGGATTCAGCATATGAATTTGGTATGGACCATATTAGAATGACTCAAAAGAAGAATGGATGGTATAGAGGAAAGAATCAGAGAAATGAAAGAACAATAGAAGTTATCCAATCTAAGAAACAGAAAAAATATATTGAAAAAGGATGATCAAAGCCTCAGGAATCTGTGAGATTATGAAAAATACTTAACGTTTGTCATTTGTTAAATTCTGAGTCACAAGAGTCTCAGAAGAAGAAGAGAAACAGGGTTAGTTGAGAAAATAATGGCTGAAAAAAAATCCCCAAACTTGGCAAAAGACATGCATTTACAGATTTAATAAGCTAGACTAACCTTAACAGGATAAGCCCCTCAAAATACAAAACTTGATACATCACAGTCAAATTTCTGAAAACTAAACAAACATTTGAAAACCTCAAGACAGAAATGACACCTTGCCAATAGGAGCAAGAAAGTTTTGATGAAAGCAGATTTCTCATTAAAAACTATGGAGGCTTGAAGAAAGTAACATTTTTCAAGTGCTGAAAGACAAGTACTGTTAGCTCAGAACGTTATATTCAGTGAAAATATCTTTGAGAATGCCTCGATGAAAAAAAACTATTTTTTTTGCCAGCAGACCTACAATAAAAAATTGCTAAAGAAAGTTTTATAAGTAGAAAGGAATGACAAAGTAAACTGAGAATATCAGAAAGGAAGAAAGAACATGTTCAGTAAAAATATGTGTAAATAACATAGGCTTTCTTCTCTTGAGTTTTCTAAATTATGATTGACATTTGGATCAAAAATTATAACAGTCCTTGATGTGGTTCTAAGTATACTTAGAAAAAATATTTAAGACAATTACATTATAAATGGAGTACAGTAAAGTGACTTAAAGGGAGATAAGGATTCCACACTTCACTTGAAGTGATAAAATAATGACACTAGTAAATTGCCATATATATGTATGTGTATATATATATATACACATATATGTGTATATTGTGTATATATATATACACATATATATGTGTATATATATATATGTGTATATATATAAATGTATAAATATATAAATAAAATTTCTTGAGAAATGATTAAAGAAGCTATACAAAGAGATATACTTAAAAACATTCTAAATAAACAAACTTCAATGCTAAAAAGTTCAAATAACCCATGGGAAGGCAGACAAAAAAAAGAGAGAGAGAACAAAGAAAACACAAAATAAAATGGCAGACTTAAGCATTAACATACCCATAATTAAATTAGACGTAAATAATCTAAATGTAACATTGGAAATACAGAGATTTGCAGAATTGATTAAAAAAAAGATGTATCTGTGTTCTACCTACAAACAGTGCTTAAATATAACTATATAGAAATGTTGAAAAATGAGATGGCAAAAGTTGTATCATACAAACAATCAAAAGAAAGCAGGAGTGACTATATTAACTAGATAAGGGAGTCTTCAGAGCAAAGAAAATCACCAGAGACAAGAAAGAATCTGATTTAAAGATAAAAAGGTCAATCCACACTATGAAGGACAGTATTCCTAAATTTGTACACACCAAATAATAGAGCTGCAAATATGTGAAGCATAAACTAATAAAATTGAAAGAAAAAAGTTAAGAAATTCAAAATTATAGTTAAAGACGTCAATACCCTTGTCTCAAAAAGTGATAAACAACGAGACAGAAAATCAGCAAGAGTGTAGAACTCAACAACACCATCAAGCACAGTATCTAATCGTTGCCCCTAAAAACGGTCCAGTACATACTATTTAAAAGGGCCTATGGGAAATATTTCAAGATAGTGTATATATTTGGGCATAAAACAAATCTCAACACATTTAAAAGAACTGACAATATACAGAATGGATTCTTCAACTGCAGCAGAAACAAACCAGAAATCGATAACAAAATGATAATAAGAAAATATCCAAACATACAAAAACTAACCAACATATTGAGTCAAAGAAAAAGAAAATATTTTAAAAGTACATTGAACTGAATGAAAATGAAAATACAAGATACCAACATTTTTGAGACAAAGCTAATGTAATACTTAGAGGAAAAATTATGGCAATGAATGCAAATACTAAAAACTTGTAATCTAACATCCTACCTCAAAAATCTAAAAAACCAAGAGCAAAGTAAACCCAAGGCCAGCAAAAGGAAGGATATGGATAGATAAGAACAAAATCTATGAAATAGAAAAAGCACAACAAAAGAGAAAATTGGTGAAACTAGTTCATTTTTTGATGAGATTGATAAAAATTGTCAAATGTCTAGCAAGATTGATAAAACAAGAGAGAAGTCATGACTTATCGATATCTGGCATGTAAGAGGAGATATCACTATTGATCTTGCAGACATCAAAAGGATAATAAAGGAATATTATGAGCAACTCTACACACATAAATATGACAACTTAGGTAAAATGAACAAATTCCTTTATAAACACAAACATCAAAACAGATTCAAGCAGAAATAGACAATCTTAATAGAGATAACTCTTAAGAAAATTGAATCCATAATTTAAAATCTCTCCCCAAAGGAATCCCCAATCCCAGATTGGTTAATTAGAAAATGTTACCAGATATTTAAAGAATTAGCATCAATTCTATACAATCTCTTCCAGAAACTAGAAGAAGTGAAAACATTTTCCAATTTATTTTTTGAAGCTTATATTACTTTGATATCAAAACCAAAGATGTTACAAAAAAGAAAACAACAGATTGATATTAATTATGTATATACCTACAAAGCTCTTAATATAATATTACCAAATAGAATTTAGCAACATAAAGGACAAATTATACCCCATGAACAATAGGGTTTATTCCGAGGGATGCATGGCTGGTTAAATATTCAAAATCAATCAATGTAATCCACTATGTTAATTAACTAAAGAAGAAAAACTAGAAAATTGTATCAGCCTGTATAGAGAAATTGGACAAAATGTAACACCCATTTATGCTAAAAATTATCAGAATAATAGAAATATAAGGGGAATTCCTCAACCTGAGGACGAGCAACTAAGAAAAAAACCCCCAAAACTATGGGTAACACTATACCCAATGGTGAAAGACTTTACCCTAAGATTGGGAGCAAGGCAAGAATGTCTGCTCTGAAAACTCTTATTCACAAGTGTTGGCAATTATATGAGAGGAAATAAAGGGCACACAGATTGGAAAAGAAGTAATGAGTGCCATATATACATATATATATAGTGGAAAACACAAGATATCTATGAGAAAATGTAAAAATAACTAACGGATAAGTGAACTCAGTAGTCACAGGATATAAGATAAACCTGTACAAATAAAATATATTTTTTATGTAATAACTATTAACATGTGGACACCAAAATCAAAAAATATAATATCATTTCCAATCATTTAAATCAAAATTCTTAGATGTAGATCCAATAAAACCTGTTTTAAGACATATGCCAAAACACTGATAAAAAAATCAAAGAAGGTCTAAAAAATGGTGAAACATATTGTATAGATGTATTGGAAGACTCAAACATAGTAAAGGAACTAGAATAGCTATAGCAATTTTTAAAAAGAAGAATAAAGTACGAAGAATGACTCTACCCTATTTGACACTTAGTTCATGATAGGAGTAATACAGATTGTGTGGTGTTGGTGATAGACACATGAATCAATGGAGCAGAATAAACTACCCCGAAATAGATCTACACAAAATCAATTTAGTGAAGAAGAGATAGTCATTCATCAAATGATGCCAATTCAGTTGAATATCCTTAGGCAACAGCAACAACAATAAAACTTTCATTTAACTTTCATACCTTATACAAAAATTAACAAAAAAAATGGATCATGGATCTAAATGCAAAATGTAAAGATATAAAACTTTTAGAAAAAATAGAAGAAAATATTTGGGGTTTAGGGTTAAGAAAGGAGCTTTTAAAGTTGACACCAAAAGTATAATCAATTAAAGGACAAAAATGATAATTTTGATGGCTGCCATCAAAATTAAAATCTTTGGCTCTGTGAATGTTCCTGTTTAGAGAATAAAAACACACATTTCATACTGGGAAAAACATTTGCAAGCCACATATCTCACAAAGTACTAATATCTAGACAATATAAAGAACTTTAAAAACAACAGTAAAACAAAAAAATACTAAAATGGAATAACATTGTTTTTATGTATTGGAAGATGTGAGCTAAAAATAAAAGATATTTCAACAAAGACAATATACAGATGAAAAATAAGCACATGAAAAGATATTCTACTTCATTACCCATTGAGGTAGTGAAAATGAAAATCATAATAATATATCAGTACACACGTATTACAATGGCTAAAATTTTAAAAAGCATAACACTAAATGCTGGCAAGGATGCAGAGAAACTATATCACTCATGTTCCTGGTGAGAACGGAAAATTATACAGCCACTCTGAAAATGAGTTTGGCAGCTTATTAAAAACAAACAAACAGAAATTAAATATATTATTATCATACAACTCAGCAATTTCATTCCTGGGCTTTTATTTCAGAGAGGGAAAAAACACCAAAGGTTTACACAAAAGCCTAAAATAATATGTGTATAGTGGCTTTATTGGTAATAGCAAAAAAAGGGAATAACAAAGATGTTCTTCATCAGGTAAATGTTTAAAAATTTGTGGTATTCGGCTGGGAATGGTGGCTCACGCCTGTAATCTCAGCACTTTGGGAGGCCAAGGCAAGTGGATCACAGGGTCAGGAGATTGAGACCATCCTGGCTAACACGGTAAAACCCCATCTCTACTAAAAATACAAAACATTAGCTGGGTGTGGTGATGGGCGCCTGTAGTCCCAGCTTCTCGGGAGGCTGAGGCAGGAGAATGGCGTGAACCCAGTGGGCGGAGCTTGCAGTGAGCCGAGATCGTGCCGCTGCACTCCAGCCTGGGTGACAGAGCGAGACTCTGTCTCAAAAAAAAAAAAAAAAATCTGTGGTATTCATAATATGAAATATTACTCAGCAATAAAAAGGATTGAACTATAACCTGGCAACATTTCTAGAGGTTTATGAGTGAAAATTCCACTCCAAAAGATTACATATTTCATGATTTTATTTATGTCATACTATTGAAATGACAAAATTGTAAAATGGAGAACAGATGAGTGGTTGTCAGAGGTTAAGGAAGGGTGTCAGTGGGAGGAAAGTAGGTATAGGTATAAAAAAGCAATATGGGGGAATTCTGAGGTGATTAAAATATTCTATATCCTGACTGTCAATTTCAATATCCTGGTTGAAATACTGTACTGTAATTTTACAAGATGTTACTATTGGAGGAAACTGGGTAAAGGGTACATGAAAACTTTCTGTATTACTTCTTAAAACCACATGTAAATCTAAAATTATCTCAAAATAAAAAAGTTTAATTTAAACAAAAAACTAGTTGAAAAAGAAATCAAGGCAATTCCATTTACAACAGCTACAAAAAAATAACATACTCGAGAATAAATTTCTCCAAGGAGGTAAAAGACTTTCACAAGAGAAACCACAAAACTCTGATGAAAGAAATGTAAGGGGATAGAAACAAGTGGAAAAATATTTTGTGCTCATGAATCAGAAGAGTTAATATAATTAAAATGACCACACTATCCAAAGCAATGTATGCATTCAGTGCAATCCCTATCAAAATATCAGTGACATCCTTCACAGAAATAAAAAGAAAATCTAAAATTTGCATGAAACAATAAGAGACCCTGAATAGCCAAAGCAGTTCTGAGCAAAAAGAACAAAGGTAGAGGCATTACACTACTAGACTTCAAAATATACTACAATACTATGGTAACCAAAACAGCATGGTAGTGGCATAAAAACAGAAACATAGAACAATAGAACAGAATAGATCCATGAAATTAATACATATATCTACAGAAATTAATTCATGTATCTACAGCCAATTGATGTTTTTCAGAGACTCCAAGAACATACACCGGAGAAAGGATAGTCTCTTTAATAAATGGCGCTGGGAAAACTGGATGTCCATTTGCAAAAGAATGAAGCAAGACCCCTACTTCTCACCCTGTACAAAAATTAACACAAAATGGATAAAAGACCTAAATGTAAGACCTAAAACTATAAAACTACTACAAGAAAACATGCGGGAAATGCTTCAAGACATTGGTCAGGGAAAAGATTTCATGAATAAAATCTCAAAAACATAGGCAACTGAAGCAAAAATGAACAAATGGAATGATATTAAACAAAAATCTTCTTCATAGCAAAGAAAACAATCAACAAAGAGAAAAGACAGCCTACAGGATGGGAGAAGTATTTTCAAACACTTCACCTACCCAATGAACTGTATATTAATCTCCTAACTGGAGATTAATATAGAAGGAACACAAACAAATTAACAGTTTAAAAATCCAATTAAAAATGGCAAATAATGTGAATGTTTCTCAATAGAAGACATAAAAATGACCAACAAATATATTTTTAAAATGCTTAACATCATTTATCATCAGAGAAGTGCAAATCAAGACTACAATGAGATATCATCTCACCCCAGTTAGGATGGCTATTATCAAAAAGACAAAAAATAATACATGCTGGTAAGCATGCAGAGAAAAAAGAACTCTTACACACTATTGGAGAGAATGTAAACTAGTACAGTAGTACAGCCACTATGAGAATAGTCCAGACTTTCCAAAAAGTAAAAACTATAGATAGAACTACCATGTGATCCTTCAATCCCACTACTGGGAATTTATCCAAAGGAAAGAAAAACATTATATAGAAGAGACATCAGCACCCTTATCTTTGTCACAGCACTATTCACAATAGTTAAGGAGTCAATGTAGGTGTTCAACAACAGCTGAACAGATAAGGTGTGCTCTCTCTCTATATATACAATGAAATATTATTCAGACAAAATTTAATGAAGTTCCATCATTCAAGGCAAAATGGATAGTACTGGGGGACATTATGCTAAGTGAAATAAACCAGGAACAGAAAGGTTAAACATAGCATGTCCTCATTCATATGTTGAATCTAAAAAATAAAAAAAATGATCTCATAGAAGTAAAAAGTAGAACAGAAGATTCTAAAGACTCTAGTTTCTAGGGAGAGGGTAATGAGAGAATTGTTAAAGGATACCAAATTACAGCTAGGTAAGAGTTCTAGTGTTCTGAAGCATTGTAGGGTGCCTATAGTTGACAATGACATATCATATACTTTCAAATAGTTAGAAGGGGGATATTGAATGTTCCTAACACAAGAAATGATAAACGTCTGAGATGATAGGTGTGCTAGTTACCCTGATCCGATCACTATGTATAACATATATCACAACATCACTCTGTACCCCATAAATTACTGTGCCAAAAAAAGAAATAAAATTTAAAAATAAAAAATAATATGGTAATTATTACCATTTTTAGGAATGCCTGTCAGTCTTTAACATTTGAAAGTCTGGGAGTTATCTTTATCATATTTTAGAAAACACAAAATATAGAAAACTTAAAAAACTAAACTTTTGCATTTGTTTCCTCCTTATGTCATCAGAAAACTGGCAAAATATTTTTAATCTGTGAGATTTTTAGACACCAGTTATGCCTAGTGTCATTTGTCATGGACATACACCAAAGTAAATATTGCCTAATTCTAATGTGTGTTCTTTGCAGAAGAATTTGATTCTCACCAAACATGTTCAGCTACCAGAGAAGAATATAACCACTCTGCATCATCAATCTAAAATTAGCTCATACACATTTTTCCTGTGGCTTTTCAGGGAGAAAATGTTTTCAGAATAACAATGTACATATACTTTGTATATATGCAAATATGTACTTGCCTATTCAATTAGTAAGATAGGTTTGGAGCATATAGTACATATTCAGTGTAGACAGAAAAAAATGATCATTGTATTTAGAGTGCTTTAGTTTAGAAATAATAAAAATGTCAGTATTTCAGGAAAGGCACCATCTTAACCAAGTTGTGATCTAATACATGGATATTTTATATATTGAATGAATTTTATTTTAGCAAATCCTGAAAATAGAAATGCCATCACATCTGGACTAAAATTCCCTCTTTTGGCCAGGTGCAGTGGCTCATGCCTGTAATCCCAGCACTTTGGGAGGCTGAGGCAGGTCAATCACCTCAGGTCAGGAGTTCAAGACCAACCTGGCCAACATGGTGAAACCCTATCTCTACTAAAATAAAAAATTAGCTGGGCGTGGTGGTACATGTCTGTAATCCCGGCTACTTGGGAGGCTGAGGCATGAGAATTGCTTGAACCTGAGAGGTGGAGGTTGAACTGAACTGAGATCACGGCACTGCACTCTAACCTGGGCAACAGAGCGAGACTCTTTCTCAAAAAAAAAAAAAAAAGTAATTAATTTAAAAAATAAAATAAAATGCTCCCTTTAAAAAAAAATAAAAACGAAAAACCATAATGATATTACTTCATATTTTAAAACATTATATCAAATTAAGCTACTCTAAATTAGAATTTCCATGATTTTATACTCACCTCTTTTGCATTTTCAAAGGCAATGTTATTGCTACCCAGGAAACTTTTCTATGAACACTTGAAAGACAATATGGTCTTCAATGCCTTCAAAATTATCCTTTTGTCTCTGACCAGGGAACACACTGAAGAATATTAAAGCAAGAAAGTAAGTGAATCCTTCAATGGGCAACATGATTTGGTAAGGATCACAATCTGGGTCAGATCAGTTATATGCTATCGAAGATCATAAGACAATAGTAATGCTATTTACATCTTAGCATTGTTGAAATATTCTTATCTGCTTTTTTATTGGAGCCTAGGGAAAATTATGTAATTATTAAGCATAATGGTGCTTTTGAAAAAAGAGATTGTTTCATAGGATCAAAAGACAGGCTGCCAAATTTACCCCCATTCTTTCCTTTTTCTCTGTGTAGAAAAAGTAATTGCTTTCTGTTTATTCTTTGCCTATTCTATGAAACTTATTTTGAAGGTAGTCATACAAGATGCTGGCATGGAAAATAAGAGGTACTTTTTAGACTAGGTGTTATTTAATTAAATATAAAAAGGTAATTTAAAATAATACCATGCTCACAATAACAAGGCAGTTCTGATTGAAGGCCACTAGAAAGCTTTTAGCACACCCCTCAGAATCTGGCAGTGGTGGAGAGCCGTTGTCTCTTCACAGGTCATTCTTCATCAACACTGATTTATCCTGGGAGATATACTTAACATCATTATAACTTCAATTTTCTCATTTCTCTTTAATTGGTTAGAATAATGTGAAATGACTGAAAGTGTTCTTTTTTGAAAAAAAAATTATATTTAAAGATGTGTAAGAGCCAGAAGGGAATATTACAATCCCAAGTTGTATCTTTTGCTTTAATTAAGAGGGCAAAAGACAAATAGGGGTATTTTAGAGTCACCTTCATTAAAGCATTAGCTGAACATTATAGGAACAATGGAATAGAGCATGGGGGTTATTGAACAGTGTAGAGTTAAATGACCTATTTCATAGTAAAATCAAATGTTTCTTAAACTTTAAGGACTTTATCAATCTTTTTCCTTTGCCAAATCCTACTGCTTCCTCTTCCATATTCTCTTTAGTTACATTTGTCAGTTTAATTATTTACAGTTACTATCAATTAACCTTTGAATTATGCTATCTTAAACACGAGTCTCTCTCAGCCAATTTGCAATTAGATACTACTATTACCTCAAATGTTTGATCTATGGTAGGTCTTAATTCAATAACCAGCATAAATGCATTAAATAGAGCTACAATTATGCTGCTAAAGGGATGCCTTCTTTTGAAAACATTTTTTAACTATGTTACTAGTGTGACTGAGGATCAAGATCATACTATCTCTAGATAAGAATCTTGTGATATTAATACATATAAAGTTTTAAAGGAATTAACGGGCAAATGGATTAGGCAAATACAAAATTATACAGTTTTGTTTATTTTGTTTCTCTTTAGCATGAGACTCCTCAGAGCATTTATTGTGTTGATGCTTATTTTAAGTGGGACACGCTTTGAGAAATACTATTCTTCCCATGGGATTAGTAGAAAAAAGAGTTCTCTGTGTACAGAAATATGAATAATATTCTCTTTTCTATCAGGCATGTGCAAAATTGCCTGACGAAGTTGTCTGGCTCAGGTGCATAAGAATAATGCATTTAAAAGAATCATCTGCTGCCCATTTTCCATTTGTTGGGATATTTGATCCAAACTATTTCACATCTCCCATTTAACTTCTTGAATAAAAAATTAAAGCTAAAAGCCGGTCTAGCACAGGAGAAGAGCTGCAGAGGGCCAGCGCTAGGCCAGTGGGCTCTATTTTTGAAGCAGCCTTTTATTTCTGCATCTCTGATATCCAAGGCACAGCTTTCAAAAACACTTCTCTTGTGACTAGGTTGCTTTTATCTTTCCCGTTTTATTAAAGGAGTTAAATGGAAGGTATTCTGAAACTCCAATTTAGCTTTTATTTTTCAATAAAAATGACAGTCGAAAAACAGTGTAGCCACAGGAGAGGCAGGGCAACCTGGCACAGAGGGGGTGAAAGCCCGCTGAGCTGGGACTACAAAGTGTTTGGATAACAGACTCACCAGGCTTTCTAAATACCTTGGTGAGACACTGTAAGAAGAGGGCAAATAATAGTCTTCATCTTTGCATTCACCAGAGCTATTTCTACTGTCATGAAATTTGTATTTAAAGAAAACTAAAAAGGAAACCATTAGAATATGGTTCTTGAATACTCTAATGTACTTGTTTTGGTTTCATGTGCCTTTGTGCCATAACTTAGAAAGTATAAATTTCACATTTTTTTAAGTCAAATAGCTAATCCCCTAGACCTCTCCAACTAATGATAACAGTCATTTGACAGTGTGTCCTTAAGTAGTATTTGCTGAATGTATACAGTAATATCCTAAGTTGTGCACATACACTGACTTCATGAATAATCTTTTTCTAAGATATTTAGAAAATACTTGGGTTTAACAAAAGTTCTATAATCCTTGAACAAGTTCATAACAATACTTCAATATCATTTTTCCTAAAGTACACAATAAATATTTAGAACAACATCATGTATTGACTTATTTGATTTGATTTCTTACCAGCAACTACATAGGCCTAATGGCAGTCTTATTCACTAACTTACTTTAAGGACGATGTTACATACATGGATGGCACTAGTATTTGGTAGAAGATTCTGGTGTAGAAGGGTACATATCGAATCTAATAATCTATAACAAATCTTGCAAATATTGTCAGCCGCATTTTGAAAAATCCTAAATGGGAAAGGTATTAACATTGATATTGACAAATGGAGACATGGAGGTAAGTGTGAGAATTGAGGTGAAGTGAGGGGCAGATCTTTCCATAGTGCAGTTTCAGTAGAGGCACAGAGTCAAACATCCCAGACCCTGGACTCTCCTCTCCTAAGACATAGTTCAGTGATCTGAGAAGCAGGTCTGAATGTTCTACCTGGTTTCACTACCTCTTGGATGGAGATTTTCTGACTTGATTTAAAGTTGAATACCCTTGAGTTTTGTGTGCAGTCTCATTATACAGCCAAGGCTTCTTCACTTGGCTCACTTCACTGAGCCACGTTAAAATATTAGTGAGAACAGTTTTCCTACAAGAGACATGCAAATTGCCAAGTTTCTTCACGGCTCTGAGTCACCCAATGAGAAATCAGTGTTAACAATTATCAGATTATTTCCAATTTTCAGTGTAAGAAGTCAAATGGCAATGATTTTTTATCAATCAGCTAATATGTTTTCATGCCATACACTACAAGAATCACCATGGTAGATGTAATAATTCAAAAGCACTAAAGTGCTAATGTTGAGAGCTTACCATTTAGGATTAAGATTGATAAAGTGATTTCTTCAAATGTTAGAAGGAAGATAAAAGCACAACAAACTAATTATTTTACTCTTTTTTGAAAGGAATATCATTTACAGTGTTACATAAGGATTAAGATCCTGGACTCAGGCTACACTGAATATGAATATGAATATGAATATGAATCCTGTTCTGTGTACCTTGCAGCAAATTATCTACCTTTCTGTGCCTCAATTTTTTCATTTGGAAAAGGGAATGATAATGCCTACTTAGAGTTATTCTGCATAGCTTAGTTAAAAGAGTTGAAATTAATAAACTACTTAAAATGTGTCTGAAACACATGTAATAAGGGTGCCTTCATTGTTAAATATTATTATAATGTGACATGAAGGGCAAGGCACACTTCCTCTTGTTCACCAGATTTTTGGCTTAATGCATTGGCACATTTCCCTCTTAATCTACTCCTGATACTACCTACTCTTGAGACTGAAATGTTTACCCAGCCCTCTTTTTACTAGTAGTTTCAAGTTCGTCAAAAAGTAAAATTAACTGGAAGGATACAATCGATAGAATTGGGAAGAAAAAAAGCTCCATGGGCCAGGCGTGGTGGCTCACGCCTGTAATCCCAACACTTTGGGAGGCCAAGGCGGGCAGATGATGAGGTCAGGCATTCCAGACGAACATGGCCACCACGGTGAAACCTCGTCTCTACTAAAAATAGAAAAATTAGCCAGGCATGGTGGCGAGTGCCTGTAATCCCAGCTACTCAGGAGGCTGAGGCAGGAAAATCACTTGAGTCCGGAAGGTGGAGGTTACAGTGAGCTGAAATAGCGGCCCTGCACTCTGGTCGGGGAGACAGAGAGAGACTCCATCTCAAAAGAAAAAAAATAATAATAATAAGCTCCATGATGCTAATAGTTGAATTTTCAGAGCCTCTTTTACATCACTTTTCATAGTGTGCTTTCCTGTTTGTCCCTTGGCATCCCTTTCAACATCTAGCAGATTGCCTAATGTATAGATGCTTGACACATATTTAATTTACTTTACACATTTTACATAGATACTTGTTACATATTCATTAAATGTGTGAATATATAAATTATTTTAACTTATTACCAGGGAGAATGTAGGGGGAAAATGTTGGCTTTATATTTCCAGCAAAACAAGCCATATCTGTACTTTATTTTTTTTTAAACAGTCAGAGCTTTTAATTCAGAAAAAGAATAATCAAGAATGAATAATTACATTTATTACATGTATGTACATAATTGCATAATATTTATTATAAGAAAACATGAATAATTATATTTGAGAGAATTTTTTGGCCTATTTGTTAATCACACTGCCACCTACTACTAAAAACTCTTAATGTAGGCTTTTTTCTTTTTTTTATTATTATTATTATACTTTAAGTTTTAGGGTACATGTGCACAATGTGCAGGTTTGTTACATATGTATACATGTGCCATGTTGGTGTGCTGCACCCATTAACTTGTCATTTAGCATTAGGTATATCTCCTAATGCTATCCCTCCCCCCTCCCCCCACCCCAAAACAGTCCCTGGAGTGTGATGTTCCCCTTCCTGTGTCCATGTGTTCTCACTGTTCAATTCCCATCTGTGAGTGAGAATATGCGGTGTTTGGTTTTTTGTCCTTGAGATAGTTTACTGAGAATGATGATTTCCAGTTTCATCCATGTCCCTACAAAGGACATGAACTCATCATTTTTATGGCTGCATAGTATTCCATGGTGTATATGTGCCACATTTTCTTAATTCAGTCTATCGTTGTTGGACATTTGGGTTGGTTCCAAGTCTTTGCTATTGTGAATAGTGCCACAATAAACATACGTGTGCATGTGTCTTTATAGCAGCATGATTTATAGACCTTTGGGTATATACCCAGTAATGGGAAGGCTGGGTCAAATGGTATTTCTAGTTCTAGATCCCTGAGGAATCGCCACACTGACTTCCACAATGGTTGAACTAGTTTACAGTCCCACCAACAGTGTCAAAGTGTTCCTATTTCTCCACATCTTCTCCAGCACCTGTTGTTTCCTGACTTTTTAATGATGGCCATTCTAACTGGTGTGAGATGGTATCTCATTGTGGTTTTGATTTGCATTTCTCTGATGGCCAGTGATGATGAGAATTTTTTCATGTATTTTTTCACTGCATAAATGTCTTCTTTTGACAAGTGTCTGTTCATGTCCTTTGCCCACTTTTTGATGGGGTTGTTTGTTTTTTTCTTGTAAATTTGTTGGAGTTCATTGTAGATTCTGGATATTAGCCTTTTGTCAGATGAGTAGGTTGCGAAATTTTCTCACATTTTGTAGGTTGCCTATTCACTCTGATGGTAGTTTCTTTTGCTGTGCAGAAGCTCATTAGTTTAATGAGATCCCATTTGTCAATTTTGGCTTTTGTTGCCATTGCTTTTGGTGTTTTAGACATGAAGTCCTTGCCCATGCCTATGTCCTGAATGGTAATGCCCAGATTTTCTTCTAGGGTTTTCATGGTTTTAGGTCTAACATGTAAGTCTTTAATCCATCTTGAATTAATTTTTGTATAAGGTGTAAGGAAGGGATCCAGTTTCAGCTTTCTACATATGGCTAGCCAGTTTTCCCAGCACCATTTATTAAATAGGGAATCCTTTCCCCATTGCTTGTTTTTGTCAGGTTTGTCAAAGATCAGATAGTTGTAGATATGCGGCATTATTTCTGTGGGCTCTGTTCTGTTCCTTTGATCTATATCTCTGTTGTGGTACCAGTACCATGCTGTTTTGGTTACTATAGCCTTGTATTATAGTTTGAAGTCAGGTAGCATGATGCCTCCAGCTTTCTTCTTTTGGCTTAGGATTGACTTGGGGATGTGGGCTCTTTTTTGGTTCCATATGAACTTTAAAGTAGTTTTTTCCAATTCTGTGAAGAAAGTCATTGGTAGCTTGATGGGGATGGCATTGAATCTATAAATTACCTTGGGGAGTATGGCCATTTTCACTATATTGACTCTTCCAACCCATAAGCATGGACTGTTCTTCCATTTGTTTGTATCCTCTTTTATTTCATTGAGCAGTGGTTTGTAGTTCTCCTTGAAGAGGTCCTTCACGTCCCTTGTAAGTTGGATTCCTAGGTATTTTATTCTCTTTGAAGCAATTGTGAATGGGAGTTCACTCATGATTTGGCTCTCTGTTTGTCTGTGATTGGTGTATAAGAATGCTTGTGATTTTTGTACATTGATTTTGTATCTTGAGACTTTGCTGAAGTTGCTTATCAGCTTAAGGAGATTTTGGGCTGAGACAATGGGGTTTTCTAGATATACAATCATGTCATCTGCAAACAGGGACAATTTGACTTTCTCTTTTCCTAATTGAATACCCTTTATTTCTTTATCCTGCCTAATTGCCCTGGCCAGAACTTCCAACACTATGTTGAATAGGTGAGAGAGGGCATGCCTGTCTTGTGCCAGCTTTCAAAGGCAATGCTTCCAGTTTTTGCCCATTCAGTATGACATTGGCTATGGGTTTGTCATAGGTAGGTCTTATTATTTTGAGATACATCCCATCAATACCTAATTTATTGAGAGTTTTTAGCATGAAGTGTTGTTGAATTTTGTCAAAGGCCTTTTCTGCATCTATTGAGATAATCATGTGGTTTTTGTCTTTGGTTCTGTTTATATGCTGGATTACATTTATTGATTTGTGTATGTTGAACCCGCCTTGCATCCCAGGGATGAAACCCACTTGATCATGGTGGATAAGCTTTTTGATGTGTTGCTGGGTTTGGTTTGCCAGTATTTTATTGAGGATTTTTGCATCAATGTTCATCAAGGATATTGGTCTAAAATTCTCTTTTTTGGTTATGTCTCTGCCAGGCTTTGGTATCAGGATGATGCTGGCCTCATAAAATGAGTTAGGGAGGATTCCCTCTTTTTCTACTGATTGGAATAGTTTCAGAAAGAATGGTACCAGTTCCTCCTTGTACCTCTGGTAGAATTCCGCTGTGAATCCATCTAGTCCTGGACTCTTTTTGGTTGGTAAGCTATTGATTATTGCCACAATTTCAGAGCCTGTTATTGGTCTATTCAGAGATTCAACTTCTTCCTGGTTTAGTCTTGGGAGGGTGTATTTGTCGAGGAATTTATCCATTTCTTCTAGATTTTCTAGTTTATTTGCGTAGCGGTGTTTGTAGTATTCTCTGATGGTAGTTTATATTTCTGTGGGATCGGTGGGGATATCCCCTTTTTCATTTTTTATTGCATCTATTTGATTCTTCTCTCTTTTCTTCTTTATTAGTCTTGCTAGCGGTCTATCAATTTTGTTGATCTTTTCAAAAATCCAGCTCCTGGATTCATTAATTTTTTGAAGGGTTTTTTGTGTCTCTATTTCCTTTAATTCTGCTCTGATTTTAGTTATTTCTTGCCTTCTGCTAGCTTTTGAATGTGTTTGCTCTTGCTTTTCTAGTTCTTTTAATTGATATGTTAGGGTGTCAATTTTGGATCTTTCCTGCTTTCTCTTGTGGGCATTTAGTGCTATAAATTTCCCTCTACACACTGCTTTGAATGTGTCCCAGAGATTCTGGTATATTGTGTCTTTGTTCTCGTTGGTTTCAAAGGACATCTTTATTTCTGCCTTCATTTTGTTATGTATCCAGTAGTCATTCAGGAGCAGGTTGTTCAGTTTCCATGTAGTTTAGTGGTTTTGAGTGAGTTTCTTAATCCTGAGTTCTAGTTTGATTGCACTGTGGTCTGAGAGACAGTTTGTTATAATTTCTGTTCTTTTATATTTGCTGAAGAGAGCTTTACTTCCAACTATGTGGTCAGTTTTGGAATAGGTGTGGTGTGGTGCTGAAAAAAATGTATATTCTGTTGATTTGGGGTGGAGAGTTCTGTAGATGTCTATTAGGTCCGCTTGGTGCAGAGCTGAGTTCAATTCCTGGGTATCCTTGTTAACTTTCTGTCTCGTTGATCTGTCTAATGTTGACAGTGGGGTGTTAAAGTCTCCCATTATTATTGTGTGGGAGTCTAAGTCTCTTTGTAGGTCACTCAGGACTTGCTTTATGAATCTGAGTGCTCCTGTATTGGGTGCATATATATTTACGATAGTTAGCTCTTCTTGTTGAATTGATCCCTTTATCATTATGTAATGGCCTTCTTTGTCTATTTTGATCTTTGCTGGTTTAAAGTCTGTTTTATCAGATACTAGGATTGCAACACCTGCCTTTTTTTGTTTTCCATTTGCTTGGTAGATCTTCCTCCATCCGTTTATTTTGAGCCTATGTTTGTCTCTGCACGTGAGATGGGTTTCCTGAATACAGCACACTGATGGGTCTTGACTCTTTATCTAATTTGCCAGTCTGTGTCTTTTAATTGGAGCATTTAGTCCATTTACATTTAAAGTTAATATTGTTATGTGTGAATTTGATCCTATCATTATGATGTTAGCTGGTTATTTTGCTCGTTAGTTGATGCAGTTTCTTCCTAGCCTCGATGGTCTTTACAATTTGGCATGATTTTGCAGTGGCTGTTACTGGTTGTTCCTTTCCATGTTTAGTGCTTCCTTCAGGAGTTCTTGTATAGCAGGCCTGGTGGTGACAAAATCTCTCAGCATTTGCTTGTCTGTAAAGTATTTTATTTCTCCTTCACTTATGAAGCTTAGTTTGGCTGGATATGAAATTCTGGCTTGAAAATTTTCTTTAAGATTGTTGAATATTGGCCCCCACTCTCTTCTGGCTTGTAGAGTTTATGCCGAGATCCACTGTTAGTCTGATGGGCTTCCCTTTGTGGGTAACCTGAGCTTTCTCTCTGGCTGCTCTTAACATTTTTTCATTCATTTCAACTTTGGCGAATCTGACAATTATGTCTCTTGGAGTTGCTCTTCTCGAGGAGTATCTTTGTGCTGTTCTCTGTATTTCCTGAATCTGAATGTTGGCCTGCCTTGCTAGATTGGGGAAGTTCTCCTGGATAATATCCTGCAGAGTGTTTTGCAACTTGATTCCATTCTCCCCGTCACTTTCAGGTACACCAATCAGACGTAGATTTGGTCTTTTCACATAGTCCCATATTTCTTGTAGGCTTTGTTTTATTCTTTTTTCTCTAAACTTCCCTTCTCACTTCATTTCATTCATTTCATCTTCCATCACTGATACCCTTTCTTCCAGTTGATTGCATTGGCTCCTGAGGCTTCTGCATTCTTCATGTATTTCTCGAGACTTGGCTTTCAGCTCCATCAGCTCCTTTAAGCACTTCTCTGTATTGGTTATTCTAGTTATACATTCGTTTAAATTTTTTTCAAAGTTTTTAACTTCTTTGCCTTTGGTTTGAATTTCCTCCTGTAGCTCGGAGTAGTTTGATCGTCTGAAGCCTTCTTCTGTCAACTCGTCAAAGTCATTCTCCATCCAGCTTTGTTCCATTGCTGGTGAGGAACTGCATTCCTTTGGAGGAGGAGAGGTGCTCTGCTTTTTAGAGTTTCCAGTTTTTCTGCTCTGTTTTTTCCCCATCTTTGTGGTTTTATCTACTTTTGGTCTTTGATGATGGTGATGTACAGATGGGTTTTTGGTGTGGATGTCCTTTCTGTTTGTTAGTTTTCCTTCTACCAGACAGGACCCTCAGCTGTAGGTCTGTTGGAGTTTGCTAGAGGTCCACTCCAGACCCTGTTTACCTGGGTCTCAGCAGAGGAGGCTGCAGAACAGGGGATTTTCGTGCACTGCAAATGCTGCTGCCTGATCGTTCCTCTGGAAGTTTTGTCTCAGAGGAGTACCTGGCAGTGTGAGGTGTCAGTCTGCCCCTACTTGGGGGTGCCTCCCAGTTAGGCTCCTGGGGGGTCAGGGGTCAGGGACCCACTTGAGGAGGCAGCCTGCCCATTCTCAGATCTCCAGCTGCATGCTGGGAGAACCACTACTCTCTTCAAGGCTGTCAGACAGGGACCTTTAAGTTTGCAGAGGTTACTGCTGTCTTTTTGTTTGTCTGTGCCCTGACCCCAGAGGTGGGGCCTACAGAGGCAGGCAGGCCTCTTTGAGCTGTGATGGGCTCCACCCAGTTTGAGCTTCCTGGCTGCTTTGTTTACCTAAGCAAGCCTGGGCAATGGTGGGCGCCCCTCCCCCAGCCTCGCTGCCACCTTGCAGTTTGATCTCAGACTGCTGTGCTAGCAATCAACGAGACTCCGTGGGTGTAGGACCCTCCGAGCCACGTGTGGGATATAATCTCCTGGTGTGCCGTTTTTTAAGCCTGTTGGAAAAGCACAGTATTAGGGTGGGAGTGATCTGATTTTCCAGGTGCCGTCTGTCACCCCTTTCTTTGACTAGGAAAGGGAACTCCCTGACCCCTTGCACTTCCCGAGTGAGGCAATGCCTCGCCCTGCTTTGGCTCACGCACAGTGGGCTGCACCTGCTGTCCTGTGCCCACTGTCTGGCACTGCCTAGTGAGATGAACCCAATATCTCAGATGGAAATGCAGAAATCAGCCATCTTCTGTGTTGCTCACGCTGGGAGCTGTAGACCGGAGCTGTTCCTATTCGGCCATCTTGGCTCCCTCTGCCATATCTATACTTTAAAAGGCAGTTGTAAAATTGAATATTTTCAATTTATAAATGATTGCAACAAATAATTGTGAAAATTTTAAAAATGCAATCACTAAAACAGACTTTAATGGTAGACGAATTTATGATCAATGTAAACCGTTAAAGAAAACAGACATACTAGGTGGATTACTTAACTTACATTAAAGCACCCAGATTAACTCTTATACTCGTCCTTTCATAATGAAGGAAGTCATCTGCTTTATTCAAAAAAATTCCTGAAACTGTGACCACATATTTGGTTCTTATAGTTTCCATTTTGTAACATTGACTGATTAATAGATTGATTACCTTTTGTCTATTTTAATTAGATTTGATTTATTTTTGTTATTATTATTTGTTTTAGAGATGAGGGTATCACTTTTCTCACCCAGGGTAGAATGCAATGGTGCAATAACCTTTCACTTTATCCTCAAACTCCAGCACTCAAGCAATCTTCCCACCTTAGCCTCCTGATTAGCTGAGGCTGCAGGAACACACCACCATACCTGGCTAATTAAAAAAAAAAAAAAATGTACAGATGCAGTTTCACCATCTTGCCCAGGCTGGCCTCGAACTCCTGGAATCAAGTGATCCTCCTACCTCCTGCCTTGACCTTCCAAAGTGCTGGGGTTACAGGCATGGGCCACCGTGCCAGGCCTATTTTGATTTTATAAAACAAAAACTTCTTAAGAGATGTAATAGCACCAGTGATGGTATTCCAAAGGACAGATGATTCTATCACCCAGAGATAAGTAATTACTTAGGCAGAAAGAGTTCCTATTAAGCATGGAATGTAAGTTGCAGAACATTTATGACTGTATTAGAGACATTTAAATTTCAGCCTATCCTACTTCCCACGGCCTGAGGAAGTGGAAAAATAGGGTTATTGGCTAGATAATTCTGAATAATCTTTCCTTTTGCAGAAATTGTCTGGAAAACTGTGATAATTTTCTTTCTTTGAGTCATAAGCCTTTTTTGCTGAAATTTGAGAAACACTGTTTTTTTTTTTTTCAACACTTTTAAAAAAAAAATTTACTTTAAGTTCCAAGATACATGTGCAGAATGTGGAGGTTCATTACATAAGTATACGTGTGACATGGTGGTTTGCTGCACCTATTGACCTGTCTTCTAAGTTCCCTCCCCTCACCCCCCACCCCTCAACAAGCCCTGGTGTGTGTTGTTCCCCTCCCTGTGTCCATGTGGAAGAAACACTGTTGTGACTAGTTGAAGATATTTGAGAACTCCCAAACCCTCCCTAAATTTATCATCAATATTAAAAAGGCTTCGTTCTATTATATTTATGGCACTTAAACTGAAGCTTAGTTTCTAAACAGGCTCAATCTATTTTGTGTTATGAAAACAATCCACCATCCTTGGGAAACATTCAGATGTCGCAGACATATATTAACTTAAAGGAAAGGACTCTACATTCAAAACTCCTACCTTACTACTCTTCCCAAAAGTAGCCACAGTTAACATTTTTATGTTCAATTTTCAAAATTTTTGACAGTGTACATTCATGCACACTTTATCTGCATGGGTTTTTATAATTTATACACATGGTAAGTATGGATAACTTTCTGCTTTTGGATTTTTTAGTTAACAGTATATTGTGAAGATACCCTCATGTCAGGACACTGAATTTTGCATAATGTTACAAAATGTCGTTATATCAAAAATTTTTCAACATTCTTATGTGGCTTCATTTTTGCTATTTCATATTGTGTTGTAGCAAACCTTCTTAAACGTAAATCAATGTGCATATATTTGGGTATTTTAACAGATATTGCCAAATTTTCCTTCATGAAGACAAATTGATACTCTTACCAACAGTCATATCCACTTTGCCAACAGCCTGGGTCATTAGCACATCATATGTCCAAATAGTGGATGGAAAAGCAAGAACTTGTGCCATAGATCTCAGGCAAGAAAATACTTACTACATGGTGTAGTAAGAGAGCAAGAAGTTGTAAAGACTGGAAAATTTCTTTGTACAGGAACAGAAGTAAAGATCTAAGGACCAGGAAATGATTTTTTAAAAGCATTAAATGCTTATTTTTTAAGTCATGTATCCAGACTTTTAATAAAATTAGAAGGAAGAATTCCTGCACATTCATCCATTCATCCATCACAATGGATGAATGTGTGGGGTGAATAAGTAAATTCAACCCGCACATTCATCTATTTCATTAACAAATGTGTATTACTAATCATCTTGATAAAGGACATTTTTATAACTTCACAGTGTTATAAAATTTTATAAAGACTTAATCTCTTTGTTTGCCAGCTTACTGTCTGCAGAGTGGGCATGTTACAAAAGAAGCATTATAAACAACGTTGTCAGTACTAAAATGGGAATAAAATTAAGTACAGGAGAAAAGAATAACAACAACAAAAAATTCTAAGTGAGTTATAGAAAATACAGAAAAAAAAACTCAGGAAAATATTAGAGGTCCCATGCCTTGAGTGCAGGGGCACAGTCTTGTGATATTTTTTTCTTTAAAAGTAGTTTGAAGTGTGTATATATGTCTTTGCGAATATAAATTTATTCTAATATATGGCTCAGGAATCTGACTAGTTTTCAGAAAATAGTGATGCTGAAAAGTAAACCATTCAATATTTCTTTTGCAACAGATTTCCAGCTTCTGTGTAGCTATAAATTGAAATACATATTTGGAATGGAAGTTATATTTGTAACTAGTGCTGTCCTGTGAAACAGTGTCATCCAATTTAAGTAGCTAAGCTTAGGGGTTATGTCTAGAAACTCATCTCTGAGTACTGAATGTATGTATAATTTTTATGTTGGTTTTTAGAAAAACTTTATGCATAACATGTAGCTGTCTCCTTATTTTCTGGATTTCACAGCCTACCATTTATTGTGGTGATCCTGAGGAGTTGCTGCATTGCTTTTTCCACGATGACGTTATGGATCCTAGAAGAAACAGAGCAGGAAATCTTAGGACAATGAGTTCAGGTTTTTAATAATCTGTTGCCAGGAGTTTCCACAATGCATGAGCAAAGTGATTTATTTCTGGAAATGGTAGACATAGTTATCTTCAACTAACCATCCAGCTGTACATCAAGTAAAGATGCACAATTGTAAAATGTGTCTGTGAATTCATTATTTGAGGGGTCACAATACAGGGGAAAAATGGTCTAGCGAGTTAAACTGAGTATGTGTCTCTAATTTTACCTCTCAGATAAACAGTGAAAGTTGTGGTAAAGAGATTGAGGAACTGAGGTTATATTCAGCAATCTTATGGGGGTAGAATAAACAAAAATTGGAAGTTGTGGTAAAGAGATTGAGGAACTGAGGTTATATTCAGCAATCTTATGGGGGTAGAATAAACAAAAATTGGAAGTTGTGGTAAAGAGATTGAGGAACTGAGGTTATATTCAGCAATCTTATGGGGGTAGAATAAACAAAAATTGGAAGTTGTGGTAAAGAGATTGAAGAACTGAAGTTATATTCAGCAATCTTATGGGGGTAGAATAAACAAAAATTGGAAGTTGTGGTAAAGAGATTGAGGAACTGAGGTTATATTCAGCAACTTATGGGGGTAGAATAAGCAAAAATTGGAATCTGGGATCTGTAAACGGTGAATGGACTTGTCCTAACAAGTAAAAAACACAAATTTGAGTCATCTCTATCCATAATTAGATTTAGGGAATATGGCCTTGAACCAACTGTCTGACGAAATAAAAAGTGTATTCTTTCTAGGAGAAGATAAGATGATCCTGAGCCTTATACTTTTTCAATAATATTTTATACACCAGAACCAAAAGTCAATAAAAAAATCTTAGGCATATAAATATATAAGACTTGAGCAAAACACACACACATACACACACACACACACACACACACACGGAGAGAGAGAGAGAGAGAAGGAAAGAAAATGTAGGTAATGGAAACAGATCCATAAAGGCTCTACATAATGGAGTTATCGGGCATGGCCTTTAAAATAAATCTTTAAAATATGTTCAAAAGATTAAAAGACAAAAAGAATGTGTACAGAGAATATAAAATCATAAAAATAGAATTTTTTTTTAATTTTTAATTTTTTTTTATTATACTTTAGGTTTTAGGGTACATGTGCACAATGTGCGGGTTTGTTACATATGTATCCATGTGCCATGTTGATTTCCTGCACCCATTAACTCGTCATTTAGCATTAGGTATATCTCCTAATGCTGTCCCTCCCCCCTCCCCCCTCCCCCCACCCCACAACAGTCCCCGGAGTGTGATGTTCCCCTTCCTGTGTCCATGAGTTCTCATTGTTCAATTCCCACCTATGAGTGAGAACATGCGGGGCAAAACCACAGTAAGATACCATCTCACACCAGTTAGAATGGCCATCATTAAAAAAGCAGGAAACAACAGGTGCTGGAGAGGATGTGGAGAAATAGGAACACTTTTACACTGTTGGTGGGACTGTAAACTAGTTCAACCATTGTGGAAGTCAGTGTGGCGATTCCTCAAGGATCTAGAACTAGAAATAACATTTGACCCAGCCATCCCATTACTGGGTATATACCCAAAGGACTATAAATCATGCTGCTATAAAGACACATGCACACGTATGTTTATTGCGGCACTATTCACAATAGCAAAGAGTTGGAACCAACCCAAATGTCCAACAACAATAGACTGGATTAAGAAAATGTGGCACATATACACCATGGAATACTATGCAGCCATAAAAAATGATGAGTTCGTGTCCTTTGTAGGGACATGGATGAAACTGGAAAACATCATTCTCAGTAAACTATCGCAAGGACAAAAAAATAGAAATTTTTAAAGAGAAAAATACGTATCTAAATGTAGAAGTTAGTGGTTGGAGCTAACTGCATACTGGACATGGAAAAAAGCAGAATTAGTGAACTACAAGATGGGTTAGAGAAAATACCCAAACTGAAATACTAATAGACTACTAATTCAACACAGTGAAAAGACCTAATACATCCCATTGGAGTACTAGATGAGGAGAGTGGGACAGAATCAGTGTTTGGTGGAGAATTTTCCAAAACTGATGAAAGAAACAGCCATGCAATGAGGAAACCTTCGGAAACCCAAACATGATAAATACAAAACCATAAATGCACATAAAACTTGTAAAGACCAACAAAAAACAGACATAGAAAACATATAGCACTTTCAAATAAGCAAGAATAAAACTGTCTCCTGACTAACAACAAGAAAAGGAGACAATGGAAACCTTCAAAATACTGAAAGAAAATAACTGTTAGCTTAGACTTAAATATCCAAAAATATTTTCAAAAATTATGGAAAATTAAAGACATTACACACATATTTAAATTAAGAATTGATTTCCAGGGGACCTGTACTAGGGAAAAAAAGTAAAAGAATTTATTTAATCAGAAGAAAAATGATACAATATGGAAACTTGAAAACAAGAAAAGAAACGAAAAGCATAAAGATGTGGGTCAATAAATAAATACCGAATAAAACACATAATGAAAATAATAGCTTGTGAAGTTTAAATTTTATACAAAATAAAAACACTCAACAACATAAAAATCAAATAGGGCTAAGTAGAATTAGAATGTTCTATGATACATTATCTTGGAAGATGTAAAAGCAGCATACTATAATATAAATTAGAGATTGATATATCAAAGATTTAAATTGTAATTCTTTTCATAATCACTGAAAAATAAAAGATGTGTAACTAGCAAACTAAGGAGAAAAATAAAATAACATAAAAGTTTAATTAATTCAGCCCCCAGGAGTCATGTGTGCAATGTTTTACTGTTTAGCCAGAATATATGTTGAAAACCAAGATCTATTAGTTGTCTCTTCTCATTCCTGTCTCTCTTCTCATCTTAACACCAGTGTCTCTGAGATTCCTCCAGTTTTGCTTATTTTTTTCCAGTTATTCCCAAGTATTTATGCTAATTTCTCTCATAACAATTTGGGGGCATCTTGAATTTCCTCTTTGTCTCCTGTTTTTATGACATTAGTTTTTATCTAGTTATGCTGAGGTTTGCCATAGTGTTCTGACTGACAGTGAATGAATACATTCAATCTCTTTTAATGATGTTAGGCTTGTCAAGGAGTCTGCAAACAGACAGGATGAAATCTAGCAGATAAACGGCCCTTTCATGGGCATTGCCAAGGAAGACAGAGGAGTTTATGTGTTCTGACTTAAGATAATTACTTCTAAAAATAAACATAAATATTAATATTCGTATTTACACATTTTAAAATTCGTATCATTAGGTTATTAATAGTATCAAAGAATACGACAGAAATTATAGTTAATTTTAAAGTCATAGCGTCTTAGGTTAGAGTTATATTTAAATGAATTTATTTACTCTCCTTTTGGATAGATACATTTAGTGTTATTTTTGTTTTATTCTTCACATACAAGCTTGCAATTTAAAATTATATTCTTACAAAAAGTAAATATCTGCTCTTTCATATTTTTGCAAAACTGATTTTTACATTTTGGAGACAAATGTGTCAATAAATGTCCAAAAAGTTTACATTTTAAGATATATTCATATTTTCCTCAAAGTATAATAAAAAATTATAAACATAATATACAGCAATATATTTAATTCTTATAATTTTTGGTTATTTCTTTAGCCCATTCTGCAGCCTGCCTAAGGATGAAGATAACTGATAAACTATTATATACAAGTGAGTATTTCTGTCCCCTCTGTAACTTGGGTTTTTTATTGAGAACAATTACTGTTTTATAGTGCTTTGGTATGATTTGGAGCACAAAATTAAATGCAACAATCAGAGACTATAATTTTTATAGAAGTGTCAAATAAAAGTTGTGCTATTTTGGGAAACCAAGAATGTTGGTTTGATTTAAATTGAGCACATTTTAGAGAGAACTCTGTCATCTTTTACTGATCTGTGAAGATAACACCTAGAGTTAAAGTCAACATCCAAATGTTTAATATGAAAGAGTTTCTTGAATAATACACACTTCAACTTGCCTTGAACTATTAGAAGACAATTGCTCTAAACCAATTTTATTAATCAATCATAAAATAAAATTCAACTCATTTACTTTTGCAAAAATCTAAATCTCAATGCTTTTTTAACATATGTTCCAGTCACATTTTAGGAATTCATTTCTAAAATGTATTTTTTAATAAGCAAAGAAATACAGCAAGAAATGTTGTGATTAGTACTGCAAAAATATATATTTTTTAAATGGTGGCAGGAAAAATTTTTATTATTCTAGATATTTGTTTTTCATGTTTCATATTCTATTCATATTCTATGGATATTTTTCCAAAGAATATTGTTTTGCTTTTTTAAAACTAAAAATGTCAGGATGCATACAGTAGATGATCTTATATAACACTTTGTTCTTATATTAGTACTTTGCTTTCTACTTCCTTAAATCAATTTCAATCCTTTCTCATTATAATAAAGCTTCCTTGGGCTTCATTTATACTTGTTCACTTAATTCTTAGTTGTTTTTGTTTTATTTTCTACGGTTCACAGAATATTCTAAATCATCCCCTTTATTTCCATCTTCTACTACAATAATTCTGATCACTGGTTATAATTCATATTATACTAATTACCACCACCATCTCTTTTAACGTATTTATTTTTCTATTCACTTGAGGTTTTATCACAGTTATGTATGATTAAGCAGCAATAAATTTTTCTGTACTCTTGGCTTTATTCTTGTTCATTATATACCTTTCTTTCACAGGATTAGTACTCCTCATTCTTTTTATTTGCTATATTGTAGAGTTTATTTTTATTAATTTGTTTATCAGATTGGCAGAATGCTAGTACTGTAGTCCCCCTTTATCCACAGGGAATACGTTCCAAGATGTCCAGTGGATGCCCGGAACTGCAGATTGTACCAAACTCTACATATACTATATTTTTCCCCTCTGATACAGAGAGGGCTGCTAAGTGACTAACAGTCAGGTAATGTGTGGATACGCTGGACAAAGGGCTGATTCATGTCCTAGGTAGAACAGATTGGGACAGTACAAGATTTCATCACGCTACTCAGAATGCTGTGCCATTTAAAACTTACGGATTGCTTATTTCTGAAATTTTCCATTTAATATTTTGACCATAGTTAACTGCAAAAGCTGAAATTGCAGATAAGGGAAGATTACTGCATTATCAGTCTCACATCGTAATTATACTCCTTATTAATAATTTCTACTGACTTTTATTTTACTATTTCTGTTCTAAAAGTATTTTGAAATATTCTTTTTTTTTTTAAATCCAAACTATGGTTCAGGACATCTGAGTGAAACTATTTTAATGTCTCGCCAAAAATTATACTCACATTCTTGGAATATTTTGAATGGTGTTCTGGTTATATGGGAGTACATTTGCCTAACCTACTGTTATTTATTCTTCTTTTCTACCAATGTTCAGTTCTCTCCTTATAAAAGACCTAGCAGTTTAACGATAATCAAATTATCTTTCATAAGATGAGATTAACCAATTCTTACAATTCAGTATATTGTCTGCTCTTGGTTTTCTATTTTATGCCCACAGAAAGAAAAACAACAATAGTGTCCCTGGGCATCCAAAGCCTTAGTCTAGAGGAAAACATAATGAAAGTGGGAGTGAAAGACAAGGGAGATAAAGGAAGACTCAGTTTCTTCAGAGTTTCAGGTAATCCATGACAGCTTTCAAAGGTTTACTACATGAACTAAAACATGATTGGGAGAGATATAACTTCGAAATCTACTGTAGTCCCTGGGTTCCTATTTGGAAGGTACTCCATTCCTTTGGGAGAAATTCACCACCCTGCCAACTGATTCCTTTCCTAGAGCCTGGATTCTAAACTGCTCATGTCAATAAACAAAACTTAGAACTTTACAAATCAAATCTCTCTGTAGCTTTTCAAATTTTTCAAATTTTAATTTTATTTGTAATATGTTTGAGAGTCTATTCACTCCTTCCTGTATTCTATCCTATGTGACTAGAATCCTGAATTATGTGCAAAATCTGATTCCAATGATAACTACTTGAATCATTTTGGCAAAAAATAAAATATATCTGAGAGAAGTTTGCCAATAGTATTGAATAACATTAGAAAATGTTCATAGACTTTTGAATTAAGTAAAATAACTGGCTACAAAGTTAATCGATAACATAGCCCCAAGTTTTGATTATAAAATATGTATATTTTATCATATGCATATATTATATATATAAACTGAACACATGTAAATACAACATAGAAATATCAAAATGCAAGGAATGCTCTGTCAAATTAGTGGAATTTGTTGACTTATTTTCTTGTTTCTATTCCTCTTTACTTTTTCTCAATAACCATCTATTTTATAATCAATACACATCCATTTTAGTACTTAATAAACTTTCACATTCTGTTGTATACTCTTAGAATAGTGACTATGTCCTATGCATCCTTGAATCACTAAAATGAAAGATAAAACCATCTGCCACATGCAACTTATTCTCTGTATTAACATAACTCTACTCCACCATTAGGCTGTCTTCACCAATGTCAATTTACTATTCTACTGCCTTCATCAACCCAAGTATACTATTCCAGGAACTTCTTGCCCAGGTTGCAAGTAACTATATTGTTCATTTAGAAGCTTCCTGGAAAAACCATTTAAATGAACATCAGACGGTTAGGCTTTCCAATCGGTAATAGAATCATGTGAAAAGTCTTCAAAGCTCTGTAAACCCTCACTTCAAAACCTTCTCACTAATATAAGTTATTATATCATAGTTCTTTTTCAATTCTAGTCATCCCTTCCCCTACTACCACTGCATTGAAAAACCCTCCATAAATCAGAGTCTGAAACCTCATAAATATCCTAACTTTGCTATTCCTCTTTCAGGATGCCAGGAAGACTCTGTCAAGGTAGTGCTCTCATTTGTTAAAAACTTAACTTTGTCATCTGAACAGGCTCTCCTGGTGATGGTTCTTTAGGGAAGCCTGCATTTGAGCAAGTGCGAGTAGCAGAGGACCTTCCACAATAGTTATTCAATAAGTATGTGTTGAAATAATGTTCAAATATTTTAATTCACTGAATTATTGTCAATGTCTTAGCATCTCTAGGAATTCTCTAGAGTCTTTGACTCTACCCCCTTTGAATACAATCATAGAATAGCAATGTACTTAATTTTTAAGTACATTAGTGGGCAAATTTCCATTGAAGAAGCTAAATTCATACGTGGATATTTGGTCTCACTTCAAAAAGCATACTCCAATGATTATTGTTCCATCTGAAAAAATGTATTCCATATGATTTTGTTTTATTTCCCATAGAAAATTTGATATTTAGCTTTATTACACTAATGGTATTAATTAATTTTCATTGTCTGAGTTTTCTTATGGGGTTTGTTTTGAAATATTCAATTAATAATAGAATTTAGTGAAGCTACTAAGAAATGAAGTGAATACATGATTTCTGGATGTCTGTCTTTGTAATTATTTCTAGACCTTTGTAAGTAAAGCCTTCTCTTTTCTTCATCAGCTTAACATTAAAGAACTTAAGAATGTGCAATGAGAGTTAAACTTGGAATCACACGTGGCAATCAGTGCCTACTCATGCCATTTCACTCCAAAGGGACAGTGTCTAGAAACATTCTTTTTACAAGGCATTGATATATGTAAAGAATGTATCAATGAATAGATGATGGTGGTATTTCGGTTACAAAAGCAGAGAAAGAAATTTGTTAGTGAAGGCAAATTTGTACACCTGGGCAAAGCACATGCATTCTTTTAAGTTCTGTCAAAGGTAGTACTTCTCAAACTTAAATATGCATGCAAATCACCTGAGGAATCACAGAATAATTCAGATTCTTATGTGAAGGTCTAGAGTGGGGCTTGGCACTCTGCATAATAAGCTTCCAGGTGATGCTGACACAGCTTGTCCACTTTGAATAACAAGGATTTAGTTGAAAGAAACCCTGAATCATGGACATACTTTGATTTATCTCTGCTCTTCCTTGATTTGGACTCATTAAGCCAACTTCACATTATAATTTGCCTTCTTTGTTGGTTTATCTAAATAACAGTATTGTTAATCCCAAGATTGTATCCCTTATGGTGAATAAACATGTGGACATTCTAGATTTATATATTTATGTATTTATTTCTGTGAGGTTGGTTAATGTGCATTTGTATCAGATGAGGTTAATAAAATAATAATAGCTAAGACTTATTTTGTATTATTATTGCATCTTATTATTAAAATAATAATAGCTAAGACTTAACACTCTTTGTATTCATTCATTCCCATGCTGCTAATACAGACATAACTGAGACTGGGTAATTTATAAAGGAAAGAGGTTTAATTGATGCACAGTTTTGCAGGGCTTGGGAGGCCTCAGGAAACTTAAAGTCATGGTGGAAGGGAAAGCAAACAGTCCTTCTTCACATGGCAGCAGCAAGGAGAGGTGCTGAGCAAAGCAGAAGAAGCCCCTTATAAAACCATCAGATCTGGTGAAAACTTACTCATTGTCATGAGACCAGCTTGAGGATGAACGCCCCAGTGATTAAATTACCTCCAACTGTGTCCCTCTCATACACATGGAGATTATGGGAACTACAATTCAAGATGAAATTTGGGTGGATACATAGCCAAACTATATCACAGTTTGACAGGCATAAAGATTATATACACAGAACAATCTTATCTAATCCTCACTGGAATCTTATTACATACTATTATGAGTCTTATTACGTGGATAAGAAGATTTGCTTTTGGGAAGGTTAAATAATTTGCTTAAAAAAATTAGCAGTAAATGAATAGTAGAACCAGGCTTTAACTCAGGCTATCTGGCCTTCCGGTAGACAGAATAATGGCCTCCACAGGTTTCTTCCTCCTAATCCTCAAATCAGTGAATATGTTATTTTACATGTCAAAAGAGACTTTCCAGCTGTGATTAAGTAAAAGATCTTGACATGGGGAGATCATCTTGGATTATTCAGGTGGGCTTATGGTAATCACAAGAGTTTTTCTAAGACAAAGAAGAATACAGGAGAATCAGAGTCAGAAAAAGAAAATCTGATAATGGAAGCAGAGGTTGGAATGATGATCATTGAAGATAGAGGAAGGGGCCATAAGCCAAGGAATGTAGAAGGCCTTTCTAGAAACTGGAAAAGGCAAAGAAACACTGTCTTCTAGACTCTTCAGAAGGAATTCTGTCCTGCCTGTACCTGGATTTGGGGACTAAACCTTGATTTTGAACACAAAATGAATGTGTGTTGTTATAAGCCACTAAATGTTTGGTAGTTTGTTACAGCAGCAATAGAAAACTCAGACAGGATCTGAAGCTTAAGTTCTTCAATCATCTTTCAGCCTCTCAGTATAAGATAGAGGCAGAGAAAATGGGAAGGGTGACTGAAAGCAGCTTCTAAAAGAAAGAAGCAATAAAACTGGTGACAACTGAGGAAAAACTTTTTTTTTTTAGTTTGTAATGGGCACAGTACTTGGCCCTTTACAGACAATATTGTGTACACCACCCTTGAAAATTTTTTGAGAAATATCTCTTATGGCAAAAAGTTTTCAGTATTAGAGAATTAATTTGATTTGGGGTCATGTCAAAAAGTATTCAAGACAATCATGCCTTGATTCCAATGATGGGAACCTCATTAGAAGATATTTTATGGCTTCAGAGGTAGAAAGGAAGAGATTTTTAAATAACAATATTAAATTTTAAAATGTATTATTTAACATACATTTTTAAATTGACAGATAAGATGTAGGTGCTTGTCAAATACAACATGATATTTTACTGATTTTATTGTTGGAATTTGAAACTTGTTCTAATGGTAAGAAATATTTTTCACAAATAATGTGGTAAATGCCAGCTTCATTGAAGTAAATGTGCAGCATCTGAATTGAGTGCTTTTTGAAAGAACATTCATTCTGAGGTATAAGTTCCAATGATGTTCATTAAAAATATAAACTGGTTGCTTTATAGACAGAGGTCATACATAAATCATTATTATTCTACCTGGGACTGAGCAACAGAGCATTGTAAGTGGGTGGCTCTTCTTCCTGAACTAACCTGCCTGTCCCAGGAGCCTGGAGCCACCACTTACCGTTTATGTGGCTGTGGCCAAGTTATTACCTTCTGTATGCATCGTGTTCCCTCTTTGGTAAAGGGAGATAATAATAATAATTGTATTTCCAGTATAAGGTTATTATAAGGATTAAATGAATGACTCTTTGGAAAACACTTAGAAAGCTTGGAGTATAAGAAAATACTATATAAATAAATATTTGTAAATAAATCAGAATTTCTCAACTCTGAGAAATATAGAAAGTCTTATATTCCGAGTGAACGGCATATGCCTAGAATTTAGGTGAACATGAGATAATTTGCAACAATGAGAAGTTGTTTTAACTGCAAAATTCACTGTAATGTTTTGTAGCTAATTTTTTAAAGATGTGCTTAGAAGTGTAAGTGGAAAAAATAGTTGGAACCCCAAATTACAATATGTTTAAAATTCTTCTCTCATCCAAATGTTCTTAGATAGACTATATCCTATCTTCCTGTTATTATATTTACTTTTCATTTAGTATAATCTTCTAACCATTGCAGTGGGTAGCGTTCTTTAATACAAGAATACAGACGTATTGTCCTCCCCAAGTTTTTGGTCATCTTATTCTCCTTCCATAAAACTATATTTAATGATCTCTTTTAAACTGGCACTGCTCCCCAAATGTTCAGGTTTAGACTGTTCACTCACCGTCCATTTCATCACTAACTATTGTCATTAGCCTCCAATTTGTGAGTAAAGTTCTCTAAAAATTTATATCTTTAACTTTCTAATTTCTTTGCTAAAAAAATCCATAATTATTTCCATCTTAATTTTTATTTCAGTGTCAGTTATAAATTGCTCTCTTCTACTTAGCTGGAGATCACTTGAGACTTATTGGTTGATGATTGAAGTCTCTTTGCATTCATTATTATTTTAGATGTTAGCCTTTTATTTGACAATATTGAATTTAATCCAATTCTAACAACATTTGCTGAAAACCCATTTGCAAGAAAACATAGTGCTAGGTTCTGTAGAAGTAAAACTGTGAAGAAAGTATTCTTTTTCTTGGTAGAAGTAAAACTATGAAGAAAATATCCTTTTTCTTGGTAGAAGTAAAACTATGAAGAAAAAATATCCTTTTTCTCAAGAAGCATACTGCCTGATAAGGAATGACATGTACATATATAGCTTTTTGAAAAAGTGAAAGATTAGTTCTGGATTTATGCAAATGTTAAAAAAATGGTAGATAATTTCTTTGAATCTTGGGCCCAGTTTCACTGAAATCATAGCTTGGTCCCTTCTGCGTCTCTTGGTGACAATTAGGTCTAATGGTCTCATTTCCTTATGGGATATCAGGAGCTGAGCAAAGGATAAAATATTTTAGATCTTTTCATCAACTGTTGTTTGTCTTCACATATGTCACTAAATTTCCCATAACTGTTCATTTCCCTTTACATTATAAGAAATCATGGAAATATTATCCCATAAAGATCTTTATATTAATACACTTTTGAATTAGCTACCCACTCTCCTCAAATATTGGAAGTATTATAATTTCTCATAAGAAAGATCTAAGAGTCTGTGCCCATACAGAATGATGCCTCGTTAACTGGGGAATGAAGACTATATTTCAGGTTAATGTACATTTCATATTTTCATATAGCTTATACTAATATTATTGCTTTTGCTTTTTCCATGTTATTCATTGATTTCAAAGCTTCAGAAATCTGGTTTTAAATAAGAAAGTCTTTACATGCATTTAGATATATCTAGGCCTAGTTGATTTGTTAACATTTATTTCCTTCATCAAAAATTCCAAGTAGTGGCATCTGCATGAGAGCTATTCATATGCTGCTTGAAAACTTCCTGTTTAATTGTTGGTAACTGAAAATCTCATTCTGCCCCACAGAGCTTATTTATATTGAATTTTATTTCTACCATCGAAGAAAAATTTGTGCTTAATACTCATGTCTGTTCTTAAGAGAATATATATATTTGTGTGTATAGATATGTATAACATATATATGCATATGTATGTATACATACATATGTGTATGTGTATACCTATATGTTATACATATGTGTATGTGTATACCTATATGTTATACATATGTGTATATGTATACATATATAGTTTAAGTTAGACAAAATGTTAAGATAATAAAAACTTCATTTTCTTCAGGAAATTTGCATGAATACCCCCATAAATACAAAGGTTTCTTCTATTCTATTCTTACCAATGAAAAATGCTTTTCTTGCTACCATCTCCTTTATCACCAGACCAAAAAAAAATTGTACCAGCAATAAACAACTGGAATATTCCCAATAATTTGGATGCTTTTGAAGACTAGCCAAAGGAAATGGAAAAATGCAAAAAAATAAAAGTTATTAGTTTTTTTGGTCACAGTTCCTCAAATACTTTAATTGGTTTTATTAGTGACTTTAATTTTTTTTAACATCCTGTAGCTATACCAAAAAGGATTGAAATTATCCTGAAAAAGGATTGCTGCTGTTGTTGCCTTCTCTGCATCATCCTGTGTCCCCAAGAAGAAAACAGGTAGCTAGTGCAGAAATCATCTTCAACTCCAGCTTTGATAATGGAATGACAATGCCAGCATATTATTCTTTCTTTTCTCTCCCTTCTAGTTCATTGAGGGAAGAGATTAGTTCCACTCATGAAAATCTGAAGATTTATATTGTCTCTGGTTTCATGTGATTATGTTATGTGGGTCAAGAGCCAACAGTTAATAAATATCTACTGAACACATATTTCATGGTAGGCAAATTGCCACTTAATATCAATGTGGTTTAGATTCTAACAGTTATAGTGCTCCCTGCTGTACAAGAGTTGGGTATCAAAGGAGGAAGAAATGAAACACTTCTCTGGAAATATCCACTTACATCTACTGTCCTAATAGGATTTAATGGTATTGAGGATATCCTGAAGAAAAGAATGTGAACCATGTTCACCACTGGGGTGAAGATGAATGAAAACAGGTCTGATCGACTGTGGTAAGTAGCCCCAGTAGGAGTCAGGTGACATTAAAATGTAGAAGATTTTGATCCTAAATTTAAGGGAAGAAGAGAGGTCCCAGCTCTGTATGATACCGATAAGAGCGTCCTCTTTTATCTCTTCCCCAGTAGAATCGCACTTTCAAGGATCCTGTTCTATGAGCACCATCCCCTGTATTTTCAAATAATTGTCTTCTAATATTGTACTCAAATTATTATTTGATCACATTAAATCCCACAATTAATTGATTTATCTTACCACTTGCTCCTTTTCTCACCTGGATCTATTGTTCGACTTTATAATCACTAACATGCATACAACTCCATAGCTTTCCATGTACCTAGGAAAATATGCAAAGTTTCTAAAATCCAAGTTTCTACCCACTTAACACCTGTTCAAAGAGAACTGATCTTTGTTAAAGAAAGGTAAACGAGCATACTGACAAGTTTCACAGTAAATCTGACCGCTAACTTCAAGTGGCTAGCAATTCTACGTAGTACAATAGTCATTCACTTTCTTACTCTTCTAGAAAACTATTTTACACCTTGGCCTCTTTCTCTGAATATATTTTCCCCATTCTTTATTCTCTGCAGAAGACTTATTTCAAAAAAGAAATTTCACATACTACCATATTCATATCTAGTACTTTCTAGCTGCCAGATAGCTCTCATCATCATAAAACTTGATTCAATATATTCCATCAACAAAAAGGAAAAAAAATTGCCGCAACCTCCCCCTTCCATTCCTCTTTTCCTCGTCAGATGAAAAACATTTGAAACAATTGTCAGTATACATGTTTGTTCTTCCTCTCTTTGAAGCTCTTATATTTAGCATTTTCCCCATCACTCACAAAAAAAAAAAAAACAGCTGTAGTCAAGATTATCAATTATCTTGGTTTGGGTTCCTCACAAAGTAAATCAGGAGGCAGGACCTGGGTACAGATAGTTTATTTGTAGGTAAACAGAGGCACAGTTATAGAAATGGAGAAAGTGAAATTGAAAAGTGACAAAAGTCACCAGAAGTTGTATGAACCGGCAAGATTCTCCTCATGGGGCACTGCTACCCACTGGGAACCTTCTGAGAAATTGTGTGGCACATACCTTGGAAGTTGTTACCAGTTGAATACACCCTAAACCTGAAGCTTCGGGTGAACTAAAGGATATGGGGTGGGGCATCTGCACCACTCAGTCTTATTTCTTCCATCTTACTAGCTCAGTTTCCTTTTCTACATTCTCCTCCTTCGAATAATGGGGCGTCCAGTTGTTTTAGAGTCCAGTTGTTTTGGGTAATCTCATCTAATTACAGATGAGAATTACATATAATGAAAATTTTAACTCCAAATTCACATATCTAATACCTGCTTGACATGGCATCTCTACTTCGACTTTAGTAGCTCTTCTGCACAAACCATGTAAAAAATATTTCACAGCATTCCCCTCCAACTTGATTCCTCTAATCTTCCCCAACTCAATAAATAGATGCTCCATTTTCCCAGTGTCCAGGCCTGTTATGCTCCTTCCTTTAGCATGTGTATGGCTCATTCCCTTACTTCGTTCAGAACTCTCTTTAAATTACCAGAAAGAAAAATCCTTCTGCAATGAAACTATGTAAAATACCATTCTAACCACCCTTAACTGTGCCATTTTTTTCTTTATGCTCATCACCACCTGAGATATACATTTGACTTGCTTATTATTTGCCCAGTGCTAGAATGTACATTCCTTACGGGGACAATGTTTTATTCACTGCTGTGTCACCAGCAGATAGTTCATGGTCTGGCACTTGTTGAAGACTCAACAAATATTTGTTGAATACATGAAAAACGGTCTCTGAAAAAAAAAGCTAAAACAAACATTTAAAAAAATTGGAGTTTGATCTGCTGGAGGGGAATTACCAATAGGTTTGGAGAATTGAAAATTGTGATGATGCCAGGAACAGTATGGCAATTGACAAAAGACCCAATTCTAACACAGGTACTTACGCACCACATATTTGCCATGGGAGAAAGGACTTGGTGACTTTAAGAACTGGCAATACTTTGACACTTAAGTGACACTTTGGTGAATGTAGAGACTACATTCATTTTTCTTATCTTTCTGTCTCCTCAATGCTTATGTTCAATTTCAGAAACAGACCATTGTGAATATCTGCAATTGAAATGGTCGAAGCACGTTCCCCACCTTTTTAGTTCCTCACATTGTGAATCCTGTTTTTCCAAGGGGAATAAAAATTCATCAAAATAACTGGGGAAAAATCTACGTTTCTCAACCTTCTTTGATACTAGGATACCGATATAAGAACTTAACATCTCTCAGTCAGACACACTCATGCAAGCCTTTTATTTATAAGTTAGCTACATGAGGGGAGGTTCTAAATGTAGGGCATCTATTTTGCTGCTGAAAAGAGTTGGTGAGAAAGAGTTTTAACGAAATCCTGGTCATACAGAAGTAGCGTAGTTTAGAGGTTGTCAATGGCAGCTGTCTCTTTGCTAGATCTGTGGCGCGATTTAGGGAGTTTATTTTGGCAGCTCAGCCTACTGTCTGTTCCTTTAACTCTTCCAGTAACTTTGTAAACACTTTATTATATTTTAATCAATACATTCGTGATTAAACCAGCTAGAATAGTCTGTTATCTACAAGTAAGAATGCTAAGTAATGCACAGGTACACATACAACTGCCAAGAGTAACACAGAAGGAGCATTCTGACTTACCATGGAAGAGCAGTAATAAGAGCTGGAGGCCATTATCCTTAGCAAACTAACACAGTAACAGAAAACCCAATACTGCATGTTCTCACTTATAAATGGGAGTTAAACAATGAGAACACACGGACACATAGAGGGGGGCAACACACACTGGGGTCTATCGCAGGGTAGACGGTGGTAGGAAGGAGGGGATCAGTAAAAATAACTAATGGGTACTAGACTTAATACCAGGGTGACCATCCATACAACAAAATCCTATGACACAAGTTTACCTATATAACAAACCTGCACATGTACCCCTGAACTTAAAATAAAAGTTAAATTTTAAAAAAGAACTCACAGAAGCTTTCCAGTTACAATTTTTTCTTTTAAAAAATATTGACTTTATTATTATGAATTGAGCTTACAAGAGCCCCAGTGTTGAAAGGCAGATGACAAGTGTTTTTATGGCATCAAAGGTGACACTAAGAATGGTCACTCTCTCGACCGGGCGTGGTGGCTCACACGTGTAATCCCAGCACTGTGGGAGGCTGAGGTGGTTGGATCACCTGAGGTCAGGAGTTCGAGACCAGACTCGCTAAGATGATGAAAACCCCGTCTCTGTTAAAAAATACAAAAAAAAAAAAAGTAGCTGGGCATGGTGGTGGGCCCCTGTAATCCCAGTATTAGAAGGCTGAGGCAGGAGAATCGCTTGAACCTGGGAGGTGGAGGTTGCAGTGTGCCAAGATCATGCCATTGCACTCCAGCCTGGGCAACAGCAAAACTCCATCTCAAAAAAAAAAAACAAGAAAGAAAGAAAAAGGTTCACTCTCTCTCACTCTCTCTTTCTGTCTCATATCTGTAACCACTTCCTTCTTCATCTATATGTTGACAAACCTGATGAACATCTCTGAAAATTGCTAAGTAGGAAATTGTAACCGTGAACACTGATTGAGAGGACCTCACATGGTTTTATGAATAAAAAAGATAGAGATTTAAAGAATAAATAAATCAAGCTTATGTGTAGGAAAAAATCAAAGTAATACATCACAGTGTTAGCAGTGGTTATGTTGAGATGATGCAACTAGCAATATTTTTTGTGTATCTACTGTTGCACTTTATTTTCCAGATTTTCTTTAATGAACATAGATTTTTATGACAATAAACAATAAGCATGTAGAAGGTCCTGAAAATAATAATCTTTGTCTTATTGATGCAATCCCAGTCAATCAGTTCCATAACTTAATATGGGCTGGCCTTCAGAAATATAGTGACTATAACAGTGACCGGAATGAAATCCTGGTATATGAACTGGCCATCAGTTGAAATGTCAGGAAACGGGCTGCTTGATTACCAGTTTGCCTGGCTGTACTGATAGGCAATGGCTGGGACTACTGTAGGGCCATACTGTGTGGATATTAAGCAGGGGGAGATAGGAAGACATTTTTCAATGAGTAAATTCTATCCAACACTGAATTTTTTATGGTCAACAAAGCTATAGCTTGGAACCATGATGATTTAAACAATAGTGTGGTGTATATCTCTTCTCATTGTCTGGTAATATATGTAATTCTGGGGTTTAGAAGGATACTGGGTATCCTTAAAAATTCTACATCTCAAAAAATTCCAATTGCATGCCTACTGGAATGCAGATTTTAGTTTATAGGACCATAGCTGTCTTTATTACTTTATCCATAGCACTCAATGTAGTACATGCCACATAATAGGCACTCCAGCACCATAATCATTTGTTAAATATACCACTGAATGAACACAGTTCAAAATTATTTGAGAAGTACAAATGTTTAAAAATCTAAATTGTGTAAGATGAAAGATTTCAAACTATAAGCAAAATAGTTCTGATTTCATGAATAGCAAAGATAACTTTAAAATAGGTTAAAAATTTCATTCTTATATATTTTCGTCAAAGTGACTACAAAATGGCAAATGCCATACAATGTGTTTCATAAATAATTGTCAGTTGCACCAAATATACTATAATATAAATCACTACTATTTCTTCTAATCTCAACAATTGATCATGTACAGGTAAATGTGATTGTGTAGTCACCCACATAAGTTAATACTATAACAAACATCATTGCAGTTGATTGGGCTCAGCCTCAGCTCTCTGGGCTTTGCGAGGTAATACCAAAAACATAGTTTGTAATTAAACTGGAGAAAACACTTGTATGTTGAGTTTTCAGAATGGAGACTGTCCACTCAACTTCTATCATCAACATTTTGAGTCAGCTCTACTCTTGTAGATGTCACAAACTCATAGTCTTGCTGAGTACCAAGAATCTTTTCTAAAGCATCAACCAATGTATCAAGGTATTTAGGGTAAAAATCCTACCATAACAGCTATGTGAGTTTCATTTTATTCAGCTCCTAAGCACTGGTGCTACCTAACACATGAAAAGCACAATTACTTAGCATCACAGTGGACATAAAACCTCCAATTTTAGAATGGCAGCTACAACAATGAATATTCTCCAAAGCACTAACAATCTTCAGTCTAATGAACAGTCTTTAGTCCCCTTCCTCACTGGATGTACATCAGCATTTTTCTCTCTTTTTCAAAAACCTTCTATTACCACACTTTTACATATCAGCCATTTTTCAATGACATGAGAAAAGCTGAAGATGCTAAGTCCAAGTAAATAAATTTAAACAAAACTATAGGAGAACAATATATTTCCAAATATTCCCCTCCTTAACTTCTACCCCCCACACCCCTAATATTCTAGCCAGATTAGACAAGGATGAAAGATTAATGGGGTTGGGTTTGGAGTCAGAAGACCTAGTATCTAACACTTGCTCCATTATTTAGTAGCTATATAGCCTTGGGCAAATTTTAAAATGTCTTCAAACTGTGTATCTTTATCCATAAATTATTGATAATAAAAATTTAATGTTATGAGACATCATACGGATAAAGTGAGATTCTATTACAAACAATATATTATACTAATAGTTATTACTTTTAATTAATCAAGTTTATTTGGAACTATATCTTCAAAACAGAATATATAAGCAATTTTTCATAATTATAGTCCACAATTATACATCTTTATCTTCCAAAATACCAGTATTGTGTTATCCAGTAATCTTCATATACAATTTCTAAGTTTTTTTAGTGCCTGACACCTAGTAAATTTTCAATAAATATTTAATACATGACTAAATGAATATATTCACAGCCTTCATAAAATTACATGTGATACTGTATCTTACTATTGTTGTAAATGCAGATATCTCTGAAACAGATTTATTGAGAAGTCAACTAAGCAGTGTGAAGAATATTTACATGGCATTTCTTTCATCTCTAGTGCGTGAATCCTATTTTCTGGTCCCTAAATTCTGAACTTATGGTCATATGCCATGACTAAAATTTAGTCTGCCTTATATAAAACTCTGATTTTCCAACTGGTTCTGGGGTTCAACCCTTGCCTTCTCCACTAGCTGAATTTGTGGCTAGAATGGAGATCCTGCCACTTCTCAATTTTCGTTTTCCTTGATTCTAAGCATTTAACACAGGTGATCATTCCCTCCTTCTTAAAACGATGTCTTCACTTGAACTCCTTGGACACTGCATTCTCTTGGGCTTGCCCTTCTCCAGTGGCTACCTGTACTCAGCTTCCTTTGCCAGGTCTACTTCTCTTTCTGCTGCCTCAGTGTTGAAGTGCTACAGGGTTTGCCCTTAATTTCCTTCTTTTTTCACACTCACTTTCAAAGCAATTTCACCCTGCCATGGTTTTAAATGCCATTCATATGCACATGCCACCCAAATACATTTCTTCCTTGTTACCCAGATTTACTTAACCATCTTATATCTAGTTACTGGCATTTCAAACTTAAAGTGGCCAAGGCAGAACCTCTGATTTCCATCCTCATCCCATCATCCCCAGCTCAGGAAATGACTACCATTCATCCAGTTAATAAGACCAAAAAGGAGGAATAAACCCTGACTCTACTGTTTTCCTTACATTCCACATTCAGTAAGTTTTTCACAAAGCTTTTTTAGCTCTGTCTTCAAATTTATCAAGATTCTGACCATGTCTACTGTTCACTGTGTCCACCGCACCCAATTTAGTCCAAACCACCATCTTCTCCCTCCTAGATAGCATAACGGATGCATAGTATAATGGATGCAAGCTTGTTTCATCTTCATCCTGCCTTTATTCTAGAGTGATTTTCTTTTCTGGAAGGTCTGGAAATTAGAAACCATATTTTCCAGACCCTTTGCAGTAAGGCTTCTTAAACGTGATTTTTCTTTTTCAGTTAGATATGTTGGCTCCAACTTGGAAAGACAGAATCTTTCTGAATTCAGATATCTTCCTGAATCTTTGGCTTTGTTTTTCCTTGAACACTAGCAAATTTATGGAAAATGAGTTTTATTCTGCAGCAGTATTCTAGGGTCCTGCCTCTAATTTCCTGAGTATGGAAAGGCAGTTGTGGCATCATGAACAATAACCAACAACATCTTGAATCTAGCTTTCCGATTCCTGTATGTCAGAAGTCAGGCAATAGCTCATTCCTCTAATCATTCCGTAGAATTTGTAAGCTAATTCCTTGCATCAAATTTCTTCAAGCTTAAAATAGCTAGTCTTATTTTTAATTTTCTACACTGACAGAACTTTTCACTGGTATTCCTGTTTCCACTCTTACCCCTTAAAGTCACTGCTTTACGCAGCAGACAGAATAATCATACCATCTTACCCTACTTCACGTCTTCCGATCTCCTCCCATCTCATTGAAAATTGACTTCATCTTCTTCACTGTAAGCTACAAACCCATTCATGATCTGTTCAGTACCTCTATTTTGAAAACATCTCCTCCCACACTCCTCCTTATTCACTTTACTCTGGCCACTCTTAATTTATTCACCACTCCCCTAATAAACCAAGTATATTTTGTCTCAAGATATTTGCACTTATTTTCTCATCCTGGAATGCTCTACCTTCAGATCTCTTGCTTTCTTATGCATTTCCTTCACGTCTCTCTGCAAATACCACCTTATGAAAGGAGATTTCACTCTAAATTTGTGTTACATATTTGTTATTTCTTGGCAGTCTCTTCTACAAGTATAAGAGTCCCATGAGGAAAGGGACTTTTCCTGTCTTATTCTTCACTCTCTTTATAGCATGTAGAATAGTTCCTGGCATGTGAAAGAAACTCATATGTGTGTGTGTGTGTGTGTGTGTGTGTATATATATATATATATATATATATATGAGGATCAAGCCCAACATGACTACTTTGCTCGGAAAATGAGAACCACTCTAAGATGTAAACACGTAATGTATACTTTATAATATACAGAGATTGTTATTGCTACTGTGTGAGAAGGAAAAAATATGTTGTTAAAAGTGTTGTGATCTACACTAAAAGCAAGACCACCATACAGGTCCCTGGCCTTATTTGAACCCTACTTCATTTTTCATGATTGCTTCCATAGCAGTTAAAAAAAGAGAGACTACCCATCAACTCATCATTCCAACATGGCACATGTATACCTCTGTAACAAACCTACACGTTGTGCACATGTACCCCAGAACTTAAAGCATAATAATAATAATAAAAATAAAAACAGAGAGACTAATGTCATTCAGGCAGCACTCCTTTTGTTGTTTTATTGTTGTTTTCATTGAATATTGAATATTGAAACCTCAAGTCATCGTTTTCTTATTCAATAGGTAAATGTTGCAGTCAACTCATGATAGGAAAAAAGGAAACACATAAGAATGATTAAAATGTGTCTTTAATTTAAGTATGTTGACAGAATAAATTTGTATTCCAACGGGTACAAAATAAAAATAAATTATATTTTCCAGATGAAAAAGTTGATTGAGTTTTAAATACACCATATTTAGTTTTATACAGTATATTTAAAACTATGTTGGATTTAGTTTTTAGCATATATATATATATACATACACACATATACTGTATATACTGTGTATATATATGCAGTTATATACTATATATGAAATATATAACATATATAATATATATTTCATATATAGTTATAAAATATATAATATATATAATATATATTTCATATATAGTTATATACATACACAGCATATTTAAATCAACTTTTTCATCTGGAAAATATAATTTATTTACATTTCTTTCATTTATTTATTTTTATTTCACACCACTTGGAATACAAATTTATTATTTAAAATATATATATACTTTTTACATTTATTGATATATGTCATGGAAGTCAGGAATATAGCATCTTCCTATAGCTTATATATGACATTATTGAAACCTTAAAGTGGTTTCAAAAATCAATGGAAATTGCTTTTCAATTCCTGCTCAATATCATCTAGGTCAAAATTCAAATAATTGTTTTCAGCTGACATTGTCCAGTGTTCAAATGGGCAGAACTAGATAACCATCTCCTGCACATCAGTTTTGCCGTTGGGAGAATGGCGAGCCTGTCATAATGCTGAATTCTTTAAAATGAGCTGACTGACAGGTGTTGAAATGAAGCTATTCTATGGTTAAAAACTCTACTAGAAAATAAACACGAGAAAAATAGTTTTTGAGAGCTATGCCCTAAGTGCATCAATAACTTTATAAAAAATCTTTCTCCTTTTGTCAGCACACAATCACTGAAATTAGCTGAAGAATGAAGACTTTAAATTAAAAGCCAGCTGATACTGTTTGATTATTGGAATCTTTCGAATTCAAGTGGAAATGTGATGTGGCAATTCTAAGAGTGTGATCAGGTTTCTTTTGAAATTCGAGATTTGTTTGCATCTTATCAGTCCCTTCTTTTTCATTTTTATAAAGTTCACAGTTAAGTGCCCCAACTTTAAGGATAAAATTCAATGAGTTTTACAAATGTAAACACCCAAATAACAAAAATCTTAATCAAGATATAGAATCTTTTCACTACTATTGGAACTTCCCTCATGCCCTATTCTAGGCATTTCCATCTCCTATAGGCAACTATTATTTCACATTTTTTAAGGTTTTCATAGTCTTAAGCTTCACGTAAACAAAATCAAAGAGTGTGAATTTGTGTCTGTTTTTTTGCCATAGCATAATAATAATTATTATTTTTAAGATGTCCTCTTATTGTTGCACATGTTGTTGATTTTAAGTTGTTCTTCTTGGTAATATAGACATTTAAAGTTATCTATCTTCCTCTATGGCCTGTGTCCTCCAAATTTCAGCATGTTTTTTTTTAACTAAAAATTCACTTGAAATATATATATATTTTTCTTTATGGACCATATGTTACCTAGAAAAATGCTTTTGATTTTGAAATATTTCAGGCTTCCTAATATCTTATTTTTACTGTTTTACAATTTAATTTCATTATAGTGAAAAAGATCTATAAAATTTAATTTTAAAAAGTGCTAAAAACTTATTTTATGCCCAGAATATTAATTATCTTAAAAAATATTACATATGAACTTGAAAATAATATAAATACTGTAGTTTTAGGGCTAATATCTTATAAATCTTAAGTTGCTTTGGTTGATCACGCTGTTCAAATATTCTATATTTTTACTAATTTTTGTCTAATTCAATCAATAATAAAAGTGGGTATTAAAACATTCAGCTATGATTATCAATTTATCTAATTTTACTTTTTAGATCTGCCCATTTTTTCTTCATCTGTTTTAACATTTACAATTTTTGTATCTTCTACTCAGTTGCCTTTTCATTGTATAAATAGTCATTCGCTTTTTCTGGTAATGTTTCTCGTCCTGAAGTCTAATTCGTCTAATATTGATATAGCCACACAGCTTTCTTATATTGCCTGTATTTGCATGATATGCTTTTTACCTTCATTTTCCTTTTAACCTACCTGTATTTTTATAAGTGGATCAAATATATGTAATTATCCTTTCATACCTAGTCTGACAATATCGGTCTTTTATTGATAGTGTTTACTCCATTTTCAATGTAATTATTGATATGACTTGATTTAGGTTTGCCATCTTGCTATGTATTTGTTGTTGTCCCATCTTTTAATTGTTCTTTTCCATCTCTTTTCTTGTTTTTTTTTTATTAATTACATATTTTTAGTATTTATTTTTCTCTCCATCTGGCTTATTGGCCATAACATGTCACACTCTAACTAGAATTAATATTTATCCTTTATATAAAGTATAAAAACCTTAGATAATAATTAGACCTAACTCTAGCCTTTTTGTACTTTTCTCACATAATTTATTAATACATAAATTATAAACTCCACCATATATTTGTTTTAAATGTTCAAAAATTTTTTCAAAGAATTAAAATAAGAAAGTTTTAAATATTTACACATAGCTACCATTCTTGATGCTTTTTATTCTTTTCTGTAGATCTGACTTTACATTGTTGACATTTCTCTATAGCCTGAAGACCTACTTTTAGTATATGTTGTAGTACAGGAAACTTAATTCAACTTTTATTTATCTAAAAATGTTTTTATTTCACGTTCACATGTGAAGAATATTTTTTTCTGAGTAAAGAATGTTGGATTGATACAATGTTGTAATGAGAAATTTTATTTACCAGACATACTAGTCATTGGTTTTTACAGATTTTCCATCTATATCCATGTGAATTCGAGCACCAGAAATGTCTATAATTTTTAGCTCATTACCAGTTGTCTTCATTCAGTTAGGCATTAGCATAATATCATTGACTTCTATAGTCATAAATGCATTAATGAAATTTTTTTGTCTTCTGTAAAATCATTATTAAATGTATTTTTATCCTTGTCTCTCACATGAAGATTTATAATCCTATTTGAATTTAGAAATAGAAAAAATGTTTATCTAAATGAAAAAAATTATGTTTTTTTCAATCTGCTAATTATATGAACCATGGTATTTTCTTTCCTTTTTACCTTGGGAGTCAAAACTAATCTTAAGGATCAGTCTGAATAACTGCACTAGCATAAATGTGTAGCATAAAACTAAATTGCTTGTCTGTGTATTCTAACGTTCTCTTATTTTAATTGTATTTTTGAAAGTAGGCAGTGTATAAAGTAGAAATAAACATATAGATATTTTACGTATTTGGTAACAATAACATAAATCAAACTTTTTATATGCATGTTTAATTCCTTTTCATTGACAGAAAAGATGTTGAAATGGAAATTTTACCAAGCCTCCACCCCCAGAGTTAGGGCTGTTTGAAAGGGTATCTCTTGTCTAGATCTGTGGCTATGTCACAAGCAAAGGAGCTGAAGGTTGAAAGGTAAATAAAGAAGCACAAAGGAATCATCAGTACAAAGAGAGACTGTGACAAGACTAGACAATTCTATTCAAAATTTTGAGAACTGGAGTACAACAAATGAGAATGAAGAAACCAGTGATGGAAACATCAAGATGAGGCCCAATGGACCAATAGGAGGTGGGTCTATAAAAACTCTGAAGCTCTGAAGACAACACCATGCTACTTGTTGCTGGCTTCTGTATGTTATTTCTGACACAATACTTAGGCAGTCTTGCTCCACCAAGAAAAAGCTGGTAGAACATACGTAGACAATAATAATATGTTAATTATATTAAAAACGTGGGGCTTATTTTAAAATACAACTTACTAATAGAGTGAAAACAATACACTGGTTGTTTGTCCTTAAACTTCCCCTTTTCTTCATTCATCAAAGGTGTATCTACTGAATACCTAACATAAAGAAGTCATTTATACTGGGGTAAATTAAACATCAATCTAACCTTCAAGAAAATTTTATTCATTATATAAAGTTAAATAAATTTGTAAATATCTAGAGTCCAAGGTGAATGTGATATATATCATAAGCGATGTGCAAAAAATATACTGTCTGGGCACAGTGACTCAGGCCTGTTATCCCAGTACTTTGGGAGGTCAAGGTGGGAGGATTTCTTGAGCCCAGGAGTTTGAAACCAGCCTGGGCAACAGGGCGAAACCCCATCTCTATAAAAAATACAAACATTTGCCAGGTATGGTGATGCCGGCCTGTAGTCCTACCTATTCCGGAGGCTGAGGCGGGAAGATCACTTGATCCTAGGAGGCAGAGGTTGCAGTGAGCCGAGATCGTGCCACTGCACTCTAGCCTGGGAGACGGAGTGAAACTCTGTCACAACAAAACAAAACAGAACAAGAAATATATGCTGAGAAAGTTCAAAGAATGGGGTCATTTCCAGGGAAATTTCCACAGATGATGTCATAGACAACCTAAACTTTGAGGAAGAGCTAGGATATAGAAAGTCCCAGATATTGGTGAGAAGAAATCATTAATGCTATGGTCATACATTTTTATATTGTTTTATTTTGCAATGTTAGCAATGCTGGTGGTGGTAAATAATGATTGCATATCTCAATTCGGAGAGAACATGATACAATATGCCTTCTTGCATGTAATTCTGTGAAGAACGATCATTGCATGTATTGCCCATGAAATTGTAATTATAATTATAGCTCACATAATTAGAATATAATAAAATATAACTACTTTTTCTGTTGACTTGAGTAGCACAAATACTACCTTTCTTTCCCACTAAATGTAACAAAGATTCCCTTTGTCTAACTGTATGCTGTGATCCTCCACCAGATTTGCCATGATAGTGGTTGAAGAAGGATTTAATCCCGTCTTGGGACAATTTGTACTGTTTAGGGAAAGAACTCTGTAACTGAGGGTTAGGTAAAGGGCCTGCTGGCCAGCAACTCCCTTGCAACTCATCCTGTAATCATAGAATGAATGACATGCTCATTTATTTCTTTTGAAATACTTATTAGTCACAGCAGTAGGATTTTCCCAGGAGCAAATAGCTGACCAATTCTTGCTGCTGTGTAATAGAACTCCTTGGCCTCAGGGATCACTCTAACTGGGGATTCCACTTGCACAGGTACGTGACACAGCCAAGGATGAAAGCAAAGGTGAACTCTGCCTTTGCCTGCCCGGGTCTCTGTGGGTGAGCTCTCAATAAAGGAGGAAAAGTGTTTGAAGCAGTGGCAGTTACTGGCTGACATAGTGACCAACTGAAGTCCTTAGAGGGAAGAAGGTATTGGGAGAGGTGTTTAAACTCTGCCTGACTTGTTTAGTAACTCAGGCGGTCAGTTTCTCCGCTTGCGAAATGATGGGCATATAAGATCCTTGGGGAATCCTGTCTTTCTGTTTTTTTGTGTTTATTAATATAAAAATGATAGATGAAATTTTTAATCTTTAGACATTCTAACATGTCACATTTATTATGAATTAGTGAATGTCATTTTATATATTTAAAAAAACTTTTCCACATGCAATGAATGATAAGGCATTCTGAAGACAAATGCCTTACATTGTACTTTTTCCTCATTTATTTAATGGCACAACATCCGTTTTCCCCAGTTCGGCAGCTTTCTTTTACCTGACCTATAACATGAAGACTGTAAGTTTCATGAAGGTAGAAATCTTATCTGGCTCATCTTTGCCTCACTAATGTCTAATGTAATGCCTGGCTTGAAAATCAGTGTTTAATAAATATTAGGTAGGAATTACAATTATTCAACCACATGCTCATTTGTGTTCATTTATTTAGATATTTCAAAATGATTAATAATTTTCTCAAATTAAATGAACTGCTAGCAGCACAAGCAATATAACTATAATCCTCTTTTCCACCTAATTTCTCTATTATGAGTAGTGAATCAAGTGGAAAATTTCAGAATCATTTCTTAATCATTGGTATCCGAAAATTTCAGCTCACTTATTCAACAATTTATTGAATTGCTACAGCAATACAACATGGATAACACCAAAATGTGTAAGTCATGGTCCTTCAACTGACACAAAATAGTTCCTGGTAGAGAATAAGGACTTGGTAATGAAAAGCTTCTTTTTATTGAGCAATTATTCCAGTCACTCATCTAAACAATTTATATGTATTATCTCATTTAATCATTAGAAAGAAACCAATTAGGTGAGTTCTGTTAGGTTGGTGCAAAATAATTGCAGTTTTTGCCATTGAAAGTATTGGATATTACGTAAGGATTATAATATTATTATCCCTATGAGCAAACCGAATGACAATGAAGTTAAGTAAAGTAATTGCCCTTTGTTATTCAACCAATTTGGAATTCAGATAGAATCCAAAGCCTGAAGTCTGGGTAACTGCTGTAGTGATTGTTCTCGATACTGTACACTGATTGAGATTTTTTTTTTAAGTGTACTGGTTCTATATATAAAAACAACAACAGTAAGCTAAGGGTATCTTCACCGGGTTTTCTTTTGGTGTCAAGGAATGTTCACAGAACTCTCAGGAACAAATTCGAAAGGATTAGTGACAAATGTTGGTCTGTTAGGGAAAAAACATTGCTAGGCATTTATTGTAATTATTCTTTGAAACATAAATAGAAATGGTAGAGAAGATTGCAGGCTTTCAGCTTTTTGAAACAAATCAATCTGTGTCTTCTCTCCCAGGTTTTTGCTTTCATATTAGCATACTGGCACCTATCGCTTTCCCCTGCACTTTATTCCATTTTCATTTTGTAATGTTTTCAGGCATGTTGGAGATATTTCTATTTCTACTCCTCTTCCTTCAACGAGTTGATAGGTTTTTAGTGGTAATTTGAGTAAATAAAAGCTTTGCTCTCTAAATTGTGAATTCAGATGAGATGAGTAGCATTTTAGAGTATTTAATGAGTGAAATTAACTAAGTAAAAGCAATGAAAGGGCTTGGTTATGACACCTGATTAATAGGCTTGTAATCACTAAAAGGCCAGTGTTGGTGTACAGAAGCTGAGGATGGGAAACAGGTTTTCCCATGTGGAATTTACAAAATAAAATAATTGATAAGTTCAGTCAATATCTGGTAACTACCGTTGCTCAATGAAAGTAGGCATATTTAGGGAGCAAACATCATTGTCACAAATTAGGCATGAAAAAGAAGTGGCTAGTGTACTGAAGAGTTCAGTTTTTGATAAAATGGGGTGAGTCAGTGAATCATTCTAGGTAAAATATTTTAAAAGTTAAAGAAAATATACAGAAGAAATGAAGAGAGGTCATTGATGGACATAGTACAATGAGATTTATTTGGGTACAAATTATACTCAATGTCATGTAAGTGGCTAAGATCACTGTGAGAATGCAGAAAGGATGGGAAGAAAGAGAAGAAAAGACAGACACAATGATGGTGAGGGTTAGGCTTGGGTGTTTAGACAAAGTCCTCAGTTGTGGGCAGATGAAAGAAGACCAAAAGGTAAGAGTGATAATCTAAACAAATTATATGAATAATTAAAACTGTCCTGCTTGTTACCAAATACTACAACTGGGATTTATTTGTTAGTTTTTTAAATAATAACTTTTACATCTGACATTTCTCTCCATTCATACAGGGAATCTCTGTTAACTCTGGCCATATTACTGAGCAAGAAGGCTTCTTCTTATAGAGGACTGATAAGAAGTGACTTATGATGGCCTTTGTTCTATTAAACTCTGATTGTGTGCTTTACCCAAGCAATATTGCCTAAGTACCTGCTATGTATGAGGCATGGGGAGAGATTTTGATAGTGTTTTTTTTTCTGCCACAGAAATGTCACATAATTAGCAAAGGTTAGGAAGAGCTCCAAACCCATCCTTTTTTTTTGCTTTTGCTCATAGATATTTTTACTTTCATCCACAGATATTTCTGTCCTAGCCCTTTTTCTCAAGAGAACAGAAAACTGAAGCAAGAGTTAGTGCTGATGGTTTATGTGGAAGATGCAATCCCAAGGCAGTGAGATTAAAGGAAAAGGGGAGTAGAAGTAGACAGAGAAGGATGTGAAAAAATGCATAGTCATGTGGTATAGCACTGCCCTCTGCTTTACACAAACCACAAAAATAAGCCCATCACTGGGCACGTGCATCTGTTTGGCTATGCATGACTCTTTAGATGGGCTCTATGGATTAAACATTCTACAGATAACTCTATGGAAGAATAGAAAGGGAGGAAACATTCTCTCACGGTTCTGGTTTTTCACTTAACAAACCTTGCCTATCAAGGAATTAATTAACTGCCCTGAACCTCAGAGTTGTGTTTTCTGGTCCTTTTGGCAGTTGTTCTGTAAACTAGATATTACGTGCCACATGTTTTATCTAACCAGGGAGTGATGGGATCGGGGAAGCCTGCCTCTTACAGTTTGTGACTGGTTTGGCCTTCAATCCAAAGGGAAGAGTGAGTTCAGCCCTCCTAGAGAGCACCAGACACTGAGTCAGTAGGCTATGGCAGCAGGGTTGTGGATGGCCCTTCAGGGAGAAAGTACCATGAGATGGCTGAAGATGAACAAGCAACTATGGTGCTGTAAGGTAATAGCATCAAGAAGATCCAATAGGATGCATTAACCTATGCCTAATATGATATTGAAACATTACTGGATTCTTCTTACACAGTTTCTATGTTACCATCTCTTAGAATAACAAGTTCCACATATTGCTATTTATAACATTTTTATTTTCCTTTTGTTATTTTCTCCTCATTTTCAATGTCCGTATCTTTATTTCCTTACTAACTTTATTTATCTCAGGATTATTTTCACATGCATGCTCTGTCTAAACAGATAGACACTTTCTTGCGTGGTGCAGGGGTATCGTCCGTCAGCTCTTCTAGTTATTCAGGCAATGAGTCTCTGCACATACCAACTGCATGGGACTCATTCTGAGCAAAGCTGCTTTAAAAAGTGGAGAGTGGAATGCATTTCACCTCTACTTACTTCTCATATCTTTTCCCAGTTTTATAATGCTGCTTTTGAGAGCAGAAACACTGATGCCACAAACAAAACCTCTTTACCTCAAGGCTCAATGGTGAATCCTTTCCAAAATCAAGAAGAATTTATCACTCCTATTTCTGAATTCTGTAGGGCAATGACTCCACCATGGTGACCTTGCAGCTTTGCACATGTCCACATAGGCCCTACAGACAAACACTTGGACTTGAACACAAGCTAATGTGAGTGTTGCCGGAATGCCTTTCAATCCTCCTGGAAAACAAGAGGATGGGGGGCCTGTGAAGGGCTGCTAGGAGGCCAGCTCCCACTCCCTTCTCCATCTCCCCTGGGGGGCTGCTGGGAGTGAGTTTCACCGCACCTTCAAGTTCTGATGGGGTGTGGGGCTTTCTTCCTGTCTCCTCACCTAGTACTGCATATTGTAAAACAATTTAGAGCAGTCAAAACCTGGTTCCTCAGAACAGGATATCCCACAACTCGTGTTGCAGCCAGTCTTGCCCCTTTTTGTTTTGATGTTGTTCTTTTTGATGTGTGGAAAATGGACCATGGGAAACTGGCCCCTTTGGCTATCCTTCCCTTCATTGTCGAGGGAAGAAATAAGCTGAATCTAAAAGTGACACATTATATTTTTAGCTGTTCAATCAGTCAGGCTTAATTTTTGGCCTTTTTTTGTGTGGGCTTGACACCTTCTCTCATTATTTTGCATATAAATTCTACTTTACGTAATTCATTCTCTTCTGTTTAATATGTGTGGTTAGTAGTTGAAATGTTTATTTTCCCACTGGATTCAAACTATTTAAGCGTAGTGATTGTATATGTTTCGCATTTTTCTCCAGAAGACTGAGTACAATTCATGGAATATAGAAGAAAAATGTCCTGAATAAATATATGAATGAATGATCCATTTATGTATGGATCAAGAGAAATACAGAGTACAATATGGAATGTGTTAATTCTATAAGCAATACTTTCTTACCTACCAACAATAAATTTGAAAATTGTGGAGTTTTGAATCCCTTTTCCTTATGATATGGAGGAATAGTGAGAGAGTAAAAGTGTTGATGAATTTGAAATATATAAGGAAACCCTCAAAGGTTTGGCATTTATTTTGTTTTTAATTATTGGTTAGGGGGAATGATTAAGGCTGCCTTTCATATTCAAAAGCTAAACTATCAACTATGGAGGTACTTTTATTTGATTTTTTAAATAATAAAGGTGGAATTAAGATAGATTGTTTTTTCTACAAATATTTATTATGTACTCACCATGTGTCAGGCAATATTATAGATGCTATCGATAGAGCCACAAATAAAATAGGCAAAATTCCCCTTCACATAGAACTTAAGTTCATCTTTTCTCAGGCATTCATCTGTGGATTAATTACAGCTTCCTTCTCAAACTTTAATGTTTGTAAGACTCATATAGGGTTCTTGTTAAAATTCACAGTCTGATTCAGTTGGCCTAGGGTGGGCCCTGAGGTTTGGCATTTCTAACAAGCTTCCTGGTGATGCTGATATGATGATGGCACTGGTCTGCCAATCACATTTTAGTCTATAGGTATTAGAGGACTTATGGATCTGTGATCTTGAATCTAGTGGGTTTCAGTGTCAGGATCTGTCTTCCTTGTAACTCGACTGGACATTTTCCTAATCCCCTCCTCACAAGCCCTTTTCTACCACCTTATAGTTCTTTTCTTGTTTATAGCCATTTACTTTAATCCTTCCTTGCATTTGATCATGCTGTCTTTTAGCTGTGAATCTTCATTCCCTTTCTTCTGTTTCTAAATGTGTGTTTTGTTGTTGTCCTTGTTGTTGTTTTTTAGCTTTTTTTTTTTTTTTTTTTTTTGCCTGATTTGCACTGAGAGGAACTTTAGCTTTTGTTTAGTTTACCACTTTGAATTTTCAAGTGAGGACCCTGATTTTTCCTGGGAAATTTTCTCACTCCCAATCTTATACTCAGCTGCTAGCAATTTCCAGAAGAGAGGATTGTACATGTTTAATGTACAATTTAAGTAAATGTAAGCTTATTTTTTTTGAAAAACCATTTATTCTCTTTTTTAAGTCTGATCCACCTGATGTCATCAAAGGTAATGTGATTATTTCTAGCCAAATTTAGTCACTTCCAGCATTTTCTAGTCATTTCCATTGTAAACTCAATTCATAATTTCTATTCTTTTTTCTTCCTTTTAGGACTGCATCTGAAGGGGTATATATGTCAATGAGGAAGCAATGTGAAGTTATTCATCATTGGTCTTCAACCATGCTGGAATTGGCTGTTTCGTCTTCATATCCACTGATCTCCAAACATCAGCACCAAACTTCCTTGGCCTTTGCTGAAACACACTGCCCAGCTTAGTGCTAAAACAGTCATTTTCCTTTCTAAGGTCACCTGCAAAATTAAATTGGGTTATTTTCTGATTTCACACTAGGCAATCCATGTGCAGCACCTTCTTTTAAAGAATCCTTTGTCTCACTTTGAAAGAACTTTCGCAACTTTCTTGGAGCATGCAGAGAGAATCTGACCCATTTTTCTAGAAAACGTACAGAGCCATTTTAAATCTACTGGCCCAGCAATGTACAGAAAATGATGCTTCTCCCCAAAGCTTAGTCTCATTTCAGGACTATAATATTGAAATCAAAGCAAACTTTCCCTCCACCTTTTGATTTTCTGGGATTCTCTTCTTCTCATTCTAGGCTTTTTTTCCTCAGGAGGACAAGGTGCCAAACTTCTTTAGCATCCTGTAAAATCTGTACATTTTTGGGGGTGTTCTCCCACCTGCCCAACCATGTTTTCTTCCCCACATCAGTTGATATTTATCTAAGAGGGAGTAAAGGAGCCCATCTTTTTTCTTTTTCTTTTTTTTTTTTTTTTTTTTTTTTTTGTAGCCCATCCTTTTCTCTTGCAATCTTTAGGACAAGGAATTAGTTATTGACTTTTCAAAAACTTTTTATTTTAATATCATCAGTGTGTCTCTGACTTTGATGCCATTAAATGTTTATTTTAAAATAATAAGCTACATGCTGACTTTTTAATTATTATTTTATTATTATTTTTATTTATTTATTTATTTATTTTTGAGACAGTATCTCACTCTGTCGCCCAGGTTGGAGTGCAGTGGCGCGATCTTGGCTCACTGTGAGCTCCGCCTCCAGGGTTCATGCCATTCGCCTGCCTCAGCCTCCCGAGTAGCTGAGACTACAGGCACTCACCACTACGCCCAGCTAATCCATTTCTGAAGTGAGTGATTTGGATATATAAAGATGTGTCACATGAGAAGAAGTAAAGGGGAAGACTAATTAATTGGACTTCGAAATATGATTCTATCACGTACACAATGTTTTTAATTCCTTGGTGTTCTTGACCTCTGCTCTCAGTATATTTTATATTTCCAGCTCTTTTGTCATCACTCTATAGTTCCTTACATGGCCCTTGGTGTATGGCATCCATTTTTTTTCCATTCCATTTCTTGTTATATAATGAATACAACTGCAAAATGACTGAGAAGTTTTATATGTTTTATCCAGGATCAGAAATTCTTCCCAACTCACCGCCAGCCAGATACATGAAAATTAAGAGTAGATATATGATTGTGTAATACTTAGTATACTTTGAAAGATAGAAACTGTTACAGACTCATTTTTATAAGCGATATATCTCACCTCTATTTCGCAGTCAAATATTGAACACCTTGTTTTACAAATTAATAATAACTAGAGATTAGGACTTTATGAAGATGGAAGAATGTGTTGATGATGATTAAATTTACACTCAGAGATTACAACTGTCTGTATAATACATTTTGTACTTTGCCCAACCACACACAACAGATTCCATATACCACTCCAAGTGCTTGCTTTTTAAAAAATTCATTTTTAATCACTCCCTATTTTATATTGTTCAAATAGACTAATTTTGCCTTTTCCTAAACAAAGGTTGTATTTAGAAATATAATATGCATATAGCCACACAATGCTTCCTGGAGAGATTGTTTTCTTATGTCACAGTCCACTTGCCAAATTTACAGATTAAATGCTATTGTTATCAAATTATCAACATCATTTTTCACAGAATTAGAAAAACTATTCTAAAATTCATATGGCATCCAAAAAGAAACTGAATAGCCAAAGCAATTCTAAGTAAAAAGATCAAAGCCAGAGGCATACACTACCTGACTTCAAACTATACTACATGGCTACAGTAAACAAATCAGTGTGTTTCCAGTACAAAAAAAGACACATAGACAAATGGAACAGGATAGAGAACCCAGAAATGAAACCACACACTTACAACCAGCTGATCTTTGACATAGTCAGCAATAATAAGCAATGGGGAAAGAACCCTGTATTCAATAAAATGGTACTGTGATAACTGGCTAGCCATATGCAGAAGATTGAAACTGGACCTCTTCATTTCACCATAAAAATTAACTCACAATTGATTAAAGATTTAATGATAAGACCTAAAGCAATAACAACCCTAGAAGAAAACCTAGAAAATACCATTCCAGACGTTGGCTTTGGCAAAGAATTTATGACTAAGTCCCCAAAAGCAATTGAGACAAAAACAAAAATTGACAAGTGGAACCTAATTAAACTAAAGAGCTCTGAACAGCAAAAGATACCATCAACAGAATAAAGAGACAAACCTACAGAATAAGAAAAAAGTATTAACAAACTGTGCATCTGACAATGGTCTAATATACAGAATCTATAAGGAACTTAAACATATCAGCAAACAAAAAAAAAACAACTCCATTAAAATGGGCAATAGACATGAACAGACACTTCTCAAAAGAAGACATACATGTGGCCAACAAATATATTAAAAAATGCTCATCATTACTAATCATTAGATAAATGAAAATCAAAACCACAATGAAATATCATCTCACCTCCATCAGAATAGCTATTATTAAAAAGTCAAAGAATAGTAGATTCTGATGAGGTTGCAGAGAAAAGGGAACACTTATACACTGCTGGTGGTGTACATTAATTCAGCCACTATGGAAAGCGGTGTGGAGATTCCTCAAATAACTGAAAAAAAAACTACTATTTGATCCAGCAACCCCATTATTGGGTATATACCCAAAGGAAAATAAATCATTTCACCAAAAAGGCACATGCACGCATGTGTTCATTGCAGTGCTATTCACAATAGCACAGACATAGAATCAACCAAAATGTCCATCAGTGGTGGACTATATAAAGAAAATTTGGTACATATATATTGTGGAATAGTACAGAGCCATAAATAAGAATAAAATTATGTCCTTTGCAGCAACATGGACATAGCTGGAGGCATTATCCTAAGTGAACTACTGCAGGAACAGAAAACCAAATACTGCATGTTCTCACTTGTAAGTAGGGGCTAAGTATTGAATATGCATGGACACAAAGATGGGAACAATAGACACTGTGGACTGTTTGGTGGGGTGGGGGCAGCAGGAGCTAGGCATAGGCTAGAAAGCTATCTATTGGTTACTGTGCTCACTACCTTGGTGATGGGATCATTTGTACACTAAGCCTCAGTGACACACAATTTACCCATGTAACAAACCTGCACATATACCCCCAGAACCTAAAATAAAAGTAGAAGAAAAATAAATAGAAATAACTTATCCATTTGTTCCCCAAAAAAGAACTTGGGCATATTTAAATACTCTATTAACAATAGGAATGTTTGAACTCAATATTCTTTTATTTCATTCAAAGCATTTAAGAAAAATTGGAAAATATATACATATATTTATGTAGACATTATATATGTATATATATTTGTGTGTGTATATAAATGTATACACATATAACAAGATATATACACATACAACAAGATAAAAAATAATCTGTGCTTAGTCTTATGTCACATATTTTGCTGATGGAGTCCTTTGTGTCAGTGTAACAATCATTCATAATGAGTTTTTTTGTATTATATATACTTAAACAATGTGTTAGGAAATGTTTAAACAATACCTTGATACCTATTGAAAAGACAGAGTATGAAATAAATCTAAAGGCTTTTCTAGAAAATAATTTTTAAATAGTGATGTTGTCATAATGCTAATGCCTCTGTACTACTGTGTTCCAGTCTAACAGTTCCATTATGTTACTTTTTATAGATATTTTTACTATTAATTTTATACGGCTAGAGTTTTCTCATGAGCAGATAAAGCACCTATGTTTCTGTAAAGTTGCAACTTTTATTTGTTTATTTAATAATTAAATATTCACTGTGCTTCTTCAGTGTTTCAGGTATTCTGCAAATTCCTGAGGATATAGTGGTGAAGAAGACAGTTATGATTCTTACTCTCAAAGAGCTTTCATTTTAGTGGAGATGTGAGGACATTAAATAACATGTAAGGATATAAGCTACATGAAGCCTGGAATTTTCTCCTCTTTCGTTAACTCTTGTACCTAGCACACAGTAACCACTTGACACACATTTGTTGAATGATTAAATATAAGAATGACTGAGTAAATATAAGGTTCTATGGAACTATAAAATGGAGAGATGATATTTAATTTAGTATAGGGGTCAAGGAGGCCAACTGCTCAAGTGAAAAAAAGGTAGGGCCACAGTAATTAACCTTATTGGAAAATTCTGAAGATGGTAACCAGAAGTAAACATAGACTAGCAAAGGAAGAAAGCAGTCAATACTCATCCCAGATGACCTCAGGAAACAGAGCAAGAGTTGATAAGATGCCTGATCTAGCGCATAAAAGGGATTTAGTGAGAATGGAATGAACCAAGCCTATGGAGAAGATTACAGAGATTCAACTGTCTGTCATTTATAATAATGCTTGATTAGAGGGACTTGTCTCCAGGTCCCAACTAAAGGAACACTGATAAATGATAATGGAGATTTTCACCCTAATACATTTTGAAATATCTTTCTAATTGTTTCCTTAACTCTATTCTCTCCCCACTTTAATCCACCCTACTTATGCTCACAAAACCTTCCTCAATGGAACAAGTAGCAAATAAGCATTGTGGGAAAAATTGTTCAGACACAATAAGTGATAATAACCCCAAAGTCTTCACAGTTCTTTTCTTTCACAGGGGAGTATGGTCATCTATATTAATCATGTCTAGATTCCTATAATTATTTCCAAACCCCAAAACTATAATGGATGATGACTTACCATGGCTAGCACCCCAGAGTCATCTCTAGAAACAGAATGGAAAAAAAGAGGAGTTATTTGGCCTATAATTTGGGGAATAAATTTGCCTTCTAGATTTTTGTTTGTAAGTCAGCATTCAGGACACAAATATTATCACTTTGTAGCATTGCTAGAAGAAAAATACCTGCTTTCTTATTATCTGTTAATAACACTGACATGATCATTCAAGTTACTGCTGTTTTGGTGAAAAGAGTAGCTCAAGAAGATTGTGTCTTAGATTAATTTCATAAATTCTCTTGAAGGAAAGAGTAGTCAATTAGAATTTTATAAGAATGATATCCTTCCAGAAGTTGACTTGGTCAACTCAATGACTGTCAAAGAGCTAAAGGTCTATCTCCTGGAATTAAATAAGAGGCTGAAGGAGACAAAAATAGGCCAATCTTCTGTTTGAAAGCACGAGAAACTTTCTAGGGCTTCAGGGTTTTAAATCCCTCCAATTGCTTTTTAAAATTAGCAGTTTCACCCAGACTTTATTTAGAGTTCTCAAGTTTACTCAGCCTTCATTAAAATTCAGAGAAAAACTGGTAGAGTCAAATATCAGTAGGAAGTGGGCCCAATGAAAGGTCGGGTCTTATTGAGAGAATTTGGATCAGCTCAACTTTAATGACTAAATGCAGCCTTCTTAATTTTCTCTTGCATCAGCATTTAAACAGGGATCTGTACAATCCTAATTACTGACTAGAGTAACATTATCTGCATTTATTCTTTGTTAACAGATATTACTTTTGCTTATTTCAGGAGTCCTGCCAGAAATTACCTACTGTATGCTCAATTATCCACCTCCCCACAGCAAGACATTATTTTAATATAAACTTTTCACTGTAGTCAGCAACTATTGTGTATTTTCTTTAAATTGAGTTGTCATATCTTATTATAAGATATAAAAGGAAATGACTGGAACACTTAGGGTTAGGCAGAGTCATTTTACTGTGGTTTGGCTTCTATTTTCAGCATATTTTCTATCCAGCAAGACTTAACATGACCATGAGAAAATAAAAGAATCTATGAAATAAACAAAATAGTTAAAATGAGAAATATGTACTGTGTGTCAATTGGGCTTAGCCATTTTTAAAAATTAAAAGCAGATCCTACTTTGTGCTAACCTACTGTGCTGTGCAAGAAATGTAAATATATCCTTAATATGAAGATTAATCTCTAGGTTAAATCAGTTTCAGGTTTCCTTCCTGATAACAAATCTCATTTACATTCTGAATACCAAATGGGATTGAGCCAAAAATGGTTGCAAGCTATGTTTTTTGTTGTTTAAGTCCAATCTGAACATAGAGTGACAATCTTTAAAGGTCCTCATTGATTGTGGTTTATTATTCAATTATCTAAATGCTGAGCTCAATAGTAAATGGGAATTCCTCATTACAATCTTACTATAAAATAAAAAAAGTAGACTAAATATGTCGAAATATCTCTTCCAAAGGATCTTCTGAACCTCCTGACGTTATAATATTGGTTATGAAAATATCGGGCTAGATAATTAAAACAAGGATTGTAAATATAAGACCATTTCTAGTTCCTGAAAAAGTGATCAATTATAATCTATTATCTGCTTTCCCACAATGCAAGTAATAGCTTATTTTAAAGGAAGGTAAAAAAATGCTAATGAATTATTCATCAGCATGGTTATTGCTCCCTTTTAATAATGTTAACTTTCTGCATAATTCACACTCAAAAGTATGACTTCCATTGACCAACACGTAAATGTTTGATTAATCAGGGCATTTGAGTCTTCTTTATTTCGATCACTTTATGTTGGAAAGGACTATTCCATACAGTCTCCTTCAATAATTAGGATAAAAATGTTATATTCCACAAGGACATACTGATGACAATAATAATCGCCCAGATAAACCTCAACACTTGTATTTGCTATTAATTTTCATTTTATAATAGCATTATGGAAAGAGGTAAATTCATATAGCATTTACATGTTTGAGTTCAAATACATTATTTTAAAGGTAGCTGGGTAAAAGAAGAGAGGTTTGCTGGCAGGCTGTGGGGAAGCCAAAGTATCATATCTTAGTTTACATTTTGAGAATCAAAATATTCAATAATATTTTTTATCCATTTTTTGATAGGGTCCTAACTTGGAAATACAAATTTTTAAAAATAAATGATACAGTACTCTTTGTTAGTTTACATATTTGTTGAAATTTGGGTCAGTAGAGTATTCTTCATTGTTTGCCAAGTCTTAATTCCCTGGCAAAGTATGTAGTATGATCTTGATTCACTTTTTTTTGTTGTTTTTTTGAGACAAAGTCTCGCTCTTGTCGCCCAGACTGGAGTACAATGGTGCAATCTCGGCTCACTGCAACCTCCGCCTCCCAGGTTCAAGCGAATCTCCTGCCTCAGCCTGCTGAGTAGCTGGGATTACAGGCGCCGGCCATCACTCCCAGCTAATTTTTGTACTTTTAGTAGAGACAGGGTTTCGCCATATTGGCCAGGCTGGTCTTGAACTCCTGACCTCAGGTGATCCGCCCACCTCGGCCTTCTAACCTGCTGGGATTACAGGCATGAGCCACCCCACCCGGTTGATTCAATTTTTTAAAAATGGCATTATACTTTGTTTACATAGCTTTTGATTATCTAGGATGCTCTGCAGACCACTTCAAATGATCTCAGATCAACTGTGAGTCTAGAATGGGTTTCAACGATAAGCTAAGTGAGCTCCCTTCCCTCTAACTTCTTAAACAGTAAGAACACATATGTTTTATTAAAGTATACAATATTAAATAAGATTACACTCAGAGAATGTCTGTATCACAGCTATCTATTGATGCATATAACACTACCCAAAATTTAGTGGTTTAAACAGCAGTTATCTTTTTTGATGACAGTTCTGGACAGTTAAGTGTTTCAAGAGGTCTCAACTGAGTGTATCTATCTTGTGCACCATCAGGAATCAGCCAGGGGTATCCCCTAGGATTTCAGCCAGAGTATAGGTTTAAAATCTGAAAAACGTGGTACAAATTCCAGCTTCTCTACCTCTGTACCCTTGAACAAGCCATTCAATTTATTTAAATATCACTGTATCCATCCATAATATAACAGGAATAATATCTACTCTATAGGGAAAAAATTTTCTGGCTTATTTTGGCCAGAATGTCAATTAGATTTGGCCAAAGATACCTCTGGTTAGAGACACTGTGTTAAATGAAAAAATCCCATGCCTCCTTTTACATATTTCTACCTTAGAGCCCAGTATGAGTCTCTTCTATTCTAAATGCAGTAGTGGAATCAGTCAGTGAAGAAAGAGTTCTAAAGACAACTTTCTCTCTGCTGATTCCTGGGTATATTTAAACACCAGTTTTAATGAACTAGGACTTTCCTGAGATCTGGTAATCTCCCCCTGACTGTAAGCTCACAATGGATCCAAAGGTTTCTATTCAAGTAGAAGTAAGAAGCTCTATTTAGGACAGGGGCCTAGACCACATGCATTAGCTTGACTTTTATTTGAGCTCTGCTTACATTTTCAGAAACGTATGTGACTTTTAACAAAAGACATTATTTCATTCCTGGTTTGCAATTTTTAAAAATTATTTTAAAATTTCCTATGACTCTACTAGGAACTCCATTGGAAGAGGGAGGTGAGTCAAGCATTCTTGGGCTTCTGGTCATAACCCCATAATGACACCACCAAAATAACTCCTGTAAATCCTAACACCTGTTTTGCAGCATTTTCAGGATTGAAGAATATTCAATCAACTTTAAACTAGGTGCAGTGGTGTGTGCCTGTAGGCCCAGCTACTCAGGAGACTGAGGATAGGAGCTGTAGTGCTCTATGATCACACCTGTGAATAGCCACTGTGTTCTAGCCTGGGTGACAGCAAGACCACATCGCCAAAAAACAAAAACAAACAAACAAACAAACAAGAGTGCTCGATCAACTTTTGTTTCCTTCCTCTTTTATAACTCAACTTTTAGATATTTCTTATATGAAAAATAAAGTTTACACACTTTTATATATGACACTTAACTTGAGAAAAAATATAAAAATTCTATTACTCATGTAATTTTCACAAGTTCAGTAGGTACCTAAATGCAGCGGATTCCAGGTTGTAGCAGTAGCCAGAAGAAATACGGGCATCTTGTTATACAGTGAAGCATTAATTTCCAATAAAATTCCTAATAATTTATTTAAGCACTTGTCAAGCTCCACTATGCACCACATTGGAGTTTGTGAATATGGAGAGAAAAAACACAAACTTTACATTCAATTAGTTTACTATCTAGTGAATGGGTTGGGGCTGGGAAAGATGATGAGTTATAACATAGGCAGGTACACCAATACCAAAATATGATTATTTCTGTTGTAATCGTAAGTGGGTGGTGCTATGAACACACAAAGGAGAAGCATCTGGCTTTCATCAGTGTGCACAGGAAAATTTCAAGGAGTAGTTTTGTGCTTTTCCTTACTAAAGCTTAACCCCATGGGTACCCTCTCCTCAACATTCCTAAACCCCTCACATATATTCCTTACCTAAAACTAGACCAGATATTCTTAACTTTTGCATCCATATCCCATGCTAAACATTTTTCGTGACAATCCCCCATACTAGGTGCCTAAATAAAGAAAATTAAAGATCCTTACCATGACATAACATCCCTTTATGACCTGATATTTGCTCATTTTGAGTTGAACTTAATCTATTCCTCCCCATTCTTTATGTTCTCCTAGTAAACCGCGTGCCCATCCTTCATTATGCTGCATATGCTGTTTGTTCTGCATGGGATTCCCTTAACACCATCATTTCCTTGGCAAACGTGAACTTCTTTTTCCAAATTCTGCTGTCATATTTTCTCCTTTAGATGGTCTTTTCTTACCATTTCCTTTCCATTCCAAGAAAACACCATCACTATAACCAAAATCATCCCTTCTCTACTTCACTCTGTGCCTTATTATTTTTTATCTGTGAGGTGAATACAGTCATCCCTCAGTATTGGTTCCAGGAGCTCTTGCAAATATCCAAGGCCTCATCTGCTCATATCCTTGAAATAAAATGTGTTGTTTTGCATATAACCTACACACATCTACCTGCATACTTTAAATAATCTCTAGATTACTTACAATACCTAATAAAATGTAAATGCTATGCAATAGTTGCTATACTGTGTTTAGGGAATAATGGCAAAAAAAAAGTCTGTACACTTTTATCTGAATATTTTTGATCTGCAGACGGTTGAACCCACAGATGCAGAACTCATGGATATGAAGGGCATATGTATGTTGTATGTCGGTCTGCAAGTCCCTTCCTCCTTTTCTTTTCCTTTTTTTTTATTTTTATTTTTGAGACAGAGCCTCACACTATAGACCAGGCTGGAGTGTGCAGTGGCACAATCGTGGCTTACTGCAGCCTTGACATCCTGGTCTCAAGTGATCCTCCAACCTCAGCTTCCCCAGTAGCTGGAACTACAGGTGTGCACCACCAAACCCAAATAAATTTTTTATCTTGTAAAAACAGGATCTTGCTATATTGCCCAGGCTGGTCTCGAACTCCTGGACTCAAGTGAACCTACCAACCCAGCCTCCTACAGTGCTGAAAATACTGGCATGAGTCATCATGCCAAGCAAGTCTTTCATTTCCACCAGACTGAACTATTTGAAGACTGTCACTACTTGCTGTCTACCTTGTAAAATGCCAGGCACAGCAAGTTATTTTCAAAGTATAGGAATAAGTTATTATCAATTAAAGAAATTATGTCATAGAAATAGCAACAGGGGTCAGAGGCACAACTAAAAGTGTAGAATTAAAACACAAATTGGGTCATTTTTCTTGAGAAGGTAAAGAATACAGATGAATATGAAGATTTCACTTGCAATCCAGCTTTGGTAATGGAAAAAATATTGGTCTTTCTTCAACTAATGATTTTTTTGTCACAACAGACTTGAAATTTTGATGTAGCACAATATTGTTAGGGCTGATCCTCATAGTAAAAGTGCAACAATTATTGGAACAATTATCTGGGAAATTTTGCCATAAAAATGAAAACGGCTTATTATCTGTTAATAAAATAAAACTTAGTCCTTAATTTTTCTTAAAAACTTTCATAAAAGTGGTTCTTTCAATTCATTATTGTTGTTTGGTTGTTCATTGTGATTCATGTTTCAAATACTGCTTCTTCTTATTATTATAAGTGAAGTGACTGATCTGCCTGGGTGGCTTATAAAATTCAGTGTTTTTCCTTCTAATCCTTTTCATATATATAATTGCTCAGTTACTATTCTACTAAACAGAGAGGCAGAAGCTCAAGCTCACAAACCATGGTATTAAAGTCCAAATTTCAATTGTGCTCATTTAGTAGGCTGTTTAAATTATGTGATGATGTTTTTTAACAAAACTTCATAGAGTTCCTGCAATTTTTCAAACTGACATCTCAGACCTTCTGGTGAAAGGTAGAAATGAGGGTTTGGAGAGTATTCACTGACATTTCAAACTCTTTAGGAATATTAAATTACAAATATGAAGGCACAGGGAGATAATTTTGATGTTAAACCTGAAATAGATTGATTGATTTTTATATGCAAATTCTATCTTTTGAGCACAGTAGAAATCCACACTTTTGTATTCCAGGGAAACTCCACAGGAACTTAATTTATAGGAAATGATGGTTTCTTTTGAGGGAAACATTTCTTATAGAGACATCTACACTGAAGTGGCTGAATGAAACATGATGTTTTGACTACTTGAGAGTGTGATCTGAAAATATTATTTTGGGGGGTATTGGTGTCAAAACTAAAAACTAACATAAAGTGCACCCCAATATTTTGGGAGAGGTAAAAAAATTGCAAGGAGCTAATACAGAGCTATCCCCTGTAATGGGAGATTTTATAAAATGCCTGGCCGGTTCCATTTGTATAAATGGTCTGGAATGGTTTATGGTCTCACATCAGTTCAGTCATTTAAATGCCCAAGTCTAGTTCTCATAGTTGAGCCTATATGAATCCAGAATCAGGCAACTAATCATTCGTATTGCCCTAAGCTGCAACAGTGGGAAAAGCAGCATATAAACCAGATGAAACAGCTTCATTTACAATTACAAAAGCAAGGGCTTTCACAGAACAAAAAGCAGTTTTGCTATAGCAATTCCATTTTCTAGATGTCATCTTATTTATTTAAGAAATATGCAAAAACACTGAAAATGAGTTTCTTCTTTGTGTACTACTTTTGACTTGTTTTATTTAGAAGCTTGAAAGGAGAAGAGAATGTTTAATCGTTTTCAATATGATTCCATTTTATTTTTACTTTCATGGCTGTCTAATTTGAGAAACTTTTTACTTTGGGTCAGAAAATAATTATCCAAAACAATTATTCACAACACTACTGGATGCCATCATTGTTGTATTCTTTGATATTGTGAGCTGATTCTATTGTTACACAACAGATTCTATTGTTACAAGATATAACCATAAAATGTATGAAAGTGCTATGGATAAAATGATTTCTCCTTATATTGTCTTTTGTATATTTTAATTAATGTAGACTTTCTCTAGCAAAATATGAATTTTTACACAGAATATAAAGTGTATATTCTATTAGTAATGCAGTTAGAAAAAAATTATAACAAATAATGATAATGTGGTTTTTTCCTCAAGCACTGACATAATTTCAATGGTACATGTGGGTCAAAGATCATTGGCTGATGACATTCATAATAAATTGGAAATAGAAGACAAAAGAGTCTACTATGCCAGAGACCCTTTAGAGAGGGAACAAATTGTAACAATTTATTTTATTTTTTAATTGGAAAAGAGTCTCTTATATGTGGGTTTAAGGTAAGGGTTTTAGAAAGTTGACTCTGTCGTCAGATTTTGACATCTGTTGACTGGTTTTATAGGACAGAACAGTTTTTAAAGCTGGCTTCAGAGATCATTATGTAACTATATACAAGAACCAATAATGTCAGCATGCCATAACAACAAGTCACTGTGGTTCGATTTCAAATACTGCTGTGCATTTAATAGCTTCCTGAATGCATTGTGTTTTTGTCCCAATAATATGATTGCATTTTGGGGCACAAATTAGCAGATTAGTATTAATAGTTCTTATGTTCGATTAAAAAAATTCCATATCTTGCTCTACATTTTCAAGTCAAACTTTTCTTTTCCCTGGAAAACTATCACATTCTTAAAACAAATAATCTGAAAATGATTTCATTGTAATGTCCATTATATTATATTTGGTTTATCATTATTTTTTCTTTCTGTTTCCCTGTGTCTTGAATGTCAGACTATGTTCTTGAATGAAAAGATTTCTGATTAGATATTTCCAAACTGAATATGAAAAACAATTATTTAAATTAAATATGAATAAATAAATTTGGCATTTAAAATTTTGTTTTGACCTTGTATTTATTTATTTTCCTTATGAACAAGTATCAAGGATTACTATTTTTCTTGCCAGTAAGGATGCATTCCATTGTGATAGGAAATGATATATTTCACCTCAAAATACAGTCAAAGACATAAAACTAGTTATGTTCTTTCTATGGATCTAGTATCCTAGCTTTACAAAAAATGTTCATCAAACTTTGCTTATGATTTATGCTCAACAAACCCCAGGCTCACACATACAGAAAGTAGCTGATAAGTCACATTATGCAAGAGGGATGCAAAATTCAATTTTATCCATGTAAAAAGCTCTCAAGCAATATTTGTTGGGTGAGAAAAATATAGACAGTAATTTTTTTATATTGCTCTGGTGTTGTATCTGAATATCATAATACACTCTAATCTGCTACATACATTACAAATCCAGCCATAAGAACACACTTAAGATCCCCAAAGTTAACCTCTGAAGGGAACACTAAAGCCAAATACTCCTTAGATTTTCATTTCACTACATTAGCAAAAATGTCCTGGGGAAATGTAAAGACCCCAGCTCGTTTTGCATTTCTAGTTGTCATACATAAACACGTAAAATAGGATATGGATGATTTGATGTATGGTGCATATGGATTACAAATAAATATGAAAGCCTTAATTCTTCCAGCTCCTGTTCACTTTTAAAATGTCTTCTCTATTACACTGGTAGGTGATTTTACCTTCTCTTAATCATGCAAAAACTGTAGTGTTTCAAAGCTGCAGATTAGTGATGGTGGCAGCTTATTTCTTTTGGTTATCTGCAGCACCATCTTAGTGTCTTGAGGCATAAAAAAATATTATCTGTGTGACAGTTACGGCTGGAGCCATCTATACTGTTCTTGGTATCAGCACTCTAAGTGCACTGAATAGAAATCATTCAGTTTAAGACATTTTCCATAGTTTCATCAAAATCACAAAGCGCTTCAAGTTACTACTAAGGGTACACAAAATTTTTAGAGAATCTCTTATGCAGAAAAGCACATTAAGTAGTTGGAGTTTGCTTTTAATGGGGCTTATTCACGTAGATTTGCTAATCTTTTGTAAAGGCATGGACCATAGCAAGGCAACCTAATGTCTGCTTTGTTTCTTTACTTAATTTTCATCACAAATAATGTGCCACTCTGATTCCATGAAAGCATTAAGAGTATCTTCAATTACTGCATGCAGCCTCTGCTTACAATACCTTCCTTCATCCTGAATCTGGAGGATGATGCGGAGAAAAGAGGCAGGGTGGGTGAAGGAAGAGGAAATGCAGAGCTAGTTATGTATTACAAATGTCAGGCTACAGAGAAAGTGTATATATTCATATAAGATAATTTAGAAGCCAGAGCTGTGATTGCAATAATGGCTCATTCATATCTGCATTTCATTTAAATGCACTGTTTTGACTCACTGAACATTTGTCAAAGATGGTACAGCTAAACTTTTTCACATGACCACTGAGGTAATGAGAGCATTACATTACCAGGAAACTGCATGACTTGCTGATACTTCCATTTCCACAGCAGCTTATGAAATAATCAAAATGTGTGCATGAAATGGCGGCCTGTTCTGAATTTATTTTAATACAGATGGGCTTACGCTGAGAGAGAAAAAAAAAGTGTTGAACCCCTGACACAAGAGACAATGACTTTGCACAAAGCTGAATTTTACTAGCAGAGAAGATGGATATATGAGTATTAGACTTTTCATAGCTATAGGAAGGATAATCTTTCAATCAGATTAATGAGAAAATATATTGCATGGGCCCTACAGCACTTTTTGCTTTCCAGGCTAATGCATGATTTAAATCCCCAAAGTACATTTTCAGCATTACAATATCCTTTGATAATAATGTCGCTTGCACAAAGACAGATAAAAATAAAACAGTCCCCCTTGATTTTCCATTTTAGATTTGAAGTATATTTTTCTGTTCTTTGCTGGCAATGAAGTGAGTTCTATTGAGAAGAGTCACATTTAATAAGACAAAGAGAATTTTCTAATTATGCTACCTGTCAAGATTGGAATCTATGGGATTGCAATTGCAATTGAAGAAACGGAGGAAGCAATTGCATATAGTCCCGTTTACTTTGGTGTATGATTACTATTTGCACTTAGATATTGCTAAATGTAAATCAAGCAAACACACAGAAGCACACAATGAAGTAAACACCAAAAGGCAGGTTTCAGAATAGATCCTACCATTCCCATTTCAATTTTCAGTAACCAATTTTCTGAGATTTTCTAATTCACCTATTGAAAACATAAACCAGGGGAAATAAAAAAGGGAGGGAGCTAACTTGCATGCCGTGTTCTATAACCAGCTACTGCGAAAACTTGTAGTGACAAACATACTTATTCAATAAATATATATTCATAATTATGCATAATAAATATCCACTAGAGGGAAGTAACTTTCAGGAAAAATACATACTAGGGAAAATAGATACAATGACACTAGAATACTTCTATACAATTTTTTTATTTTTACCTAATTTGTATTACAACTGTGTAGAAATCAAAGAAAATCTCACCACTATTCAAATGCTTCCCTGGAAGTTATCACATGCTAGTCTTCGTGAGCCTCTGGGGAATAGTTCCATGTGCCCCATCAAACATTACTCTTTTTGTTTTTTCTCTCGATATCACAATTGTTGAAACATTATGGCATATTAAACAAGGAAAATAAATATTGTGCTTTCAATGATTTCTCATATGCTGTGTATAAATGAACTGGCACACAATCAATTATTATAAATATTGTCAGTTAAAAGAATAATTGTACTACTAATACTCAGATGATAATAATTACAGTAAGTAGGAATTTACCAAAATCACATTTTCAGAAATACAATGAAAAGAGAAAACATAATTAAACAAAATATGTAACAAGAGCTGGCTTATGATTAGGGGCTTAGTTTTTAAAGCGTTAACCTTTGATGTCCAAAAGTATAATTGATAAATCTATTAGGTTCTGTAAATACATCAAATGTTGATGCTTTGCATAAGTTTCAAATAGGTGTTTCTAACGCCTAAGCCATATTTTGGTTTGCTGACCATGCAGAGCGAATAGAATATTCTCAAAGCATTAAAGCATTAATTTAAAAATTAAACTCTGCAAATGATTTTTAAAATAAGCTATTAGATACTTTCAAAGGAAATCCATCAATTAGTATAGAGCCACTGCCTTAATATTTTTACAGTAAGAAAGCCATTTGAATTAGTATATAATTTAAAAATTACTGTTGGAACAAAGTTCTGAATGTGTAATGTTAAGGAATGCTTCATGCTATATCCACTCTTTCACAATATAATCTACCCACATTTTATGGGCTGTATTATGTTCTCTTAAAATTAATTTGTTGATGTCCTAATATCCAATAGCTCATAATGTGACAGTGTTTGGAGATGGGTCTTTAAAGAGGTAATTAAGTTAAAATAAGGTCATTAGAGTGGGCCCTAATCCAATATGACTGGTGTCCTTATAAGCAGAGGAGATTAGGACACAGACTGTGCAGAGCAAAGTCCAGCTGACACAAGCAAAAGACAGTCATCTACAAGTCCAGGAGAAAGACATGAGAAGAAATCAGCCCTGTTGACATCTCAATCTTAGACTTCTAGCCTCCAGAATTCTGATAAAATAAATTCCTGTTATTTAAGCACTTAGTTTGTGATACTGTTATGGCAGCTCTAGCAAACTCATACATCACATCTCATAAAACCTTTAAGTGTGCAAGGTTCAAGCCTCTTCTTAACATTAATGCATCTACCTTTGAATTTTTGAATGATGGGGTTATCATAGGATTACCTAGCAAGCTACTCACATACCCTGGTTTTAAGTTCTCTGTTTCAGTTTATGAAACTCAATTCTTAGCAAGTTTACGGAATCGTGTACAAAGTACAAAGTCAGATTAGTAGAGGTTGTCTATATGGTCCAAATTCTACAGATATGTTGGTATCCAGTGATGTACATGTTATTTTGATCATATCATTTACAACGATGGGATTAATTGGATATTAGTCAAGCCATGTGCCACATAATGACATTTCAGTCAAAGATGGACCACATGTACAAAGGTGGTCTCATAAAATTATAATGAAGCCAAAAATTCCTATTGCCTGGTGACGTTATTGCCATCTAACACCATAGTACAAGGCATTACTTACATGTTTGTGGTGATGTTAGTGCAAACAAACCGGTGCTGATAGTCATATAAAATATAGCACATGCAATCATGTATGTACATAATACTTGATAATGATAATAAACAACTGTTACTGGCTTATTAATTTACTATGTTCTACTTTTTATTATTATTTTAGAGTGTACTCCTTCTATTTATTAAAAAGATGTTAACTGCAAAACAGCCTCAAGCAGGTCCTCCAGGAGGTATTCCAGAGGAAGGCATTGTTGTCGTAGCAAACAACAATACTATGTGTGTTACGGCCCCGGAAGACTTTCCAGTAGGACAACATATGGATATGAAAGACAGGGATATTGATAATCCTGACCCTGGGTAGGCCTAAGCTAATATGTGTGTTTGTGTCTTAATTTTTAATAAAATGGTATAAAAAGTAAAAATTAAAAATAAAAAAAGGAAAAGACTAATAGAATAAGGATATAGAGACAGAAATTATTTTTGTACAGCTTTGCAATATGTTTGTGTTTTAAGTTGGGTTATTGCCAAAGAGTAAAGAAGCTTAAAAAATGAAAAAAGTTTATAAAGTAAAAAAGTTACAGTAAGCTAAGGTTAATTTATAATTGAATGAATATTTTTTAAAATAAATGTAGTGTAGACTCATGTACAGTGTTCATAAAGCCTATGATGGTGTACAGTAATGTCCTTCATCTTCACATTCACTCACCACTCATTCCCTGACTCATCCAGAGCAACTTCCAGTCCTGCAAGCTCCATTCATGGTAAGTGCTCTATACAGTTATACCATTTTTAAACTTTTACTTTGTATGTTTACTGTACCATTTCTATTTTTAGATATGTTTAGATACACAAATACATAACACTGTGTTACAGGTGCCTACAGTATTCAGTACAGTAACATGCTGGATAGGTTTGTAGCCTAGGTGTGTAGTAGGCTATACCAGTTAGGTTTGTGTAAGTACACTCTGATGTTCCCACAAGACAAAATTAACTAACAATGCATTTCAGAACATATCTTTGTCTTTAAGTGGTGCATGATGGTATTCATTTCATATTGTGCTAAACAAATTCTACATGTGTGTAATGACAAGCGTTTCCTGGGATAATGTAATTTTGTCCAAACTGATTGTGATGGCTAATACAAATTAAGAAAGTAATTTGAACTAACAGAGTATGTTACAGTCTGAATAATAATTGACACTAAAAGTAAAAATAGCAATCACATATTAAGATCTAGTATGTTTCAGACACTAACATAAACAAATATTGTTTCATTTACATCTCACAACCTTGCATTTTATCCACATTTTGAAGGAAAATGGAGACTTTGTGAAATCTAGTCACTTGCCTAGCTCACATGGTTAGTAAATATCAACATTGATTCAAATCTAAGATAGTATGATCAGACAGCCAGGCTCCCAGAGTCTCTTAGTAATGAGTGATGATGGTGGCTTAACAATTCCTTTTACAGTTCTTCATATTGAACAAAATTTAGGAAAAAAATCTTCTTAATTTTGTTAACTTAAATTATAAAAAGTTAGAAACGCAGATAAGTAAAAGAGCAATATGGTACCAAATCCATTTCAGATATTTAAAACTCTAAGAAGATAGGAAGCAAATATTCAACTAAAGGATAAAAAATATTTATGATAGGTACTATTTAATAATGGTTCAGAAATATATACTCTGTTAGTAATACCCTAAAGAGTTCAATATTTGGGCTTGTTTAAGGCTCTGTGACAAATGAGGTTACCCATTCTTTTGTTCAGAATGCCTCCTAGGAAAGGGAATTAGTCATCTTATCCTTTCTTGGGAGCAGGGGTTTGGGCAATTTTATATTTTTAGAGTAAACATGCCAATAGAATTTTCTGTTATATCATATATGTGGATCAGAAATTGTAAAACAGCGAATATATTTGAATCAGATACAAATTCATTTTACTGAAAGCAAAAGGAAATGTAAATAATGGTGACTGAAATAATTATCTATTTATCTTACTTTAACAGAAGCTCAAATGAGGGCAGCCCTTCAAAGCGCAGCTGCTCAATGACCCAGGTTTGAGGATCCCAGTGCACTATCTGTTTGCACCATCATTGGTGGCATGTAGCCATTGTGTTAATGCTTATTACCTCATGGTTGTAAAATAACTGTCACACTTCAGGTATTAAGCCCATATCCAAAAAAATAAACAAAGAAAACAAAACAAAAAAATCAGGAAGCAAAGGTTGAAAGGCCCAAGCGTATTTTATTACTTTTATAAATTTCCCTCTAAGAGCCACTGTATGACTTTTGCTTACATTTCATTGTCTATGTTTAGCTGTAAGTCAACATACAGCTGTAAGAGTGTCTGAGAAAATAAGCATTTTCCGCTTTCTGGCTTTTGTAACATTGAATCAATAAGAAAGGAAACTGGCTCAGCTTCTGGGTTTAGGCTAAAAAATTATTAAACAGTATAACTACTTCATTGAAAATAAATACCCTGTAAAGTTCCTTAATCGTAAAGCAAAAAGAGCATTTGTGCTTTCCTTCAGGTAAATAATGGAGGAGAGAAGAATGGATACCGTGGCCCATTTAACAGTTTTCTTACTGGGAATAGTCACGCAGCACTCAGAGTTTTGCAGAGTATGTGAAGCAACAAATCAAACCAATTTTATGGGAGCCTTATACAAACAAAAAGTGGAAATACATAGAAAATCAATTTGAGTCTAAGAAATAACACTAGACATTATTAATGAAAACAGTAGACCCACAGAAAAGACATTAATGCTTATTTTCAGACTGGAGGTGATTTCTCAACCATAGGCAAGGAGAGTGGAACAAAGCAGAGTTTAAAATCTTAGTTGAGGAAGCAAAGCTTAGAGTTTTGAGAGGCAAAAGTTTCTAGAATTTATAGGGTAGAATACCAGAGAATAGGGAGCAAAACAGAGAAAAAGTATCATCATATCTTTTTTCCAAATACCAATCTGTCATGTATAGTGTAAAACTTCATGAGGCTGGCAAAGAACAACTATATGAAAAGAACAACTAATGGAGATCTATAAACATAACAATTCCAGAGCACTCAGAAAGATCTGGAAATAACACAAGTTCTTGTCAGCCAGGGTAAAGGGAACTTACACTATATACATATATATCTATACACATATATATACACATATATATATACATATTTATATACACATTATATATACACATATATACACATATACACATATATACATATGTATACACACGCACTATATATATGTATATATACGATGTGTATATATATATGTGTGCGTATGTGTGTGTGTGTGTGTGTGTGTATATGTTTTCAATAGAGAACAAGATAGGTCAGGCTTTAGTAGTCAAATAAAACTATCTCTAGACTAAAGACAACCTAGAGCCATCTTATAAAAGCTGAAAAAAATCCATTGTTGTTCAAGGAGTTTAACTGCCTGCCAGAACAAAGAAGGATATTCTATAAAGAAATACAACATACAAGACAGAGGTGGAACAAACTTGAAAAACCCAGTCTCCAATCTCAAAACTTACTAAAATACTACTGTAATCAAAAGAACGATGAACATATACACCAATGAAATAGACTTGAGAGTCCAGAAATAAACACATATGTCTTTGGAAACCTGATTTTCAACAAAGGTACCGAGACTATTCAATGAAAAAAATGTTTTAAAAAATAATATTGGGAAAACTAGATATTACACGCAAAATAAAGTTGAACTGCTACCTCACAGCAGATATAAAAATTAATTCAAAATGAATTGGTGTACTAAATATAGAGCTAAAACCACAAAACTCTTAGGAGAAAACATAAGGGTAAGTCTTAATGACTTTGGATTTGGCAAAAGAACTTTGGATGTGAAACTTAGATATGAAGGCACAAACAACCAAATATATATATAATTATACACATATATATGTATATATATATATGAATATATATATTTGACTTTATCAAAATTAAAACTTTATGCATTAAAGAACATTATCAAGGAAGTGAGAAAGGCAATTCATAGAAGGCAGAAAATATTTGCAAATCACGTATCTGATAGCATTCTAGTATCCAGAATATATAAAAACTTCTCATGGCAAAGCGAAAACAAAAAAAACTAACTCAATTTAAAAATGGACAGGGTTGATTTGACGTTTTTCTAGAGGAGACACACAAATGGTCAATGAACCCATGAAAAGATGTTCAACATCCTGAGTCATTAAAGAAATGCAAATTCAAACCCCAATAAGATAATAAGATACTACTTCAAAATTACTAAGATAGTCATTATAATACTTTTTTTAATGGGAAAGAAAAAGTCTTTCCAAAGACGTGGAGAATTGGAATCCTTGTATACTGCAACATCTCAGGCAGAATTCTTTCACTTAGAAATAAGTATTTATTATAAGATCCATTATTATTTTTTCATGGCTTACTTTTGGTGTTGAAAATGTTTTATTGTACAGATGTACCACAGTTTGGTTATTCATTCACCTACTAAATAACATCTCAGATGCTTCCAATTTTTGAAGATTTTAAATAAAGCTGCTATGAATATTTGCATGAATGATTTTTTTGTGGGCATAAATTTGCAGAGCAGTGGGATAAATACCTAACTGTGTGATTGCTGTATCCTGTGATTAAATTATGTCTAGTTTTGTGAGAAACTGCTAAACTGTCTTCTAATGTGGTTGAAGGATTTTTTATTCCCACTAATAATGAATGAGAGTTCCTGTTATTCTGCATCCTCAGCAGTAACTGATATTGTCAATATTTGGGGGAGTTTAGCCATTTTAATAGGCATGCAGTGGTAATTCATTGTTGTTTTAACTTTGTTCTCTAAAAAAATTTGTGTTGTGACGAGTTAGTGGGTGCAGCACACCAACATGGCACATGTATACATATGTAACAAACCTGCACGTTGTGCACATGTACCCTAAAACTTAAAGTATAATAATAATAAAATTAAAAAAAAGAAAAAGGTGAACTGTTTCATATCTACCATAAATTGAAACCTGCAGCTGCAGCTGCCCACTATTTCAGAAAATCCATCTTATAGACAAATGACATAAACTATATCAAAAACTGTATCAATAAATACAGTACAGTACTGCAAAAAAATTTGTGTTGAGAATTTTGTATATACCTATCTTCCATTTGTATATATTTTTTGTCAAGGCATCTTTCTGGATTTTTTTGTCCATTTTAATTTTTGTATTGTTGAATTTTAAACTGTTCTTTGTATATTCAGATACAAGTGTTGTGATTTGAAAATATCTTCTTCCAGCCTATGGTCCATCTTTTTATTTTCTTAGAGTCTTTCACAGAGCAGAAACTGATAATTTTCATAGAGTCCAATTTATCAATTTTTTTCTTTCATGAATCATGCTATTGGTGTTATATGTAAACACTCATTTCAAGGCTAAGGTTACTTATATGTTTTCCTGTATTTTCTTCTAGAAGTTTTATAAATTTTTTTATAGTTTGGTCTACGATTCATTTTGAGTTAATTGTTGTAAAAGGTGTATGGTCTTTATCTTGTCTAGCTTATTTTTTTTATGTGTACATCTGATTGCTCTAGCACCATTTATTTAAAAGGCTATCTATTTTTAAAACGAAGTAAGAGACTATCTTTTCTCTATTGAATTTCTTTTGCTTCTTTGTCAAAGATCAGCTGACTTTTTGTGTGGATCCATTTCTGGGCTCTCTATTTTGTTCAATTGGTCTATCTGTTTATTCATTTGCCAGCACTACATTTTATTGATTGTTACAGCTTCTTGTAAGTCTCAAAATTGAGTAATGTCTTTTCTTCATCAGTTAGGTGTTAGCTATTTTACATGTTTTGCCTTTTCATATAAATTTTAGTCTGTTTGTTAATATCTACAAAATTGCAGAGATTTTGATTGGAATAGCATTGAGACTATAGAGTAAATTGTGAAGAACTGACATCTTAACATTACTGAGCCTTCTAATCTGCAAACACAGAATATTACACCTTTTATTCAGATATTCTTTGTTTCTTCAGATTTTTATAATTTCCCACATTTAGAGCCTGCATACATTTTGTTAGGTTTATACCTAATTATTTCAATTTTGGTGCCATTGTAAATGTTTCTTAAAAATAAGCAAGTCCAATTGTTAATTAATGGTAGTAGGAAAGTAATTGGCCTTTATATATTAACCTCGTGTCCTGCAACCTTGACATACTTGCTTACGTGTTCCAGTTTTTTTTTAATTGATGGATTGGGATTTTCTTCATAGACAATTACGTCATCTGTGACTAAAGATATTTTACTTCTTGCTTTACAGTGTGAATACCTTTATTTCCTTTTCTTGTCTTATTTCTCTAACCAGGACTTTGAGTCCAATTTAGTGGTGAGACAGGACTTCCCTGCCTTGTTGTCAATTTAGTGGAAGGTGTTCAATTTTGCATCATTAATTATGATGTTAGCTGTAGGTTTTTTGCAGATGTTCTTTATCAAATTTTTTAAGTTTTATTCATTCCTAGGTTGCTGAGACTTTTTCATTATAGATGTCTATTGGATTGTAATGCTCTATAAGTATCAACTAATATAATCATATGATTTCTCTTCTTGAGCCTTTGATGTGTAGGAATACATTGATTGACTGTTGACTATTGAACTAGCCCTGCATACTTGGAACAAATCTCCCTTGTTCATGGTGTATAATTATTTTTATATATTGTGAGATCTTTGCCTTGTTTTTTTTTAATTGCATATTCAATGCTGAGACATTGAATATTTCTGAGCTCTCAAAGAATTTTTGTGTAATGGTGTCTTCCATCCTTAGTTTATAAAGTATGCCACGTGAGATACTGAGTTTCTATTCTTTTAAAAGTTTAAGAAGAAAATTGGACAGTGCTATGGTAAGGATATGGTTTATTTTACGCCATCAAACTCATGTTGAAATTTGTTCCGCATATGGTGGTGTTGGGAGGTTGGGCCCAGTAGGAAGTGTTTTGGTTATAGGGGCAAATCCCTTATGAATGTCTTGGAGCTATTCTTGAAATAGTGGCTTTTCATTACCGTGAGACTGGATTAGTTCTTGCGGGAATGGGTTAGTTCCTGAGAGTGTAGATTGTAGTAAAGCCAGGACTCCTCTCAGGAATCTCCTTCTTTTCATGTATCTGCTTCCCCTTTGACCTTCTCCACCAAGTTGTCATGTAGTATGAAGACCCTTGCCAGAAGCCAGGGGCATGCACTTAGACTTATTAGCCTGCAAAACCATGAGCTAAATAAACCTTTTTCCTTTATAAATTGCTCAGTCTCTGATATTCTTTTATGACAACACAAAACAGGCTAAGACAGATAGCCTTCAAATCAATACATGAACACCAAGTATAGCAGAAGAAAGAAGGCAGACATGAGAAGGGCCAATAAAAGGTGATTAGAGATGATAACAATGGGAAAATTATTACAGCCAAAAATTCAGATTATGAGAAGGAAAGACGAGAAGATCAAAAATATGTGTCAAGTTTTGAAGAAAAGTGGATCACACTGGATTGGAATAACTTATTCCTCATAAATGATTAAAACAAACATGCCAAACCCACATTTCTCTCTTGAGATTCAGTAGTCCCTCTCACTTCTGTTTTTCTACAAAAGTATACATTTAAGTTACAATTATATTTCATTATTCATAGAAAATACACATATGCTTTTTATCTTGTAAAATTCCTTTAGCTGGGAAACTGTCTTTACGCAGGTTCTGATTGACATTTATTTTATCAGCCTTGTAGAAGGTGAAGGATTCTTACTTAAGAAAAGAGGATATGATACAAATAGAGCTATTCTAAGTTATTTTCCCCATCTCATCATTCCATGGCAATTTAGAAAAGAGTCATATTATGATTTCTTTCCTTTGCAAAGTTTGATAATGACAATGACCATGATGATGATTATACTAATTTTCCCACTTCCTCTAGCCATCGGTATATCATATACTATCACAACTGGCAAACTGTGGCAGATGTTTTACTAATAATTGAAAAATAAGATGCTTTGCTTCGGTTTTAATTCTGACATGTAAAGAGCTTAGAAATTGTCACTCTGTTGTTACAAAGACAAAAAACTGAACTTACTGAAAATCGATAAGTTTTCTAGCACCCATCAGAGGTAAACTGCCACTTAATCTAGAGACAGGCAAATTCACAATTACAGCCAAGATATACTTATCTATAAATTACCTTGGGCAGTAAGGCCATTTTCACAATATTGATTCTTCCTATCCATGAGCATGGAACGTTCTTCCGTTTGTTTGTATCCTCTTTTATTTCGTTGAGCCGTGGTTTGTAGTTCTTCTTGAAGAGGTCCTTCACATCCCTTGTAAGTTGGATTCCTAGGTATTTTATTCTCTTTGAAGCAATTGTGAATGGGAGATCACTCATGATTTGGCTCTCTGTATGTCTGTTATTGGTGTATAAGAATGCTTGTGATTTTTGCATATTGATTTTGTATCCTGAGACTTTGCTGAAGTTGCTTATCAGCTTAAGGAGATTTTGAGCTGAGACAATGGGGTTTTCTAGATATACAACCATGTCATCTGCAAACAGGGACAATTTGACTTCCTCTTTTCCTAATTGAATACCCTTTATTTCTTTCTCCTGCCTGATTGCCCTGGCCAGAACTTCCAACACTATGTTGAATAGGAGTGGTGAGAGAGGGCATCCCTGTCTTGTGCCAGTTTTCAGAGGGAATGCTTCCAGTTTTTGCCCATTCAGTATGATATTGGCTATGGGTTTGTCATAAATAGCTCTTATTATTTTGAGAAACGTCCCATCAATACCTAATTTATTGAGAGATTTTAGCATGAAGGGCTGTTGAATTTTGTCAAAGGCCTTTTCTGCATCTATTGAGATAATCATGTGGTTTTTATCATTGGTTCTGTTTATATGCTGAATTATGTTTATTGATTTGCATATGTTGAACCAGCCTTGCATCCTATGGATGAAACCCACTTGATCATGGTGGATAAGCTTTTTGATGTGCTGGTGGATTTAGTTTGCCAGTATTTTATTGAAGATTTTTGCATCGATGTTCATCAGGAATATTGGTCTAAAATTCTCTTTTTTTTGTTGTGTCTCTGCCAGGCTTTGGTATCAGGATGATGCTGGCCTCCTAAAATGAGTTATGGAGGATTCCCTCTTTCTATTGATTGGAATAGTTTTAGAAGGAATAGTACCAGCTCCTCCTTGTATCTCTGGTAGAATTCGGCTGTGAATCCGTCTGATCCTGGACTTTTTTGGTTGGTAAGCTATTAATTATTGCCTCAATTTCAGAACCTGTTATTGGTCTATTAAGAGATTCAACTTCTTCATGGTTTAGTCTTGGGAGGGTGGTATGTGTCGAGGAATTTATCCATTTCTTCTAGATTTTCTAGTTTATTTGCATAGATGTGTTTATAGTATTCGCTGATGGTAGTTTCTATATCTGTGGGATCATTGGTGATATCCCCTTTATCATTTTTTATTGCATCGATTTGATTCTTATCTCTTTTCTTATTAGCCTTGCTACCAATTTTGTTGATCTTTTCAAAAAACCAGCTCCTGGATTCACTGATTTTTTGAGGGGTTTTTTGTGTCTCTAGCTCCTTCAGTTCTGCTCTGATCTTAGTTATTTCTTGCCTTCTGCTAGCTTTTGAAGGTGTTTGCTCTTGCTTCTCTAGTTCTTTTAATTGTGATGTTAGGGTGTCAATTTTAGATATTTCCTGCTTTCTCTTGTGGGCATTTAGTGCTATAAAAGTCCCTCTACACACTGCTTTAAATGAAAAAAACTACTTTAAAGTTCATAAGGAACCAAAAAAGAGCCCACATTGCCAAGACAATCCTAAGCCAAAAGAACAAAGCTGGAGGCATCACGCTACCTGACTTCAAACTATACTACATGGCTACAGTAACCAAAACAACATGGTACTGGTACCAAAACAGAGATATACACCAATGGAGCAGAACAGAAACCTCAGAAATAATACCACACATCTACAATCACCTGATCTTTGACAAACCTGACAAAAACAAGAAATGGGGAAAGGATTCTCTATTTATCAAATGGTGCTGGGAAAACTGGCTAGCTGTATGTAGAAAGCTGAAACTGGATCCCTTCCTTACACCTTACACAAAAATTAATTCAAGATGGATTAAAAGCTTAAATGTTAGACCTAAAACCATAAAAACCCTAGAAGAAAACCTAGGCTATACCATTCAGGACATAGGCATGGGCAAAGACTTCATGTCTAAAACATCAAAAGCAATGGCAACAAAAGCCAGAATTGACAAATGGGATCTAATTAAACTAAAGAGCTTCTGCACAGCAAAAGAAACTACCATCAGAGTGAACAGGAAACCCACAGAATGGGAGAAAATTTTTGCAATCTACTCATCTGACAAAGGGCTAATATACAGAATCTACAAAGAACTCAAACAAATTTACAAGAAAAAAACAAACAACCCCATCAACAAGTGGGCGAAGAATATGAACAGATACTTCTCAAAAGAAGACATTTATGCAGCCGGAAGACACATGAAGAAATGCTCATCATCACTGGCCATCAGAGAAATGCAAATCAAAAGCACAATGAGATACCACTTCACACCAGGTAGAATGGCAATCATTAAAAAGTCAGGAAACAACAGGTGCTGGAGAGGATGTGGAGAAACAGGAACACTTTTACATGGTTGGTGGGACTGTAAACTGGTTCAACCATTGTGGAAGTCAGTGTGGCGATTCCTCAGGGATCTAGAACTGGAAATACCATTTGACCCAGCCATCTCATTACTGGGTATATACCCAAAGGATTATAAATCATGCTGCTATAAAGACACATGCACATGTATGCTTATTGCGGCACTATTTACAATAGCAAAGACTTGGAACCAAGCCAAATATCCATCAATGATAGACTGGATTAAGATAATGTGGCACATATACACCATGGAATACTATGCAGCCATAAAAAAGGATGAGTTCACGTCCTTTGTAGGGCTGGAAACCATCATTCTCAGCAAACTATCACAAGGACAAAAAAACCAAACACCACATGTTCTCACTCATAGGTGGGAATTGAACAATGAGAACACTTGGACACAGGAAGGGGAACATCACACACCAGGGCCTGTTGTGGGGTAGGGGGCGGGGGGAGGGATAGCATTAGGAGATATACCTAATGTAAATGACGAGTTAATGGGTGCAGCACACCAACATGGCACATGTATACATATGTAAGAAACCTGCACCTTGTGCACATGTACCCTAGAACTTAAAGTATATATATAAAAAAAAATATATATATATATGTGTATATATATATATATATATGTAAAAGATACACTTACCTAGCACAGATGCCACCCACTGGAAATGTAAACTGCTAGAAGCACTTAAGTGGTAATTTTTGTGGATTTCTGGAGCTGAATGTGGACTAACATAAAAGGTGGAACTCCCTGGAACTGCCATCGTGGTAGGGGGGCACATTTTTTAAAAGGGTTTTGTCACTCAGGAATCATACCATTTGGGAACAAGAGGATCACTGTAACATCTAAGAGAGATCCACTTATGATTGTGGCAGAGAGAAGGGAAGAGTAATCATTGCAAAATATGCCAACAATATTCACCATAAAGAACGCCTACATCTAGAAAAAAGGCCTTTTCCAGAAACTTCTATTACCTGAAGGAATGATATTCCTTCAACTCCACCTCTTTCTTGCTTCCTGCCTAATATAAAAGGGATAAAAAGGCTACAGCAATGGAGAAACGCTTGTATAGGTCACAGCTGAGAGGTATGAGATGACTAAATGACTGAAATTCAGAAGATTATAGGTCACTTCCGCTGCTCCATGTACGACCACCACATAAAAAGAGATCTGGTATAACAGTGAATTGTAGCTAAAACAACTGCAAAATTCAAACTCTGAGGAGGAGAAGGTAGGAGGAGACACATAAAAAGATACTAGAGGGATTAAAAATCTTTGGCATCTATGGCTATAGTAAACAATTAACACAGTTAAACTCCTAATTGCAGTAAGATAAATTCTTACATTAAGTGCCTACTTAACTCGGTTCCTAATATCCAATATAAATGTCCAAGTTAGAACAAAAAGTTCACAGCAGGTGAAAAGACAAGCAAATAAAAAATGTCTAAGGAGAAAAAACAACATCATAACAAGACTAAGATATGACTCAGATGATAGAATTGTCAGACAGAGTTTTAAATAACTAAAATAAATATCATTAATATATTAAAGTCTCTAAAGGAAAATATAGACAACACATATGAATAGCTTGGTAATGAAAATGGAGAAACAGAAATTTAAAGGCATGATCAGTAAGAAATGTTTAAAATGTAAACACTATAACAAAAATGAAAGATTCTTTTGATAAGTTCATCTGTAGGCTGACTACAAACGAAGAAAATCAGGGAGCTTAAATATAGATCAGTAATTTCACAAATTGAAATGTGATAGGAAAAAAAGAATAAATAAAACAGAGCAGAATATACATGAATTACAAAACAATTTTTAAAAAGTGTAATGTACATGTAATCTGAAGAAGAAACAAGATTAGAACAGAAGAAATATTTGAAGTAATAATGCTAGAGAACTTAACAAAATTAATAGAAGATATACAAGGAGAAAACCAGGAAGTTCAGAGAAGACCTAGCAGTATAAGTATAAAAAAAATTACATCTAGACATATCATATTTAAATGGTAGAAAACCAAAGACAAAGAGAAAATCTTGAAAGAAGCCAGAGGGAGAAAAAACATCAAAACTATAGAGGAAAAAAGATAAGAATTATAGTGACCCCCTGGCCAGAAACCATGCAAGCATGAGAGTGGAATCAAGTATTTACATTATAAACAAAAAAACAAACAAAAAACAACCTAGAATTCTATATCTAGCAAAATCATTCTACAAAAGTGAAGAAAACATAGACATTTTCTGGCAATTAAAAAGTAAGGAAATTTATCCACACTGTCCTTGCAAAATGTTAAAAGAAGTTCTCCAGGCAGAAGTAAAATGATACAGGTCAAAAACTCACATCAAATAAATAGTGGAAGAGGCATATATATAATGCATCTGTGGAAGTGGCACCACTCACCATCACCCCTAGTGTTCCACTAGCAAAATTTTTGCTTCCAATTCCCACGACATTACATTCTGCTGACCTAGAGGTCTTAGTTCCAGAGGGAGGAACACTGCCACAAGGAGACACAATAATGATTCCATTAAACTGGAGGTTAAGATTGCCACCTGGACACTTTGGGCTCCTCCTACCTTTAAGTCAACAGGCTCAGAAGGGAGTAACAGTGTTGGCTGCGGTGACTGAACTGGACTATCAAGATGAAATCAGTCTACCACACCACAAGGAATAGGTAAGGAAGAGTATGCATTGAATAAAGGAGATCCATTAAGGCATCTCTTAGTATTACCAAGCCTTGTGACTACGGTCAATGGGAAACTAAAACAGCCCAATCCGAGCAGGACTACAAATGGCCCACACCCTTCATGAATGAAAGTTTGGGTCACTCAACCAGGAAAAGAACACCACCTGCTGAAGGGGATACAGAATGGGTAGTAGAAGAGGGTAGTCCTCAACACCAGCTATGACCACGTGATCAGTTGCAGAAATGAAGACTGTAATTGTCATGACTATTTTCTCCTTGCTTTGTTAAAAACATGTTTGTGCATGTATACATTTGTATTATGAAATTATCCTCATTTTATTTCCTTTTTCCTTTATCATGTGACATAAGATTTATTGACTTCACATAAGCATTTAAGTATTGTTAACTTTATGTAATAGTATTTGGGTTGAGGATTGGTGCATTTACAGTTGTACAAAGGATAGTTTCATTATGTTCAGTGTAATTATGACTTTTATTATTGTCTTTATTTGAAGATTATGTATGATCTCAGGAGATGTGTATGGGTTCAACTTGACAAGGGGTTGCCTAATATTGAATGTCAACTTGATTGGATTGAAAGATGCAAAGTATTGATCCTGGGTGTGTCTGTGTGGGTGCTGCCAAAGGAGATTAACATTTGAGTAAGTGGGCTGGGAAAGGCAGACCCACCCTTAATCTGGGTGGGCACGATCTAATCAGCTGCCAGCATGGCTAGAATATAAAAAGCAGGCAGAAAAAAATGTGAAAAGACAAGACTGGTCTAGGCTCCCAGCCTACATCTTTCTCCCATGCTGGATGCTTCCTGCCCTCAAACATTGGACTCCAAGTTCTACAGTTTTGAAACTCAGACTGGCTCTCCTTGCTCCTCAGCTTACAGACAGCCTACTGTGGGACCTTGTGATCATGTGAGTTAATACTTAATAAACTCCCCCTTATCTATCTATCTATCATCTATCTATCTATCTATCTATCTATCTATCTATCTATCTATCTATCATCTATCTATCTATCTATCATCTATCTCCTGTTAGTTCTGTCCCTCTAAAGAACCCTGACTAATACAGCATTATTCAACAATGGAGGAATTCACAATCTTCTCAAGTTTACATGAAACATTCATCAAAATACACCATATTCTGGCCCATAAAATACATTTACGTTTAAAAGAAGATAAAGTATACAAATTATGTTCTTAGATTATAGATTATAAACTAGAAATCAAGTAAAGAAACATGGCTAGAAAATCCACAAATATTTGGAGATTAAATAAAACACTTCTAAATAACACGGATCACAGAATAAGTCACAAGGCAAATTTTAAAATATTTCAACCTAATTGAAAAAGAAAATGTGACATGTCAAAACATGTGATATGCAGCAATAGCAGTACTTTGATGAGAATTTATACTATTAAGTGTATACATTAGAAGAGAAGAGAGATCTAAGTATCAGTAACCTAAGTTTTCACCTTTAGAACCTAAAGAAAGTAGAGCAAGGTAAGCTTAAACAAGCAGAAAATAAATAATAAAAATTACAGCACAAATCAATGATACTTAAATCACACACAAAAAATAGAGAAAACCAACAGAGCCAAGACCTAGTTTTTTTGAAAAGATCAGTAAAATTGGTAAACCTCAAGCCAGACTCAGCAAAAGAGAGAAGACACAAATTATTAATATCAGAAAAGAAAGAGGATTCATCACTACTGATTCCATAAACATTAAGAGAATAAACAATTCCATAAAAACTCCTACAAGAATTAGAATTGCTAAAATTTGCAAAAACTGACAATACCAAAAACTCATTTAATGCTAGTGGGAATAAAAAATGTTACATTCACTTTAGAAGACAGTTTGGAAGTTTATCAGTGATAAAAAGGTAATGACCTACAGAGCCATGAAAACACATGAATATGTCTCAAGTACACATTGCAAAACTCAAAAAAGCTTATCTAAAATGTCTTCATGTTATAGGATATCTGCAAATGGCAAAACATACAGGCCTTAATCTGGGCCCATCAGTGCCACCTCATATGACCTCAGGAAAAAAGGAATTCACAAACATGTTGATGCTCATGCTACTTGCTGGATAATGAGAAATAATAACTTTCTTCTTTGACCCAGGATTTCTTGTCTTCTTTCCAGCTCTCAAAAACTGTAGCAGACTATCTTATTAGTTCTCAAGTGGGATAAAACCTCAAACCCTTTACAGTTCTTGACTATCTTTAAATATTAACATTGATTTGTTTTTACATCTGAGTACATTAAAGAAACTCTATAAGGTCTAAGTGATAAGGTTTCAAAGATTTATTCTGGAATTATCTACTAAATATGAAGTTTCTTCATTTGTTCCTCTGCTGTTCATTGTATTTGACCTTGTATTCTTAATAATAATAACAAAATTTATTTATCTGCCTCAATGAAATATTTTGTAAACATATTATTATGTAATCATCATGACTGAAGTGGCATTAAACTCTTATGCACCAGTTTAAATACTTTTTAAACTCCTACTGGTTAGCAAATACCTATTGTTCAAAACATTTCTCCCCAGTCTATTTCCCCATAACTGCTGACACCCCAGTACCATCCCAGGATACACACATCTCCTTTTGATACAACAACTAAAGGATTAACACTTGTCCCATCCCAGGGTCAAGGAGTGGCTTGAGAAGCTAAGGTCCTCGGTGTCCATCTGTTCAAATTGTTCTAAACTGATGGTTAAAATTTTGAATATTACATCTGATAATATCTACATTGTACTGACAATGAATCTGAGGATCAAAAGGAAAGGTAATATCCAAAGTAGCATAGCATACAAACTCTGAGGCCCGGATTTAGATGCAGAACTGATTAAATCAAAATACTTTTTTGTTTGTCTGTTTTCTGTGTCATTTGCTCCTGTTATTCTAAGAAACTATGCCCTCTTTTTTTGTCTTTGAAATTAGGAATGCTTACTCGTTCTACTCTCCTTATATCTACATCTATATCTGTGTCTCTATAGCATGAGTCTTTGTTCTTATGAGGAAGAAGTCCTAGGTGACAGCACAATTGTCTCTAAGCTTAATGTTTAATAAGCACAAGAAACTCCTCTGGTATAAAACAGAAATCTCAGGGCCTATAATGTTTCACCTATAGGAAACGTGTATATAATCTACTGTGGGTCCTAGTACTTTGTCTTACCTCAAGTGGATCCAGGAAACAAATATCCACACCCAAAATACAACACTACTGAGATGTGATGCAGAATCAAGACCTAATAATAATTTCCATCTATGTGGGCCACAACACAATTGCTACTAACTTGAAAAATTTAGAGTTTAAAATATTGGCACGGAGTGGGGTAGAAGCATAAAGTATACCTGTACTAACTGTCTTTCTCTTAAGCATGAGAATGTTTTCTTAAACATTTCATTTGAAATTATTTTTTTCCACTATTCAAGGCTCTAATGAAATTTTGCCTAGGTTAAACACAAATAGCAATCTAGAGGAGGCCTTTAATAATGTCTCTCATAATCCAGTATGCCCATGTAAATCTATGAATGTTGAATGACAGAACTGAAGATGCATGCTTCCTACTTAGAGAACATTGGAGAATATATACCTGGAGATCCAAAAGAAGCCAAACTGAATTCTAGATTCAAAAGTCCAGGGCCATCTATTTTAGAGTGGAAATTAAAATATTAAAAATATTATATAATCTTGAGTTAGCAAACTAATAACAGTTAGTGATTTTAATAAGATTAGAAAAGGAGAGTAGGAAGCAAAAATCTGTTTTGGTTTCTTTAAAAGTTACATTCCAGTCATTATTCTTACCAAATAATCAGAAATATGTGTATGAATTAAATACTTTTTATAATAATGCCTTTCTTGTGGTGAACTTTATTCATTTCTATACTGAAATACTTACTCTTCAAATTGACGAAGAGCTTTGTTTCATCAATTCATATTTAAAGGATGAGCTATAGCCATCTCTACAGGCTCAACTAATTGGTTACTGCTCTAACAAGACAGCAACAGGAAAAGCCATTTGTAGCAGGGGCTTTCAGCATCGGTTACAAATGAAATAACTAATTTAAGCCTGCTCAGGCTCATCACCAGCTGGTCAATATGGAACCATACCTTCAGAGAGATAATGAGAAGAATGGTGTTCTAGTTTAGTAATCAACAGCTACACTCCGACCTAACCTTTACCACCAATGTCAATAGACCACAGGAGCTCTCTATTTTCTGTCAAAAATCCTTAAGTTGGTTTGTACTGTCTGCCCAAATATATGTATTTCTTCTTAGCCAAAGAAAAAACAAAACAAAAGGCAAAGATGATGATATAAATAAAAACATTTATTTTTTAAAGAAGACTCATGATAGATTAGTTTTATATAATATATTTTAAAAACATTTTACCATAGTTTCCAAATCTGAGTTTATAATTTAGCTAGTTCACGTAGACTGGAGAAGAAAGGATTGTGATCTTCTGTATTTGCCAATTTTTAAGAAGCAAAGCAAGTTTTTGTTTTGTTTCTTGGCAGTATTAACATTTTAGAAAATCACCATGACTGCCATAAAGGTGCTGTTGACTTATTGAAATGTGATTGATTCAGACCGCTTTTAAATGAGTACATATGACTAAACATATAAAATCCCTCCCCTGCCCACACAACATCCATATCATTACTTCTGGTTAGTCAAAAAAAGATGATCAATATTCTTTAAGACTATAAAGAAGCATTTCTGTGGATTTTGATCTTCTTTGCTACTGGAACAATGTCTCGTAATCTTTACGAGTTCTTTACAAGAACTGCCTGGAGATCTTCTTAGAATGGAGATTGTGACTTAAGAGGTCTGGGATAGAGCCAATTATTGTACCTAACTAACTGCTCAAAGTGAAAACGTTGCTGCTAATCCATGTATAGCACTTAGGGTGGCAAAGTACTAGAGAACACATCTGAGAAACCCTGGCTTCATGTGATGCTTTGAATCCAGTAAGTATCGTCTTACTCAAGAGTAAGTAATTGCCCATCTTTTGTGAAACTAGTTCATTTTCCTGCATGATGAGATTCTAGTAGAGCATTATCACAAATACTGTAAATGTGCATGTAAGCCATAAAATCATCACTTGTGGTACTCACACTTGGCTAAAGGTTTAAAGTGTGCTTCAAGTATGTTTATTTCTCTATTTGTATATATTGGTTAAAAATTATGAGTTCCTGCTGATGTCTTCAACAAAACAGGGTTTATTTTCACCTTCTCTATTTCCTTATTACTAACTCCCTTTTTTGCAATAGAGAAAAACCTGCTTCTTACTATTCGTTTATCTAATTGCTGAGTCCTAGAATTCACACAAAATGAGAATTGCTAACCCATATTACCGTGACAAATAACTACTAACTAGAGTACATTGATTATTTATAAGCTTTTTTGCATTTAGTCTTCAGAGTCAAAGGACTCTGTCCTACAGTTAGTTAAGTTAGTTCTTCCAGAGCATCACTCCCATCTCATATTTATGGTGTGGTTATTGTTCACTTGAAATTCACTTTGGGGTTTTTCTTCCTCATCTTCCATTTTTTATTTTGTTTATTTAAGTTTTAACTATGTGAAACATTGACATGGTTCTAAATTGCATTAAAATGTATGCTCCAAGTTATATCTCTTATCATTTTACTTAATTCCCATTTCCCTATCTTTTCTACCATAGTCCTACCACTTCTTGTAGGGAATCACTCTCTATCATTTCTGCATATCTTGCCTTGCGTTCTTTTTAGTTGTTTTTATAAGTGAGTAGAATATATATCCCAGCACAATTTATTAAAAATTCTATCTTTGAGGTGATAATATTATTATTTATAAATTTTCAGGTGAAGTTGGTTTATTTCTGGACTTTCTATTTCATTCCACTGATATGTTTGTCTAGTCATGCACAAATACCATGTGTTTTAATTATAGAGACTTTATAATGCTTAATGTTGGGTAGGGCTCAGCCTCCTCATAACTTTTTATAGAATGCTAGCATATTTTAGAGATAATTTTACATTTTTCTGTATTCAATTAACAGTACATTTGGGAAATTACTCTGTCTTTATAAACATGTTCTCATTTTTGCAGGTTAATAGAACTTTATTACATGGATATAACACAGTTTAACCATAAGCATTTGTTTGTTTTTACTATTTTGAAACTACAAACAATGCTGCAGTGAATAATCTGGGCGTAGGCATTTCATATATTTAGAGGTATACCTTCAGGATAAACTAAGTGAAGTAGAATGATTTTGCCAAAGGATAGGTGATTAGTTTTTAAAAATATATACAGTTTCTCTCTAAAGTGGCTCTACCAGTTTGCATTCCTCTAGCAATAAATGAGTGCCTTTTTCTCTACAGCTTCACCAAGAGAAAGTGTAGCTATGTTTTAAAATGTTCAATGATATAAGTGAAAAATGAAATCTGAGTTTAGCTTTAATCTGTATTTTCTTACTTATAAGTGAAGTTGAACATTTTCATAGTCTTAAAGATATATATACATACATATATATATGGACAAATTATCTATTTATATCTTTGGCCCTTTTTTCTATAGGGGGTTTGGACCTTATTCTCTGCTTCTTTTTTTTTTTCATAAATCAGGGAATACATTCAAAATTCAGGGAGTTTCCAAGTCTTCCCAGGTTTTACTTTCTGTTTGCTGCTGATTTTTCACTGCCCATGTGTGCAGGTGCTCTCTCACACGGGAGAGAAAATCTCTGAAGAGCAATTAGTCTCAAAGTTGTAGAGTTTTAGGCTGGGAATTGGCTCACTCATTTGTCACAAACTATATTTTCTAAATAAACTAAAAAAATTCAAAACAATCAAGGTTATGGTTGTCAGAAATTATCCTCCACTCCATAACAATTTCTGTTGCAAAGTAAGTAAGCATAGTCAAGGGCAGAATATTGGACCATTTTTGTAAGCAATCTACCTCATACATGCTGAAAGGGATGTGATAACAGAAAGTAACAGGATGGGTGATTCTAGTCTACATTGGGGAAAATTTCAAAATATTGTCAAGAAAGAATCTTTGAAGCTAAAATATAAAGTTTGAGTAAGAACCAAAATAAAGTACTTAGTCGATTAAAACTCATATAAATCTTTTTTTATGAGGAAATGTCCATTTCAAGAAATATATGATCAGAAACCATGTCAAGGTTTAAACACATTTTTCAAAGTGTGTAAGTAACTCGTTAAATCACAAATTATAAATAAATATTTTTACTAAATACTGTTACAGTTGTATGACAGTACTGAAAAATCTTCTTAACTAATTTTCTGTTGAAAAGTAGAATCTGTAAGATCATACCCAACAGCTAGACGTAGTCTACTATACATTTCCACCAGTGGCTCACTATACTGACTAAACATTTTAATCACATAGAGAGTGATTTTAGATAATACTGATGAAAGGGACCTAAGTGAAAAAAATCAATATAGAAATTCTAAGGTTGGATCGCAGGAACCAATATTGTTTTGTTCAATTATTTCCACACACACACACTCACACACACACACACACACACAAATAGGGACTTTGGGAAGATGACAGAATAGGAAGCACCAAAAATCTGTCCCCCAACTTAGACAATAGTTGCCCTTGCAGAATCTGTCTAATATAATTATTTGGGAACTCTGAAGTTTACTGAAGGCTTGCAACTTCTAGCAGAAGTGTTGGATAGTAAAGTAAGTTTATTTTTAGACAATATCAGCTCTTATACCCAGTAGCGGCTACCCATCCCCTGCCTCTAGTCTCATGGCAAGCAGCTGTGCACATGTTCCTGGAGCAACCTGCAGTTTGTGGAGCCAGGGTGGGCAAAAAGACCCTGTCCTCCAATATGGAGTATTTATGTTCTGATCACTGATTGTTGCTTCTGATCACAGAGGTGCAAACAAATAAGTAGGCAGTTGTTGTTGCTGCAACCATCCCCTTTCCTGTGAGTTCTGCTCTTTGGGCTGAGGTGAATTTGGGGAAACTTAAAAGGCCTTTATTTCAACTTTATTATTCCTTTTTTCCTCTGTTGGGAGCCAGATTTTAAAGACTAGACATTCAAAAACCACTGCATGTATAGAGAAAATTAGAAAGTAACTGTGCATGCCCAAGGAAAGGCACAGGCTCGGAAAAGACCTTAAGTTCATACCTCAGGCTGAACCCTGACACAGATATAAACTACAGTTTTAAAACAAAAAAAAGGGTAATAATTAAACACACACACACACACACACACACCAAAACCTAGGAAAGGACAAGAATCTGATTTCCAAAGTTACCACATTATTAGATTCAAATGTCCAGTTTTCAACAACAACAAAAAATCACAAGGTATACAAAAAATAAGAAAGTATGGCCCATTCAAATAAATATAAAATCAAAAGAAACTGTTCATAAGACCAATGCCCAATTTACTAGACAAAGTCTTTAAAAGAACTCTCTTAAAGATGCTCAGTAAACTAAAGGAAGATGTGGAAACCCCACAAAAATAATGTATTAGTGAAATATCAGTAAAGAGATACAAAACCTAAAAAGAAAGAAACAAACAAAAATCTGGAACTGAAAAGTACAATAGCTGAAATAAAAAAAAAATCTCTAGAGGAATTCAAAGGTAAATTTGAGCAGAAGACAGACGAAAGAACTAGCAAACTTAAAGATAGGACCATGAAAATTATTGAGGCTGAGATCAGAAAGGCAACAGACTGAAAAAAAATGAACAATGCCTAAATGACCTGTGGGACACTGTTAAGCAGACCTACTTATGCACTGTGAGGATTCCAGAAGGAAAAGAGAAAAAGGGATAGATAGATATTTGATAGTTTTATGGCTGGAAACTTCCCAAATCTGATGAAAGACATGAATATACACATCCAAGAAACTTAACAAACACTAGGTAAGATGAACTCAAAGAGAACCACACTGAGACATATTATAATCAAATTGTCACCAGATAAAGACAAAGAGATAATTCTGAAAGTAGCAAGAGAGAGGCACCTCACTACATCCAAGTTATCCACAATAAGACTATCAGTAGATTTCCCATCAGAAACTTCAGAGACCAGAAGGAAGTGAGTCAATATACTCAGGGCCAGTGTAAAAAATTATCAACCAAGGATTCCATATATAAGAAAACCATCCTTCAAAAGTAAAGGAGAAATTAAAATGTTTCCAGATAAGCAAGAGCTGAAAAAGTTTCTTACCACTAGACCTACCCTGCAGGAAATATTTAAGGGAGTCTTGCAAGGTGAAATGAAAGAGCACTAGACAGTAACTAGGAGCTGTATGAAGAAATAAATATCTTAATAAGGGTAAGTAATGGGCAAATATAAAAGTTAGTATTATAATAACTATGGTTTGTTCACTTTTTGTTTTCTATATGATTTAAGAGACTAATGCATTAAAAAGAATTATTAGTTTATATTTGGGGGCATATTATGTATAAAGATGTAATTTTGTGACATTGAAAGAGGTAGAAGCAGAGCTGTAAAGGAGCAGAGTTTTTCTGTTACTGAAGGTAAGCTGGTATAAATTTAAATTACAGTGTAATAACTTTAGAATATTAAATGTAAGTCTTAGGGTAATCTACATAAGAAATATAGAATATATAAAAAAGAAATGAGAGAGAAACCTAACATTTCACTACAAAAAACTAAACACAAAAGAAAATATGGGACACAAAAATATAAGACATATAGAAAATAAATCACAAATTAACAGAAGTTAGTACCTTCTTATCAGATTACTTTAAATACAAATGAATTAAACTCTCCAATCAAAAGAGAGATTGGCAGAATGGATCCAATTATAAACTGCCTACAAAAAAATTGACTTTAAATGTAAAAGAAAAACAGGCTCAAAATGACAGAATGGAATAAAATATTCCACACCAATAGTAACCAAAAGAGAGCAGGAGTGGCTACACTAATGTATTATTTTATTTGCATTGCTATAAAGGAATACTTGAGGTTGGGTACTTTAAAAAGAAAACAGGTTTATTTGGCTCATCATTCTGTAGTCTGTAAAAGAAGCATGGTGCCAGCGTCTGCTTTTGGTGAGGGCCTCAGGCTGCTTCCACTCATAGTGGAAGGTGATGTCACAGCAGATGTGTCACATGATGAGAGAGGAGGAGGCAAGAGAGAGAGGAGGAGGAGGTGCTAGGCTCTTTTGAAGAGCCAGATCTCTCAGGAACAAACAGAGTGAGGTCTCAGTTCTTACCATGAGGAGGGCATCAAATCAATCATGATGGATCCACCTCCATGATCCAAACACCTCTGACCAGGCCCCACCTCCAGTATTAGGAATCAATTTTTGACATGAGACTTGGAGGGGAAAAATATTTAAACTATATTAACTAATAGACAAAATAGACTTTTAAAATTTTTACAAGAGACAAAGAGGATATTATATATTAATAAGAAGTTCAATACAGTAAGAAGATGTAACAACAATCAACATTTACACCTAATGACAGACCATCAAATGCACATGTGACATTTTATGGAATAGCCCATACGTTAGCCCACAAATTAAGTCTCAATAGGTTTAAAAAGGTAAATATCTTTTATATATTCTACATTCTTTATATATTTTGTGTATTCTGTATTTATTTACTAGGCTACCCTGAGGATAAATATCACATAAAGTATCTTCTCTGATCACAATAGAAACTACAAAGCAATAACATAAGTAAAACTGGAAATTTCACAAAATTTTGGAAATTAAACAACACGCTTTAAACAACCAATGCATCAAAGAAGATATCACAATAGAAATTTTTAAATACTTAGAGATGAACTAGAGATGAACTGAAAGGCATACAGAGTGGTATACAGGCATATAGAGTGGACATCACAGACTCAGAAATGGGGGAGGATGTGAGGGGAATAAATAGTCAAAAATTACATATTGGGTACAATGTACACTACACAAGCGACAGATACACAAAAATCTCAGACTTCACCACTATAAAATACACTTATAAAACCCCAAACCACTTGTCTTCTAAAAGCTATTGAAATAAAAAAGTATATTAAGAAATAATAATAAATTAAAAATTAAAGTAATGAGAAACTTTAAAAATATGTACAGATTAACGAGAATAAAAATACAACATACTGAAACTTACGGGACACAGTGAAAGCAGTGCTAAGGGAAAAATTTACATGTATAAACAATTACACATTAATAAATAAGAGAGATCTCAAATCAACAACCCAACATTGTGACTGAAGGACTAGAAAAATAGGCACAAACTAAACCCAAAGCTAGCAGAAGGAAAGAAGTCATAAAGATTAAATTAGAGAGGAGTAAAAAGGAGAATAAAAACTAATAGAAAAAATTTAATGAAACCAGAAGGTAATTCTTTGAAAAGATCAATAAAATGAACAAATATTTAAATACAGTAGGAAAAAAGAAGATTCACTAAAATCACAGGTGAATGTGGCAACATTACTACCAATTCTACAGAAACAAAAAGAGTTATAAAAGGGAACTGTGATCAATTGCATGCAAACAAATTGGATAACCAAGATGAAATGGAAAAATTCCTAGAAAGACAAAACCCACCAAGACCAAATCACAAGGAAATGGAAAACCTGAATAGACCTGTAACTAGTAAGGATATTGAATTGGTAACCAAATATCTCAAAACAAATAAAGGCCCCAGGCCTTACGGCTTCACAGGTAAATTCTACCAAATATTTATAGAAGAACTAATATCACGCTTGTAATCCCAGCACCTTGGGAGGCCGAGGCGGGCGGATCACGAGGTCAGGAGATCGAGACCACGGTGAAACCCCGTCTCTACTAAAAATACAAAAAAATTAGCCGGGCGTCGTGGCGGGCGCCTGTAGTCCCAGCTACTCGGAGAGGCTGAGGCAGGAGAATGGCGTGAACCCGGGAGGCGGAGCTTGCAGTGAGCCGAGATTGCGCCACTGCACTCCAGCCTGGGCGACAGAGCGAGACTCTGTCTCAAAAAAAAAAAAACAAACAAACAAAAAACAATTCACTAACTTTTCCCAAATTTTAAGAGGAAAGAACACTTCCTCGTTGTATAAGGCCAGCATTACTCAGATACCAAAGCCAGAAAAAGATGAAAAAGGCACCATGAGAAAAGAAAACTACAAACCAATATATCTTATCAACAAGATACTAGCAAACTGAATTCAGCAGCTTATTAAAAGAATTATACACCATGACCAGTGGGACTTATTTCTGATATACAAAGATGGTTCATCATCTGAAAATCAATGTAGTACACCACATTTTGAGATCAAAGAAAAAAACGTTATTATCTCAATTGATGAAGAAAAAGCATTTGACAAAATTTAGGACATTTTAATGACAAAAACATTCAATAAAATGGGAATAGAAGGATACTACTTCAGTATAATAAAAGCCATA